>NC_091472.1:232623944-232940194 GCF_036971445.1 Narcine bancroftii
CATTACCCACACATTTGCCCTGGCCCACTCCGCACCAAAACGCAACAGTCTCCGTACCCAACATATCATCCTCCACAATTGCTGCCACCTGTGTGATCCCACCACTGGGTACATCTTCCCCTTTCTTCCCCTCTCCACTTTCCGTAGGGATCTCTCCCTCCGGTACTCCCTTATCCATTTCCCCCCCATTCCCACTAATCACCTCCTCAGTATCTAGCCCTGTAATGTTAAGAAACGCTCACACCTCCTCCCTCACCACTATTCGAGGCCCAAAACAGTCCTTCCAAGTGAAGCCGCACTTCACGTGAATTTGCAGGGGTCGTCTACTGCGTCCGGTGCTCCCATTGTGAGCTCCTTTACTTTGAAGAGACTGAATGCAGACTGGGAGATCATTTCATTGAGCACCTTTGCTCTGTCCAAAGCAATAACAGGAACCTCCCAGTTACCCACCCATTTTAATTCCACACACCATTCCCACCCTGACGTGTCTCATGCATTGCCTAGCAGCATTCAGCAGCATATTGGAAGAACAGCACCTCGTATGCCGTCTGTGGACTCTCCAACAAGACGGCATTAATATTGTCTTCTGCAGTTTCTATTGAACCCCTCCTCAAAGTCACTCACTTTCCCTATTCCTCTGGCTCCCTACCCATTTCCCTTGCCTCTCCATTCAGAAGCTACCGTCCTCCCTCTATCATCTCTCTTTTTTCCTCCAGCTCTCCCACCTATCTCCACTGATGACCTCCCCTTGCCCCTTCCTCCCTCCTCTTTTCATTCAGGCACCTGCCTGCTTTTTGCTCATATCTTGACAAAGGGCACTGGCCCTAACCCTTTACTTCCTATAAATGCTGCGTGATCTGATGAGTTTCTCCAGCACTTTTGGGTATTGGTCTACAATCACATTGTCTGCAGACTTTCCTGTTTTACACAATGATATAAACTTGCCAGATTTTTGGAGGGACATGAGTTATCATGTGCACATCTCCAGAACCATATTTCCTTAAGATTGGTATTAGGAAGGGTCATGGACCTGTTTCTCCCTCCACCTAGTACTCACCTGTGAAAACTTCCCAAGGGCTTTCCATCCTACCTTCTGTCGCTTTCTCAATTACCCACAGACCTTCAGTCAGTAATTTATAAAATATCAGCCTGGAATTCCTTTAAACCTTCTATTCCTTTTTTAACACAATTTGCACAGCCTGCATAACCACCTGCCCTCACACCTGAATCTTGAGGCGCCCATGCCACCCACACTTCAGAAATTCAGATTGTCTTGCTGGCTAGAGGTGGGGTCCCATCAGAATGTAAAACTACACCTAGAGAATGCGCTAATGTCACCCAGGGAGAGATACCACTCGAAAAGAGGACTAACTAAGTTCTTTGCAAGTCTCCCACTGACGACGCGCTTTCCTTCTTTGTATGAGCTACAGACCCCATCAGAGTTTTTGGATAGCACATGGATTTTATATGGAGCAGGAAGTTAGCTGAGCTGTTTGCATTCCGCATGATAGACTCCACAGATGACTTCAGTGCGTGTTTCAAACCGGTGAAAATCTGGGGAAGTAATTAACACCAGGCATTTCAGAATACCAATCGTTTATTAAAATCTAATTCGACATTGCCAGCATTCCCGGAGCCCTGGGGTAATTTAAAAACCTTTTCATGTGGCTTTTGCCAGAGGCATCTGTTGTATCAGCAGATTTTCTTTTGATGATACATTTACCGGATGATATTGGAGCAGTTCAGAGAGTGAAGGGGGGGGGAGGGGGTTAAAAAGGGAGGGGAGGGTGGAATGATCCCAGGTGTGGCAAAATGCTAATAGAATTTCTACCCAGAATATTTTGGAAAATGGGAACTTAAACCAACAGCTATCTGTGGCCACTCCCCCCAGTATGCCCCGCTGTCGAGACGCTTGTATGATTCAATCTGTCTGGATTGTGCAATAACAGCGAAGAGGTCAACACGGTGTTCTGCTGACCTCACGAAGCAGTAGAGAGTTAACATTCCCGGAGACAATACTGAGTAATATGACTCCACTTAAGACAGCAATAAATCTCCTATCTTTGTCAACCGTCAAAGCCCCAATTCCAATCAGCAATAACTGTGATTTGAAGTTTCACAAGTACCCCATAATCTCCAACCGGGACAACAGCTCTTGCCTCCCCAACAATACAAGATGTTTTTGTACTTCAGTTTACCTTCAGGTCTTAACAATTTTTTGCCTTGCCTTCTGGTAAACTTTGCTGTCTCCCTATGCTGACTTCTGGTGGAAGGTGCAGAAATGCGGAGACTTCCCAGAGCCAACATGATATCTACAAATGGGAACCATGTAAGAAGCTCACTGCTCTGAGGCCAGACACCTGAAACAGAGTCAAGGAGCCAGAGAAGATAAGAGCATGAAAACAGACCGTCAGTTTGCACTGATCATCAAGCATCCCATCCTATACTAACCCGTTTTATTCCCATCACCACCCTCCTCCAGATCCCACCATGTGGGACAATTCCACCAATTAACCAGCTGAGGAGGGAATCCACACATTAACATGAAGATCATGCAGATTCCACGCAGACAGTCCTGGAGGCCAGAATTGAACTGGGATACCTGGGGCAGGGAGAGGACAGTTCTACTGGTGTCACCTCTCTGCTGCCCCACTCCTCATCCCCAGTGCTGATGATTGGTCAGCGGCCATTCAGTTAAAGTGAAAGGACCCTCTTGTGAGTTGCGAGTGAATCCACAAGCTGCCATTTCATTTGCTGCCATCCCATAACACCTTCTTATGTTTCAATGCAATGGAAACCTTGCAGTTCACCTGTTGTTCTGATGGAGCCATAGGTTTGGTGAGTGCTTCTCAACTTTTTTCCCCACTTGCATAGCACCTTAAGTAATCCCTTACAAAGCACAGAGCACCTACGACATAGGATGCTATAGGTGCTCTGTGGTTAGTAAGTGATTTCTTAAGGTGCTATGTGAGTGGAAAAGAAAAAGGTTGAGAACTATTGATTTAGTGCGAGGAGAGGGAATGGATGCTTTAAGAACTCCAGACATATATTTTAGTCAGAAATATAATTCTAAACAAAAGGAAGCAACAAATTACAATCATTAATTTAACAAGGTGCTTCAAAGATGCTCACCAACTTTTATTAATGCTGCTACATTTCACATGCATCACCAACTTGAGGCTTAACTATTGCCAGTGGCTATTTATTCCTTAGATTTATTTTTAAGCTGGCTCTCTGTGTGGTGTTTGCATGTTCTCCCTATGACTGTGTAGCTTTTCTCCAGGAGCTCCAGTTTCCTCCTGCACCCCAAAGGCATATAGGTTGATTAGTAACTGAATGTGCTGGGGGTGAGAGAAGTAAGGGGAGTTGACAGACATGTGAGAGGGAATAGGTTTGGGGGAAAACAAGAGGAATTGATGGGATTCTCTCAAAGTGGGCAGAGATTTGATGGCCTAGTGAACTCCTTCAATGAGAAATATAAAAGAGTGTGCTATCTCAGCTTTGAGGATCCTGTCATATGAATATTTTCCAGCCATTAAAATTTTCACCAACCCTTTATAATGTGCTGCACCTGTTCCCAGCGCCGTTGCCAAATGGTTGGAATATTGATGAGAGGTAAGGGATGGAATTGGTTATGCATGTTGAAAATTCAAGCCCTTATGGTTGAGCATGTTGACGATGGGAATAAGTGAAAGAACCGGCACGGAGAAAGAATGTTGCCGAATCAAATCCATCAAATCAAAGCCAATGTTTTCACATTTACGTTGTAAATAAAGGGCAATTTTTACAGTAAAGCCTACATCATACAAAGTAGCAGTGCATTACCTGGACCTTAAAATGCCTACTGACAATGAATGTAAGGTCACAAGATGATAAGAACTGGAATAACTCCCCAGGCTTCTGACATTCAATATGCTCATGGCTGGTCTGCCTCAGGCCTTACTTCCTCGTGAAGTAAAACACGAAAGTCTGTATTCTTTGGAGTTTAAGGATGAAGAGAGATCTTATTGAAACATATAAGATATAAGATCCTGAGGGGACATGATAGGGTAGGCGTTCAGCTGTTTCTGAGAGAGAGAGGGTTTCAAATGAGGGTTCATGGCCACAGAAGGAAATCATTTTGAACAGAAATGCATGGTAATTTCTTCTCACAGAACGTAGTGAATCTCTCGATTTCTCCAGGTTGAAGTAAAAACACAATGCTGGAGAAACTCAGCAGGTCAAACAGTGTACTTTTTATAGCAAAAATAAAGGTACACAACCAACGTTCTGGGCTTGAGCCCTTCATTAAGGTATATTTGTCCTGCTGAGTTTCTCCAGCATTGTGTTTTTACTTCCTTGTCTGCTGATTCCTTTTCCTTCAATACCCTGAGGTTTATATCTAGCTCCTCTTTGAGTGTCCCCAGCAATCCAGACTCCATACCTTTCCAGGCTGGAGAAATCGAGAGATTCACTACGTTCTGTGAGAAGAAATTCCCATGCATTTCTGTTCAAAATGATTTCCTTCTGTGGCCATGAACCCTCATTTGAAACCCTCTCTCTCTCAGAAACAGCTGAACGCCTACCCTATCATGTCCCCTCAGGATCTTATATCTTATATGTTTCAATAAGATCTCTCTTTATCCTTAAACTCCAAAGAATACAGATCTAATTAGGCTGGTGAATCCACTTTTCTCTGCCTCCTATGCCAGTAGATCCTTTCTTAGATTTTAGATTTCTAAACTGTGCATATACTGCAGGTGTGGTCTCACCAACATGCTGTTCCTCTGCAAGCTCTTGAAATGAAGGACATACCTGTATAACTTTTGGTAGATAAGCCTGCTAACATTTTTTATGCTGAAGGACATCTAGATCTCTCTTTAATCCACTCATTTGCAATCCCTCCCTGGTTCGTCTGCCTTTTGATATAAAGTGCATGAACTTACACTTTCCATCATTAATCTCTGGTTGCCAACTTTTTGCCACTCACTCAAAATACCTCTATCCTGATGCAGGGTCTAGATAGCCTATGCACACCTTCTCTCCTATATGTTCCCAGGCCATTGGCATGCTTGGATACTTCATACACTGCCTCTGCCATCATTGATACTCAAGGGTCAAGGACTTCACCTTGGGACACCTCATCAATTACACCCAAGGCTGGAACAAAGAAAATATTGACTCGACCCCAACATTTTTTGCCATTTTTTTTCTGTGTAATAATTATCAGCTTTCAGTCCATGATAATGCACTTCCTCTGTGCTGTGGACCTTTATCTTGCCTTAATGCAGCACCTTATCAAATGTCTTTTGAAAATCTAAATTGATTACAGCTGCAGTTATATACTTGAAGAACTCCCGAGTATTTAGCAAACATGAGGAGTAAAGCACTAAAGTCTGCAGATGCTGTGATTGTAGAAAAGACACAGAAATGCTGGAAGCACTCACCAGGTCTCGCACTGTTTGTTGGAAGAAAAGTTATATAAACCGCCCATTGCTTCGGGTCTGAGCCCTTCGTTACCTTGACAAATGGTGTAGGCCCATTACACTGGTTACATATCTTTACCTCCTATGGATGCTTCGAGACCTGCTGAGTTCCTCCAGCATTTCTGTGTCTTTACTATTGTCAAACATGAATTTCCTTCCATTAAACTATGTTGACTTAGTTTGATTGAATTAACCTTTTTCAAATGACTAATTTTCCCTTCTTTGATTATAGGTTTCTAACATCTTGACAACAACAGATGTTAAGTTTCTTTCATAAGTTTCCTGCTTTTTGTCTCCCTTCCTTCTTTGAACAGGAGTCGATTTGTGCTTTTCCAGTCGACTGCTACCCACCTAGAGCTGTGTGAGCTTTTCTCTATTATCTCCACTTCCATTCAAACATCAGACATGACATTTAAATGTCAGTCATAAGTAAAAACTTAATATGTTATTCATTTCAGAGATGACCAGAGCTTACTTTTGCATTTCTAAACCCCTTTGAACCATTGAGGATCTGCTTTAGACTCCGATTTCTCTCAAACAATTCATAATAAAGACTAATAGTTTTGTACCCAGCATCTGTGACAACATTCTGAACTTGCTCTGATAGGTTTCTTTGCTTCAACATGAGACAATATTGTTTCAATAACTATATTTACATTTGAATCGTGACATGACCATGCCAGATGTTGGAGACATACATTTCTTGTCCATCTTTTTCATCAATGACAAATTTCCCCCTTGTATATGTACAAACCCAAAATAATTATAGAAAGCTACACTTTGTACTGTGCATGTGGTAAAAACTGTGTTCAGGTGTTGAATGTAGAATTATTACCACATGTCAAGGGGAAATGAAGGTAACAGCCAAATACCAAGAGACATTAGTATGTTATGAGGCTCCTTGGGGATGTGTAATAAATTCCACACTGAACTCCTGAATGGTAATTAATTCAGGAACAAGAAAGGAGTTAAGTGAACTTGGTGTAATTCCTTCTCTTGCATATTTTCAGATGACAAAAAATCATACTGCTTCTTATTCCAACTTAGTTTCCTTAGGATGTTACTCTTGGAGCGTACAGCTGCAGGGCTAACTGAAATACAATATTTGTACATAGAGATGGCCGACTGCAAATTAACTTTGTTTATAACTCTGGTTTGAATCGTAAAAAGAACATAGCTAGACAGATGGATGAAATGGAGAGGTGGAGGGAGCAGCAATTTGTTGGTGATTTGAACTCAGTTTGAGTAAGGATTATCAAATTCTGGATTTCAAGTTCAAAATGCAGTGATAGACATTTTATGAGCAGGCCTATAGATACCTCATGAAAAAAAGGCAAAACACAAAAGTGTGGAATTACAGAGAAAGATCAGTTGCTATGCAGCAAAGGAAACAAAATGTTATTATTTTGTGGTTCGTTTAGGCACTCGATAACGGCAAGAAAGCGACTGTTCTTGAATCTGGTTGGGAGTGATCTCATATTTGTGAATCTTTGAGAAGGGGATGAAGAGAGTGTGGCCGGGGTAGGATAAGTCTTTTAATGCATTGGCTGCTTTTCCAAGGCAGCAGGAGTTATGGATGGAGTTGATGGAGGGATTGGTGGGGGAGCTTGTGTGATGGTCTGAGCCATGTTCACAACCTTTTACAGTTTTTTGCAATCTTGTACAGAACAGTTTCCATACCATGCATTGATGTGCTGTGACAGGATGCCTCCTGGAATCAGAATCAGAATTTATTATCATGAACATGCCATGAAATTCATTGTTTTGTGGCAGCATTAATGTTCAAAATTGCTATAAATTACATTTTAAAAAATAAATAAATTAGTGCAAAAAGAAGAGAAAAAAGTGAGGTAGTACCTGTGGTTCATTGTCCATTCACAAGTCTGATGATGATGGGGAAGAAGCTGTTTTTGTACTTTTGGGTGTTCATCTTCAAGTTCCTATACCTCCTTCCTGCTGGTAGCAGTGAGGAGAGGGTATGGCTTGGGTGGAGAGGGTCATTGAAGGTAGATCTGTGATTTGGAGTCTGGATTGCTGGGGACACTCAAAGAGGAGCTAGATATAATTTGTTCATGTTATTGAGGGGTGCTGGGATCATACCAGATTTCCTCAGGCTTCTGAGGAAGAGAAGGCCCTGTGCACTTACTTGACCAGGGCATTGTCCAGGACAGCACACTGGAGATGTTTATTCCTCCCAACTTAAAGCTGTCTACTGACTCCATCTCAGCACCGTTGATGAATTCTGAGACGTTATTTCTACCTTTAGTGCTGAGGGTGATGGCTATTGTTCATTGCTCTGTAGAAACAATGGCCTAGATTTCATGCTCTTGCAAAGCTCTCTGTGGAACCAGCCCACACACCTGCAGCCATAACATAGATACCAACTTTCCGAGCATCAGCCTTGTACTCCAAAGGATCTGTGGCATTCACTGATGTCACCAGGCAGGCTGAGTAGCCAATAATATTGAAGAATTTTTGGGAATAGCTAGCAAGACCAAAGAAGTACATTTTGCATTACAAACACTTTAAATAGTGTGAAGTTAAGATTGAGACATTTAGAAGAACTTCAGTTAGAAGCTGAAATATCATAATCAAACACACTAATGTCTTAAAATTAGTTGATTAAGCACAGAAGTGTAATAAAACATATCTGAGGGAAGGTACCTTTAGGTCCATGAAGGTAGTAATTATGGTTGAATCTAAACTTAAAGTTTTACCATGAGTCACACAGCAAAGTGCAGCATTTCCTGTGGGTTTCTAAATGCAAGAAGTTAGGTCATCCATTCCAGGGGGGGTGTGCAGGAAAAGATGACAGGGTCCCATCCCTGTGGAGGAGCAGAACATGAAGCGCTGACCACAATACCTAGAGTTTGGCGCTTACCTGCTGGTGTTGTTGGCCACAGGACTGGGCATCTGCTCTAGGGTGTAACATCAGTAAATGCTGTAAGCCTTGCCTCAATACCACTGCCCAGTAATCCCAACCCAGAAATGCTTCCTTCTGCCTCATCACAAGTCCATTTCCTGCACTGGCTCAGCATCTGGCCTTTGGCAAGGCGGTCAATCAGCACCAGTTTGCTATGAGGACCAGCCCGTGCTCAGTAAAAGTTGAGGACTGAATTTATTTATGACAAGTCAGAAAAACACAAGATTTTCAAAGGTCACATGCCTACAGGGCTTGCTGTAGCACCCTGATCTCTGAATGGTGGAGTGCAATCTCCATTCTAAGCCTGAAATCTAAGCTGACCTATTGAATTCACTCAGATACAGTGTTAAATTGAGTCTGCAGCAAATATGACTATGTTCTTCCAGAAAGCTGCATACAGGTTAGAAATGGTTGGGTCATTCACCCAACAAACAGAAGGGACACAAACAGATTTTATGTACATTAACTATCCTCCATTTATTGCACTTCTTGAAGATAAACTATTTTGCTTTTATTAGAAGAAGTCGCCATAATTTCTGCCATACATTTTGTTTCTTCTGCTCTTTAAATGGACTCCTTTCTCAAGTAAATTGTCTTTGCTTGCTAAAGATTTGAGCATTCTCCCCATGTCTGTGTGGAGTTTTCCCGGGGGGGCTTTGGTTTTCTCCCACCGTTTGAAATATACGGGGGGTTGTAGGTTAATTGGGACTAATTGGGCGCCACAGACTCGTGGGCTGAAAGAGCTTGTCACCATGCCATAACTACTTCCAATTAATTGGCTGAACCACTGGTCTCAATAGGAAAAAGAGGAATCAATGATGCTGTGGGACTTTCACAATACAGATGAATCCTCCTAATGAATTAGAAAGCTTTGCCAAACACATCCCTTGAGTGACTGTATCTGAGTGAATTCAATAGGTCACATTCTTTTTATTGTCACGCAATAATACATTGTAACATACATGCTATACTTTAACTTTTGCCTTTGAAGACAGAGTCACCAGTAGTATCGCCCAATGCCCTTTACAGTACGAGAGAAAGAGAAACAAAACAGAGTCCCTTCAGAGTCACTAAGAATTTGCCTCCGGTGCTCCCACGTCCTCTGCAGTTGCACAGACTCTTGTTCGATCCTTTGCCAACTTGAGTTCTAGACAAGGAAGCCTTCAGCGCCTGAAGCCCTTCGGGTCCCTTCTTGCCTTCAGCACCAACTCGAATCCCAGCTCAGATACCTGGGCAACCTGGGTTCTTCAGTGAAACATTCCCACAAAACGTATTGGGGAGGAAGTATGAATGTGATGTGTCAGTTTTATAGAAGGGTTAGCTGCACTAGTTAATAGGATGAAACATTAATCATTTTCAGACTTTTGTGTAATTATATTTGACTTCTTAATTATTCCTTTGAGATCTACACCTTTTGAAATGTGATGTAATTGGCAACAGTGGCACTAGACACACAGAGGTCAATGCAACGAATAGCCAACTTTCTCAGAGGCATCTTGGTGATGGAAACCAAAGTCTAATGGTTCCTGTTAGTGGCGAATCACTGTTTATCTACTGCTGCAGTCATATGATTTCCAATGTTGCTGTCACGGGTCAAGAGACCACAGACAGAAAGGTCAAAGTGGGAGTGAGAAGTTGATACATCTCCATCTCTCTCCCACCATCTCCCTGAGGCATCTTGCATTGTCACAAAGAGGCCCCAACACAATCAGAATCAGAATTTATTGTCACGAATATGTCACAAAATTTGTTGTCTTGCAACAACATCCCAGATGTAAAATTTGCCATTACATTTTTTTTTAACTATTAAATTAGGGCCAGAGAGAAAAAGTGACTGTGGTTCATTATCTGTTCAGAAATCAGATGTTGGAGGGGAAGAAGCTGTTTTTGTAATGTTGGGTGTTCACCTTCAGGCTCCTGCACCTCCTACCTGACAGTAGCAGTGAGAATAGGGAATGGCCTGGTCGGTGAGGGTGCTTGAGGATAGAGGCTGATTTCTTGAGGAATCGCCTCTTCTAGACATTCTTCATGGAGTGAAGACTAATGCCCATGGTAGCACTAGCCGAGTTTAACATTCTCCATAGCCTCAATATTAAAGGGTCCAAACTTTCATTACAGACCCTGTTTGTATCAGGACAGGGCATTTTTGCCTTCCAACCTTTTTTTGTATCGTGTGACTATACAATATCAGCAATACATTGCACAGAGGACGAAGCTCAGTCTTATTTTGTGTCTCATTATTTGCCCTGCCAAAAAATTTCTCCCCCCACCCCCCATCTTGTCTCCAACCTTGACCCACCCATTTTGTATTTTCTCAGATTTGGTGAAGGTTCTGGGTATAAAATGTTGACCCTTTCTCTGCCCTCAGATGCTGCCTGACCTGTTGAGTGTTTGCAGAGAATTTTCTGTTCCATTCCCTCCAGTGCCATCAGATTTACACATTGTACAATATACATATGCCTGAAATTCTCAAAGCTGAATGGGTACTTGTACAAAAATTATGATAGTAAATTAATTGAATTAAATCCAAAAATACATAAGACAGATAATAAAAATTCACTGCTCTTCTAGTACAAAAAACGGACTTGCAATTGTGCAGACAGTCCTTTCGTGGTGTCAGAGCAGTCCATAGGAAAACAAGGGGAGATTCAAGAGTCTGATAGCAATTGGAAAGAAACTGTTCTTGAAGCTAGAGATGCTGGACTTCAGACCCTGTACCTTCTGCCAAAGGTAGTAGGGTGAAGAGGTTGTGACCAGGGTGATTGGGGCCCTACATGATGTTACCTGCCTATGATCTGGCTCTCAGCAGGTTCTGGATTTCATTGTTCATCCAGGACTTCTGGTTGGAGAAAACCCTGAATGATCTGGTGGGTACACACTCAAGGGATGCATTTGGCAAAACTTTCTAATTCATTAGGAGGATTCATCTGTATTGTGAAAGTCCCACAGCATCATTGACTCCATGGTTCAGTGTGATTGAAGTACATTTCAGTGCTTGTCCCATTCAATCAAAAGAAAAACTTGCATATGGCCGCCACCTTCAAACAGTAGAAAGACTTGCATTATGTGGGTGCCTTTCACACTGTCAGGTTTCACAGCCAGAGCGGTTTTGCAATGTAGGCCAAAAGTTGTCCATTGACCAACCATTTATTCTGAACTCATATGATGTTTGGAAATACACCAAAGCCTAGGTTTTTGTCAATAACTTTAACCTTGAGTCAGAGCTGAACAATCTCTGTGCACTGTCCTCTGTGCACTGCTTATGTACTTACACTGCTGTACTCAGTCAATGGAGGTCAGCAGGGTAAGTATTTTCCTTTAAACCTTGCTTTTCTTACAGCTCCTAGCCCTGCCACATTAATAGAATCCCACCTGCAGGAAGTGTTGGAATGCATGCTGTCATGCCAGCTGAACATATCATGCATGCAGAATTTACAGAAAGAAGTGACGACCGTATATACTTGTGTAATCGTTGAAATTTTTGGACCAAATTTTTGGGTCAAATTTGGGGGGAGTCGACTTTAACTCAGATTATACTTTTGACCGCAGTAAGTACCTGTATCCTTCAAGAGGTCGGGAGCTTGGATTGCCGGGATTGGGTGGCGAGTCTGAGGGCTCTGGTTTCCTCCCACCATTCAAAAACGTATCGGGGGTGGGAAAGGTTTGTGGACCAAAAGGTGTCTTTTACTGTGCTAAATGTCTAAATTTAAAATATAATGTTGGCTGCCTTCTTGAGGCAAAGCCTCTCATAGATGTCTTTAGTAGGCAGAAGATTTGTGCCCATGCTGGATTTGGCCAGATCTGTCACTTTCTGCAGCCTCTTGCGTTCCTGGACATTCACGTTTCCAAACCAGGCTGTGGTGCAACCAGTCAGTATACTCTCCGCAGTGCACCTGTTCGATAGAGAATCCAACAAAATGCCAAATCTCCTCAACAGTTGCCTCGATGTACTGGCTCCAGGGAGATGTTCAACCGTATAAATAAAAACAATGCAGGGAGTTCCCAATAAATTTGGTAGCCCTATGTGTCAGCAGTTGGTTGAATCTTTGTTTTCAGACAGTAACAACATCTGATGCAAGGATAGAACTGTGGGAGATTGGCTAGCCTAAAATACTGGGATAAAGCTTATTAACCTCAAGCCTCAATTGGCATCAAGGAAATATTTGCTGCATTCTGGAATCTTTGTTCAAGATTTTAACTGTGGCCATTTTCAGAGGCTCCAGTTTTACTCTGAGACACTCTTCATGCGGCAGTGGTTTGTGCACTCTCTGACATCAGATGTGGGAATGTGTAACAGAGCAAGGGATAGAGTGACTTCTCTGTCTGGCAACTCACCAATGGCTGGTGAATCTTCCCAGTTAACCACTTTCCTTCTCTCATGATCTCAGTAGTCATCACCCACAGCTGACGTACATAAGAACTTCAAGAATTGGCCATCTGGCACATTGCGTCTGATCCGCCTTTCAAAAAGATCATAGCCGTAGACTCAGCTGTACTTTCCCACCTGTTCCCCATTGCCCATTGTAGAGCTCGTCGAAAGAACCAAAGACTTGTTGATCCAAACCAAGGCTTTTATTAGCAAAAGACAGGAGCTCTTCACAGGTGGCCGACCAGTCCGGAATGATCCAACCTGGCTAGGGACACAACCTTTTAAGGCCCAGACAATAGGTGTGGCTTAGCTCTCAGCCAATCACTGTAAGCACAGTCTAGATACAGTAACTATATACACTATGTACATTGGTGATAGATGTGTACTATCACACCCTTTATTCTCTTAATCTTCAAAAATCTTTCTGTCTCTGTCTTAGATACATTTAATGCTTCCCTGGGGAGAGAATTGCACAGATTCACTGCTCTCTGGGAGAAACAGTCCTTCCTCATGTTCCAAATCTCCCAGTTCTAGTCTCACCTGCCAGTGGAAACAACCTCGCTACTTCTATCTTATCTGTTCCTTTCGTAATTTTATATGACTCTGAGATCCCTCATCTTCGTTCTAAACAATCAAATTCAATCTTTGCTCATAAACAATCCACTCATTTATGGAATCAGTCTGGGGCACTTGGAGGAGTGCGAATCAGCAGACTGAATGTTGGCTTGTGGTTGCAGGTAAAACCTTTCAAAATGTTTAACCAGTGTTTGTATGTTCTCCAGCTATTGATTTTTACAAAGTGGACTCTCTATTATCAAATCTGAAGTTAAGGGTTGGGACACCATTGAGTCCCAAAGGTTTTGACAAATCCACATAGAGTTCCAAGGATATTGAATGCAAAATGTTCCTTTGATTCCTACAAATTTTTGTACGGGTGGAAGTGGAGTGTGCAAAGGAGCAAAGTCCAGGGATCTGAAGATTCTGCCTGGCCTGCCAAAAAAGAATTTCAGGTGAAAACACAAAGCTTGAGAAACTCAGCAGGTCAAATAACGTACTTTATATAGCAAAGTTAAAGATACATAACCAATGTTTTGGGCGTGAGCTCTTCATCAATGCATGAGCATAATGTAGGCAGGCGCCTGAATGAAGTGGTGGGGCAGAGGGGCAGGAGGAGGAGCACAGGAGAGAATCT
Source organism: Narcine bancroftii (assembly GCF_036971445.1). NCBI lineage: Eukaryota > Metazoa > Chordata > Chondrichthyes > Torpediniformes > Narcinidae > Narcine > Narcine bancroftii. The sequence continues at coordinate 232,637,894 of NC_091472.1, forward strand.
TAGGGTTGTATGTGATATCACATATGTGCTCTTGCAATAAATTTGAACCTTGTAGAGATCGAAATTAATTGAAAGGCACAGGACAAGTCTCTCCTTTTAATGTGATCAGATGCTTTTTAAACATAATTCAGAAGAAAATAATGTTATATTTTTGGAAAAAAAGGTTGAATAAACTCCCCAGCAGTGTTCCCACCCCAATCAAATCCACTCACCTACCAGTTGTCAGCCACACAATCAATTCCTTGGTAACACTCAAGGAACAGCCTGCCCAGTCATAGTTTATAAAAGTATTTCCTTTGACCTTTGAAGCAAACAAGTGATTGTGGAGAAAGAATGACTAACATTAACATTGTGATGCTAGCAACTTCCAGTTTAATCAGGAACAGACAGAACAAATAGCATGAGTAAGGGATGGAATGATCCCTGTTTGGAGACCTTCTGTGCCTTGCACACTATTGTCCATCTCTTGTCAAGTGCGCAATAAATCCCACTGCAACTTTATTAATAATACAGATTTGCAGTTGTATGCTGCCTTTCTCCTCAAGAATCGCTTTGCAGTCGGAACTACACACCAGGGACTTGAGTACAAAAATGTCGGCCAACATTTTTGAGCCAGTTCTGTCTCCACTGTCCCAGTTGGAGGGAAAGAGATGGCACTGTTTCAAAGAGCAGGCATTTGGGCTGGGAGAAGCAAGCTGGGAAACTCTTAATGTCATTTGTGGCACAACAAGGCAGAGTCCTTGTTACACAGTTCACTGGGTTACAGGCTCAACCCCCTGTCGATAGCCTGGAACTCAGAAGACTTTGCTGTAACAAGACCGTGCTGCACTATTGGATGAGATGATAGACCAAGATCCAACCTGCTGGTGGGTTGAAATAATAAAAATCGCAATACAGTAAGATCCCTGTTATCCAGAATTCAATCCAACCAGCAAACTGAATCAGCCTGCAAAAAAAAAAACCCAAGGAGAATAAATAGATAAATAAAATTAAGAATAAATAAAATTTTAAATAAACATTTAAAATTTTAAAAGTAAATGTTCTCCAAAGTAACACATAAACTTTTGATGAAGAGGGGAGCAAATATTCAGACAGTGAAGTACCTTAGTCATGCTTTGCTCATAGCAGCTGTTTGAATAAAATTTGAATAAAGTTGTGTTTAAATAAAATGGCATCACCCAGGGTAAAGAGCTGGATAATGCTGCTCGCCATTGGGGTGACTCTTTTAAAGTGTCTTTATTAGTATATTATTATGTACAGTATATCAATAAGGCTTTATCTGTAAACTTTGGAGAAGGGTGGTTAATTAAGATGCTATTATTCATCTTTCGGGTGGCTCCGTGGAGGGGGAGGAACCTGCAGATCCAGCGACGGTTAAATGTTTTCAAAGAATGTGACTGAAAATAAAGTAAATGTTTAAGGTTTATATATACATGCAAGTGAAGTTTGTTCACTTTAAGTACAGTATAGTATTTTTGTCTTTTAAACTGTTCACTCTTAATGCAGGTGTATTTCGCTAGGCATTGTAAGAGTGAGTCACAAGCAACTAGAAAACTCGTTTATCCGATATCTACCAATTCCCATAGGTGCCAGGGGTTTTACTGTAGTACTACTTTAAGGAAGGGAAGGGGACTTCCTTATGACATCAAGCCAATATGTATAACATTCCCTCAGTATTTTCTTCCTCTCTGTCAGCACATCCACTTTGTCACCCTCTCACTGTTCCAATAGCAACTTATCTCCACAGCAAATCTGGCCTCACCCTCAATAAGTTATTTGGGATCTTGCTGAACATAGATAGGCTGCCAAATTTCCTTCATGTGAGCAACATTAACAACATTTAAAATATACTGCAACTGATGCCTTGGCTGTCACATGATTTTTAAAATGTTAACTTCAAGTCACAAATGAAAGATAAACAGAAAAATGCTGCAAATACTCAGTAGGTCAGCCAGCAACTGCAGAGAGAGACAGAGTTAATGCTTATTAAAACCATAAAATGGAGAAAACAAAGTTAGCATCAGGTTTCAGAGAGGGTGGAGGAATGATGAGTAGGAGAAAGGGAGAGGATGAGGCCAGGTTTGTTGCAAGGATTAATGCAACAGTGAGAGGGTGACAACGTGAATGTGCTGACAGAGAGGGAGAAAATACTAAGGGAATATTTAAATTTAACATCCAGAACTGTGTAAGGGCATCTTGAGAGAACAGAGAGGACCCCTTCTAGTGGAGTAACACTACCTAAAGTCTGGGCAAAATTTTAGCTGATATTTCGAAGTTCAAGACTGTGAACTGGGACTTAATCCCACACCCCGATGACTCAGGGACGGGAATGTGACCAGCTGTGCCTGTGCTGAGTTAGTGCATCTCATGCAAGTCTGGAATTACACAACCACCAGATTGATTTGTGGATTGCACCGTGAATATGCAGTGCCACATAAATGGAATGTTTGTTCCTTGGGGTGGATGAAGTGAACGCTCAAAGGCACATCATGGAAAATGAGAAGATTTTAAAAAAGACAAAACATTGGAAGAAGTTGCAGAAGAATGTCCCTTCAAGTTTGATGGTAGCTACCCACGTCTCATCGCTCACCTCACTCCGAAACCAAAGCTCAATTGATGACAACTTTCAGCACAGACATGGACTGGTTCTGAAGTAGAGAACTCCAAAGACTCTTAGCATTCAGAGCAGAGCAGAAGAAGGCCTTTCCTCCTGACATTACAGCATTTATACATCCAATAGCACCAGAAGGGATGACTTCGGGATCCTGCTGAGCAGAGCGCTCTTTATATCAGTCCCGGGTGTCTCTCTCCCGTCTCTAAGATGATGTCTCTTCATTTCAGGCTCTCCCACCAAGAAAATTATCTCTCAGCCCCAAGAGAAGACTGTTGAAGGCCCTGAGGTGAGTCAAGACAACAAATCCTTAAATTGTTTGACAATCGGATGTGGATAATTGAAAAATCCACTTCCACTGTCATGAAAAGACCATAAGATATCGGAACAGAGTTGGGTCATTTGGCTCCACCATTTGAATCTTAGCTGATTTATTTTTCTTCCTATTTTCCTCCCTTCTCCCATAACTTTTGAAACCCTTACTAATCAAGAACCTATCAACCTCAGCTTTAAAAAATACCCAATGACTTGGCCTTCACAGCCATCTTTGCCAACAAATTCCACAGATTCACCACCCTCTGGCTGAAGATATCATCTCTGTTCTAAAGGGCTTTCCTTTTATTCTGAGGCTGAGCCCTCTGGCCTTAGACTCTCCCACCACTGGAAACATCTTCTCCGTGTCCACTCTATCCAGCCCTTTCAGAGCAGCGATTGTTCAATAGATGTAACAATAATGGAGAATTAATGGTTGTGGGAATGGATGGGCAAATGTTGGGGTCTCACATAATTTCTATCTAAAGATCAGAGAAATTATGAGATGTCAGATGTCTGAGTGAAGGTGGAATTAAAATTGGTGGCTTTCAAACCCGACCTCTGGTGCTGTCTGTGTGGAGTTTTCATGTTCTCCCTGTGTCCACATGTGTTTCCAACCCCCTGCTCCCTCCCCATCTCCCCAAGTGCATCACAAAAATGTGGGTGAGTGGTAGAATCTGGGAGAGTTAACAGGGATGCAAGGAGAATAAAATGGGATTAATGTAAGATTTGTTTAAGCGACTCCTGGTGCAGGGTCTGGACCCGAAGCCAATCATCCCTTTGCCTCTGCAGATCCTGTGCTTATTTCTTACACCACTTTACTTGTGTCTCTACACGGGCAGTTGGTTGATGGGAGGCATGGGCATTGTGAGCCAAAGAGCCTGTTTCCCTCTTGTGTCTTTATGTGACTAAATTGTCTGGCAGATATGATGTGTTGGAGTGAGTTGGGAGAGGAGGAGTTGATAGGGATTTGATGAGAAGGTGGGAATGGGTGTGAACATAGAGATACATTTTGCATTTGAAAGACTGGACCTACAAGACACCCACACCCACCAGACTTCCCTACTGCCAGTAAATGTGTCTCTCAAGAACTAAAAGAAATGAGAACATTGAAGGTTATTAGCACCTTGAGATTCAGGTTCCTCTACTAGAGAATCAAGATGCAGAGTGTCAGACAATGAATCACGAGATCTAAAGTAGTTCTACCACTTGGACTCCAAACCCAGCCCCTTGTTTCTTGCCATCACATTTCCTTCTGTAAAACAATACAGTCGATAGATGCAGGGAGTGCAGAGAGTGGATTGGGAGTGGGGGTTGTTGCGCAGAGAAGAAAGAGAGCTCAGGATCTCCCTCGTGGATAAAGAGTCAAGAAGATGAGCCAACAAATAGAAATCAGATGGAGCAATCCAAGAGGAAACTTGTTAGTTGATGGTGATCGTTGTTCTCCGCTAGTGTTAGTATTTGGAACACAGAGTGAAGGGAAATAAAAGGACCAGTAAATGTCAGATGTGCTACATATCGCCCTGTTAGATGTACATAAATAACATTACATGAAAGAACAAACCCACCACCTTAAAGTTTTAGTTCAAGGGAACAGTGCAAACCGTGAGCTTTGATGCATCTACTTATACTCAATAATTGGAATCAGCTTTCGATGGAAAGCTTCCAGCTGTACTTTGTTATACCATTGAATGCACGGAAAAAAAGTTCCACTTTTCGATAAAATGGAAACTGCAGCTGAAGCCATTTTAAGTGTTATTTTTGAATCCAATAAGTAACGTAAATAGGGCAAATGCTTTAGGGTCAATGGTGCCATAAACTGAATTAAAGATTATGCCCTTGAACAGATTGTTGATTTATTTAAATTATAAATGGAACCAAACACAGATAAGTGTATAAAGAAAGTCAACTGGAGGTTTGAAAAGTGCCAAATTAGTTAACAAGATATGATCTATTTTACAATTGGATAATGTATGTGCAGGCTTTGAACAAGGGATAATTCTGCAGCCAATTGTTGTCAACAGATCACGTTTCCTTGCTGCCTGATGCACACACCAGCCTGTTTACACATTAACAAACAATGAAGTGTGGAGGCTAAGGCGATTCTCCCATCAATCATCACCGCAACCACTGCTTCCTTGATCTGCCCCACAGGCAGCCATTAAATGTGTATGGAAGGAAAATCTCAGAGCTGGGCCGACTCACATTTTTTCTCAATTCTGTGGAGAGTTTGGGGCCTCTCGTGTCATCTTCACTGCAAGATATTGCACTAACTGGACTTTGAAAGTTGCTCCCCGGAAACAGTTGCATGGCATCACCCGTACTGCACCCCAATTTTCTAGCCCTGCCCTTCGAGGTGCTGCAGTGGGAATACAACCAACTCTTGTCCCACCAGTTCTCTACCTTCCCTGGAGCTGAATAATTAGATTTCCCAACACACACCCATCCAGTCCATTCCAGATGAGGGGATTCTCAGGTGGTCACCTCCTACTTGCACATAGTGTAAAGGATGATTCCATGATGGCACAGTTAGCAGATCGATTGGGTTCAATCCCCATCTCTGGAGTTGTCTGTGAGGAATTTTTCCCCAGTTCACAGAGTCTTGGAAACACATGGAACATATTCAAGCCCCAACAAATCCATATGCACCATTCCTGTCATAATCCCTCCAAGTTCCTACTAACAACTTCCCCCCACACTTGGCTTCTACCACCCAACCTCATAGCAGCTGATTAATCCACTTACCTGTTCATCTTTGAGATGTGGGAGAGTCCGAGGAAATATGTGTACACTCCATGTGGACAGCGATGGAGGTCGAGATTGAAGGTACAGTTCAAAGATGCATGTTTAGCCCATGGCTCTACACTTTCTAGATACAGGAATGTGAAGCTAGGCACAATTCAAATGCCATCACAGTCATCGCTCGAATCACAGACGCCAATGAGAAAATGTAAAGGAGTGAGATAGATCAGCTATTTGAGTGGTGTCACAACAACAATTTTGCACTCAGCGTTATCAAAATTGAGGAACTGATTGTGGATTCAGGAAGAGGAAACCAGGAGAACATAAACCCATCCTCACAGAGGGGCCAGCAGTGGAAAGTGTAAAGAACTTCAAATTCCTGGGTGTCAACATCTTTGAAGATCTATCCTGGGGCCTCCATGTCAATGCAATCATGAAGAAGGATTGCCAGTGGCTATACTTCAAGTTTGAGGTGAGTTGATGTGTCACCAAAGAGCCTTGATCATTTCTACAGGTGTTCTGTGGAGAGAATTCTGACCGGTTGCATCACTGTGTGGTCTGGAGGTGCCAGTGCACAGGACAGGAATAGGCTATAGAGAGTTGTGAACTCGGCCAGTGCCATCATGGGCATTAACCTTCACTCCATTAAGGTAATCTACAAGAGACGGTGTCTCAAGAAAGCAGCCTCTATCATAAGGGACCTCACCACCCAGGCCATGCCCTCTTCTCACTACTACCATCAGGAAGGAGATGCAGGAGCCTGAAGACAAAAACCCAATGAATGGTACATAAACAGCTTCTTCCCCTCTGCCATCAGACTTCAGAAGGAATAATGAACCATAGACACTACCTCACATTTTCTCTTCTTTGCAGTAATTCTCTCATTTTTAAAAAATGCAATTTATAGCAATTTTTGCACCTGTAATGCTGCCACAAAACAATGAATTTTATGACACACGTTCATAACAATAAATTTTGATTCTGAACCCGGGTCTCTAGGGCTGTGAGGTAGCAGCTGTATCCACTACACCACTGTGCAGCAATGGAAACACATTCCCGGGCTGAGCAGAGAGGCCACGATGGCAGCACCAAAGTTTTGACTTGGAAGAGGGATCAGGACAATTTATTAAATCATTACCGTAAACCCCTTGGGGACATGTATGATTCAGAAGAAATTGAATAAATTGTGCTCAGCAAGTGTTCAGTCATATGGCCGGAAAACTTCACATTGAGAGGCTCTGCAATGAAATTGAAAACTTCATCAACAAAAAGATCTTCAAATGCTCACTATGCACTGGTCTGAATGTAGGATTCAAATACTCACCATATTCCCTGAGCAGTTTTTTGGACTGTGTGGGACAGAAGTGACACTACTAGGGAATCAGTTCTCATGGTATCAACCTATAGGACATTGTGTGGCTTTTGCTTCTTAAACTGTTGTTTTAGATTCACAGCCATAAGACCGTCACTGTTGGAGCCCTCCCACACTGTGTAGGGCTCTCCCTCTGGGTGACCTTGCACACACTGCCCACTTAACCAGGGTGTGGGAGAATCTGCTGGAGGCACAATAATTGCTGGAAATATGTATATCTGAGTGAAGGGGGTGGTGGGGAGACAGAGAAAAGGGAGACAGAAAGAGAGGGGCAAGGAGGAGAAAATAAGGTTAAAGGGGAAGGATGGAAGGAGAGAGAAGGGGAAGAGGAAGAGAGTGGACAAGGGAGGCAGGAAGTGGAGATTGCACGATCTCCCTGTGATCACATGGGTTTCCCCGGGTACTCCGACTTTATCCCTTGTCCTGAAGATGTGTGGGTCAGTAGGTTAATGGGCATCTTCAAATTGTCCCCAAGTGTATTTTGAGGGGTAGAATCTGGTGAAGCTGATGGGAATCTGGGGAGAATAAAATAGTTGAGGGGTATACTAAGTGTAAAAATGGATATTACAGACTCAGTGGGCTTAAGAACCTGTTTCCATGCTGCATCTCTCCTTAAGTCGGAGCTAGAGATATTGACTATGGGAAATGAGGTGCCTCTATGCAGAGACTGGATGCCACATAACCCTTTCCAAGAAAGGACTGCCATCAAAAGAGATCTATACAGTGGATCATAACCTGAAAAAATCAGGACTTTGCCTTTTGATTCCTCAACCCTGTCTGCATTCAGTTGGACCAGGGCTGATCTTTGACTTCAGCTCTACATTGCTGTACCACCTCCAGCAACTTTCCATCTCTGCTCTGTGACAGAGTCTTCACATGCCTCTTGGCAAGGACCAAGTATTTATGGGGCTCATTCAGGAGCCTGATGGCTGCAAAGAAGACACTGTCTTGAGTCTTCTCCCCAATGGAAGGAGGGAGAAGTGTGAATGTCCGGGGTGTGATGGGCCCTTCAAAGAGTTGGCTGCCTTTCTTAGGAAGTGGGAGATCTAGGCAGCATCTGTGGAGGGGACAATATTTTTCATTTTGTTCTGAGTCAATTCACTTCCATGTGCAGCTTTTCTGATCTTTGGTGGACCAGCTCCCATCCCATACTGTGATGCATCCAGCAAGAATGCTTCTGATGGTGTACCTGTAGAATGGTGTACCTGTGAATGCTTCTGATGGTGTACCTGTAGAATGGTGTACCTGTGAATGCTTCTGATGGTGTACCTGTAAAAGTTGTCAAGGACAAGGGGGGGAACTTTCTTTGAAAGTGGAGATGATGGTGCGTTTTCTTCACCGTTGCGTCATTGTGATTGGCTCAGGTCATTATCATTGGAGATGTTTACTCCTAGGAACTTAAGGTTATCCACTCTTTCCACGACAGCGCCATTACAACACTGTGTGCCTGTGACCCCTGACCTTGAATAACGGCAACACTCCAATTACCCCATCAAACCCCTGAAGAATACCAAATGTTCCATTGGAACCACCTCTCCTTCATCTAAACCAGACAGCACAGGTTCAGTTGGCTTAATCCCTTGTACCACAAACCTGCCATCCAAGGTATCAACCTGGTGAACCTTTGCTACTCTCCTGTCACAAATATATTATGGCTTCAGTATCAGATGCCTTGATGTATCAAAGTCTTGGATATTTCCAGGGATTATCTTCATCCTAAAAATGGGTAAATATTTGTTTCAACATAGAGGACACTTAATAAACATAGTATAGTTGTTGCGTAAGGAGGCTAAAATGTGTACACAGCCACCAGATGCCATCTCACTAGAATCCTCTATAATTGGACTAGGATGAGAAGCACCACATGGTATTATGCTTTTGGGATAGGGAAAATTGTTCAACAAATACAAGAGAAGTGGAAAGCATTGAGAGTAACAAAGGATAAAGAACAAAGAGAAATCAAAGTTTTGATTTATTGTCAAAGTACATACATGGCATCACATACAATCTCAAGATTCTTTTTCCAGTGCACAGAAGTACTTGAGCACAGAAATACTTGAGGGCTGCCTCTGGTGGATTGTTATTTAAAACCAATGAGTGCTGTATATTGTGTAGAAGCTGGGGGTGGGGGATTTGATGGGAATGTAGGGAGAGTAAAATGGGATGAGGGTAGGATCAGTGGCTGGTTGATGGTCAGAACAGACTTTGTGAGCCGCAGGGCTTGCTTCCTTTGCTATCCCTTCTTTGACTCTGTGATCAGTATCACTGTGGAGCAGGAATGTCTCTGAATGAGTTTAGTATGGGTGGGGCTGCAAGGCAACATGATTGGCATAGCGGTTAGCGCAATGCCTTTACAGCAGCAGCAATCGAGACTGGGGTTTAAATCCCGCACTGTCTGTAAGAAGTTTGTATGTTCAACACGTGTCTGTATGGGTTTGCCTTGATGGCTCTGGTTTCCTCCCACCATTTGAAATGTAGGTTAATTGGGTGTAAATTGGGCGGCATGGGCTCATGGGCCAAAATGACCCGTTACCATGCTGTATGCCTAAAATTTAAAATTTATTTTAAAATTAAATTTAAATGTATACATTTAAATTTAAAACATCATCCCCCTATCCTAGGGAAAATAGAGGGCATCACTTTCTGCAAAACAAGTTTGGATTTCTATTGAGAACAAGACATGGCTGAATTATTATGCCCCATTATGATACCTGTGGATATCTGAAATTTAATGCCTCATATGGTCAAATAACCAGTTGGTTGTTGGACAAGATCCAGTAACCTTGGAACTGCATTCTAGATCAGTCACCAATAACAGGAATTATGCCAAAATAAAGTAAATAGATTAAAGCAACTCAAGCGTAACTTTAATCTCATTATATGATAATAAAATTAAATCTATGCTTCAATCCTAACATTGTATGGTCAGTGTTGAAATTGAGTCTTTTAAATGGTTGGGAATAATCTCAAAAGATTTTCAAATGAGACACACATGTAGCCCTTTATATACTTGGCAGGCACAGGGCCGTACTATTTCATACCATGGAGACTGCGCGGTTTTGCAAGGGAAAATTCATTACAGGCGTGTATCCCAGAGAATGCATGACCAATGGTAAATAAATTTTTCCACTGAGGGGTCTAATTCTATCCTGACCTAGTTAAGTTACATTGAGATGTGTCAACTGAATAATGAGAAGTTGGAAAGACTCAGCAGGTCAGGCAGCATCCACGGAGAGAAATGGTCAATCAGCACTTTGGTTTGAGATCCTTTGTTGAGATTAGTGGGGGAAGATGTAGGGACAGCAATCATTAAGTGGTCGGGGGGGGGGTGGTTTCTGGGAGGATCCAAGTGGTGATAGGGTACAACACAAATAAAGGTGGGAAAGGAGGAGAGACAGGTAGAGGAGGAGACCACTTCAGTGGGAACATTATCTATAAATGGGGTAAATATATGACTGTATCAGTGATGAGATGAGAATGGGTGAATTGTCCGCACTTGGAAACCACAAGGGGTTGCGGGACAAAAGAGCTTCCTGAAAGGGTAACAGCATAGAGGAGCAAACAATAAGGCCGGAGAGCTTTGACTTTTCTGGAAGGATGGAGAGAGCTGCCAGCATAGATGTCAGTAACCTACTGCACAGCAATCATTACAGCTATTCATGCTGTTCCTTTTCCATCTCCTGTCTCCCGTTGTTATTCTCCAGTATCATTTTCTCTTGAGCCTGTATCTACTCTCACTTCTCTTTTACTCTTTATATGCTTGAAGAAGCTCTTTGTAGCTCTTGGTAGCTTCTTCACATTATTTGCTAGCTTCATCTTTTCCCTCCTTATGAGGTTTTTGGTTACCATATACAAGATTTTAAAGGCTTCCCAAGTCGTCTATCTTCCAATTAATTTTTGCTTCCTTGTATGCCCTCTCTTTTGCTTTTACGTTGGCTTTGACGACCCTTGTCAGCCACAATTGTGACATTTTTCCATTTGAATATTTCCTCTTTTTTGGTCTGTATTTATCCTGCACCTTCCTGATTTCTTGCAGAAACTCCATCCTTTTGCTGCTCTACCGTCCTCCCTCCTAGTGCCTCTTTCCAATCTACTCAGTTCTTCTCTCATGCCACTGTAATTTCCTTTACTCCACTGAAATACCAACACATTGGACATGAGCTTCTCTTTGTTAAATCTCAAATTGAACTCAATTATATTATGAACACTGCCCCCTAAGATTTTTTTACCCAAAGATCTCTCATCACCTCTGCTGCATGATACAACACCCAGTCCTTTAAGCTGATCCCCTATTAGCCATCACAGATTCATGGCTAAAGGATGGATGCCAGTGGGAGCTTAATGTCCAAGGATACACAGTGTATTGAAAGAATAGGCAGGTAAGCATAGGGGGTGGCCTGGCTCTGTTGGTAAACAGAGGTAAACCCCTCTGTTTACCTTCCTATCTTTTTGATACACTGTGTATCCTTGTTCATTAAGTTCCCAATGACATCCATTCTTTAGCCACAACTCCGTGATGGCCACAACATCATGCCTTCCAATGTGTAGCTGTACTACAAGGTCATCCGCTTTATTTCTTGTGCTGTGTGCATTTAAATACAAAACCTTTAGCCCTTTATTTGTTATTTGTTACATCTCTGTTGTATTGCAACAGTCCTTCCACACAAACTACCTACAAGCTGTCCTAACTTGTATTCTAATTGTCTCTTTCTCTACCTCTTCATTTTGGTTCTCATTCCCCCCCCCACCAAAAAAAATCTAATTTATACCTCCCCCATCCCCCACAGCTTATCCTGCCAGGAATTTGGTTCCCCTCAAGTTCAGGTGCAACCCATCCCACTTGTACAGGTCACTCTTTCCCCAGAAAAAGTTCCAGTGATCCAAGAGCTTGAAAGCCTTCCCCGCACCATCTCCTCAGCCACTTGTTTGTCTTCGCTATCTGCCTATTCTGACCTTACCTTGCATGTGGCACTTGGAGTAATCCAGAGATTACCACCTTGGAGGTCCTGCTGGTCAGCTCTTTCCTAACTCCCTAAACCCACTTTGCAGGACATCTACCCCACTCCTGCCTACAACATTGGTACCAATGTGTACCACAACCTCTGATTGCTCCCCCTTCCCCTTAAGAATATTCTGAACCCACTCAGAGACATCCTGGACCCAAACACCTGAAAGGCTGCATAATATTCTGGAGACTTTTTTTGCGGCCGCAGAATCTCCGATCTGTTCCCCTGACAATCAAGTGCCGTATGACTATCACTCTACCTGACTTCATCCTTTCCTCTGAGGTTCAGACCAACAGTGCTATTAAACTGGCTGATACTGCCTGGGTCAGGTAGGTCATCCCCACTTCAGAATTCAAAGGGGTATACTTGTTGCTGAAGGGAATAGTCACAGGGGTACGTTGCACTGCCTGCCCTTTCTCTTTCCCTCCTGCCTCCAAGGTGTGATAGTGTCCCTGTAACTCCTGTTTATCTGCCCCTCACCTTCCCAAATGCTCCAGAGTTCATCCAACTCCAGTTCCAATTTCCTAGCACGGTCTGTCAGGAGTTGCCATTGGATGCACTTCTCACAGATGACCTCATCATGGATAGTGTTGGCTTCCCTGACTATCCACATACTACAAGAGGAGAAGATCCCTCCCACTGACTATGAAATAGTTAGAAAAACTGTTGTTACCTTTCCTCAATTCTTACACCTCCACCTCAGCCTCTGTTCACTAAAGCCTCTCAAACCAAAGCCTCAGATATCCACTCCAATACTGGGTTACTCCCCAATGGCCACTCCACTTGAGTTTTCCTTCCTTTTATTGGCTATAGCTATGGAGAAATTTAAACAAGCACCTACACCTCCCGTTGCTTTGTAACCACTCCTCCTCTTGGTCACAGTCCTGCTCCTACTGTCCCCGATGAGATTTAAACAAGCACCTACCTCTCCCATTGATTTTTAAATGCTTCTCCTCTCATTCCTAGTCCTGTTCTCATAGTTCCGATGAGATTTAAACTGGAGGGTACTCCAGTTTTTGACCCAAAGATGTGAGGGTAAAAGGTGAATTGGCTGCTGTACATTGCTGCTAGTGTGTGGGTGAGTGGCAGAATCAGAGGGAGTTGGTGGAAACGTGAGGAGAATAAAATAGGATTAGTGTAGGTTTGGAGTAAATGGATGGTTGATGAATGGCATGGACTCAGTGGGCTGAAGGGCCTGTTTCTGTGGAGTACCACCCTGTGACATTGTGTGCCTATGTGTTTGGGTAGTCTGGAGAGTAGAGAGTGCATGGAATGATTGCTGGGGGGTGGTAGCGGAGGCTGGTACAACAGGGATATTCAAAAAACCCTTAGTTAGGTACATGGACGTAAGAATAATTGAGGGTTATAGGTGTGACGAGGGAAAAATTAGATTGTTGTGGAGTAGGTTCTCATGGGTCAGCACAACATCGCAGGCTGAAGGGTCTGTACTGTGCTGTAATCATCTATATTCCATGATTTCTGGCCAAACTAGTTGCATGCACCCACAAAGCAGGCATGAGGTTTTTTTAAGGTCAAAGATTACTTTCTCCCACAAAGTGACAGGGGCATTGCCTGCAATGGCCACACTGCCTGAAAATAGAAGGGATGTCCAGGGCAATTGGAGACTTGGCTCTATGGCCTGTGGCAAATGTCCACAAACACTACATGTGCAGAGATGGGATTAGGCATTTTTTCGAGGGAAAACAGGGTGAGGAGGAAATATAGTTCCAATAGAAAGTTTCCATTAAAAAAATTGGAATGTTAACTGTTTCTCTCTCCAGAGATGCTGCCAGATATGCTGAGTATTTCCAGCATTTTCAGTTTTCAGTTTATCTTTGTAATTGAAAATCAAGTTTTATTGGGGATTAAGATGTCAAATATGGGTTCAATTTATATAGCAGCTTGAAAAGCTTCAGTACTTCCCATGTAGCTTCTCACCTGATGAAATATATACAGGAGTGTAGGCACTATTTCAATGTGGAGTAGGGTGTGTGTGTGTGGTGGGGAAGAGTGTAGTTGGAGTAATGAGAGTTAATTGTCATTAATTGTCAGGGACATATCTCAATTCCAGTTGTATACATCAATGGAGTGAGTCAGAGGGGGAATGGGGAATAGTAGGGGAGGGGAAGGGAGAATGGGCCAGTTGAGGTCATCCTCACCCACTCAGGTGTCATTAAATATCTGTGGCAAGATAATATTATTTATCATTTTGGTCTGGAATGTTTGTTCTGTATTTATTTTTGCTCTGTGGCCAGGTGAACAGTGATGCTGATCAATGCCATGAGGACAGTGTGGGACATTACTAACACTGCATTTTATTTGCTGCATACCCCAGGCAGAGGTTGGGGAGTCAATGGAATTCTAGGCCCGATTCGCTGGTGGAGGCGACACCATTTGTGGTGTTTAAAGAGGAGGTCAGCAAGTTTTTGAGGACTTTAGGATCTGGTGCAGAATTGGAGCTGAAGTCTGGGCCAGATCAGTCACGATCATGTCAAATGGTGGTGCAAGATGGAGGGGATTATGAGTTTTCCCCTCCTCCTGTTTTCTTTTGACCGTCTGCACTATCCAGGTAGAAGGTTCCCTTCCTCTGCCTCCCTCATTGTCCCTCCTCCTTCTGCCCTCCTCCCCTGTATCCCACCTCCTCATCCTCCCTTCTTCCTCCACCTCATCTTTCTCCCCCTCCCCTCCTCATCCCCTACTCCCTCTTTGTCTCACCCTTCTCCACCCCACCTGCTTCTCTCTCCTCCTCCTCAGCCCCACCTCCTCCCGCCATCCTCCACATCCCCTCCACATCAACACTCCTTCCTTCCCTCCCCTGCACTCCTCCTCCTCCCTAACCTATCCCTTTTCCTCCTCACCCCTCCTCCTCAACCTATCCATCCTCTTCCTCCATCAGTCCCTCTTCCTTCCTCCTTCTCCAACTCTCCCTCTTCATTTTCCTCCATCTTCCTCCACCTGTCCTTCCTCCTCCTCCATCTCCCTCCACCTCTCTCCTCATCCAACTGTCCTTCCTCCTGCTCCTCCTAACTTTTTACTCTATTTGCCATTCCCGGGAGTAACTTGCATGCTGAGATTTTTGAGTCGTGCTGAAGGGACGGTAGTTTGTGATTGATAACTTGGCCTATGCATTCAGTGTTAATCCCATGGATAACACTGCAGTCACTGACCTTTCAAGGCGATGGTCTATGACATAATTTGTGGTAGAAGAGGATGGGACACTGGTAACACTGTTTGGAAACCCAGGGGTCATTCATAGCTTACAAACAACAGCCAAATTCAAGGGGAATTTTAATTATTTATTTATAAAATTGACCATTTTGGGAAACAATTTATCTGTGCAGGAAGAAGCCTTGAAGATGGCAGCCCAGTGGCACACAGCTGTTTGAGCTACTGGCTCACACACTCCAGTGGCCTGTGAGTGCTCAATGTGTGGTGTTTGCACATTCTGCCTGTGCCTGGGCTGGTGCTGCCATACATTAAACATGAGTGTGCAGGTAGGTTATTATTTACCACATATTACCTCCATTTGCAGGAGATATAGCAGCATCAGAAGTAATGGGATATATGGACATTTCTTAGGTTTGGATTATTGTGGAGAGAATAAATGGCAGGGTAAATTGGAATAGGGGAGTAGAGTCATGAAGTTGAGATGGTTAATGACTTGGAGATAGTTGGAAATAAAAAGATCCAGTGCAGGGAGAAGACCACATCGAGTGGTCCAAGAGGAGGAGGAAAGTGTAAGGCAGAAGGGATCTTCAATAGGGGGAGGGAGGGATGGAGAATTCTTGTAAAATATGTAGGCACAGAGACAGTAGAAGAAGAGCTCAGGATTGTGGCATGCGCGGAACGCGTCGAGTTGTGGCAAAGGAGGACAAAGGTGAGGCCTCTATTGAGGATCGAGTGTTCCATCTCAGAGAGGGAAAGGCCAGAGGGTTTAGTGAAAACTTTCTTGAAGTCAGGATTGGTGCAGAGAGAATGATTCCTTGAGCTTGAGATTCATCGTTCTTGATGAAGAGCTCAGGCCCAAAACGTTGGTCACCTTTTACTTCCTATGGATGCTGCGTGACCTGCTGAGTTTCTCCAGAACTTTTATGTACGGGTATATCCTGCTTTATAAGCTGATATGGCGTAAAGTGAAGGCCCATTCACTACTATTGGAGGCTATTTTCATAAAAGCAAAAAACCCATTCAAATCCTTTCATAAAAGCGAACACAGGTCTCTTGGTAAAAGTGAATTATCGTAAAGAGAGTATTCGTAAAATGGGGTATACCTGTATTGCACAGTCTTTTTGACGCTGTGCTGACCTATATAAACCAACTCCACAACAATCTAACCCTTCCCTAAATCACACCCATAATCCTCTATTATTCTTACATCCATGTCCCTAATGTACCAGCCTCCATCGCCATCCACAGCAATGTCTACCAGACTGCAGTCTTCCATGTATCTCCAGCTCACCTATTCAAAGCTCAGCAATTTCTTCATCCAGAGCAACATGACCCTTTGGGATTCCCTTCCCCAGATATCTGTGGAAGTTAAATTATCAATTATGTTTGAGGCTGACGGAGTTCTGACAGATAATGGATCAGGAACCCTCTGGAGCAGGTGGGAAATTGCAGCTGATCGGGTCAGCCTTGACATTTTTGAATGGAAGAGCAGCCTTGAGAACCATTTGACCTGTTCCTCCTCCTTTTCTTAACAATCAAAGTACTTTGAAGTTTTTTAGATGTTGTTGGCAACACACATACACAAGTGAAGGAAGAAGACCAGGCCAGTTTGTTTTAAAGTTCTGTCCTCCTAACACTTTGAGGTGCACAAAAGATCCATGTGATTTTCTGAGAGTTATTAAAAAGTCCTCATCCAATATAGAATAAATAATCCAGAACAGTTCTTTCCAACTCTTTTGGTCAAACAGCATGTCTCCAAGTTCTTTGCAATCTCTGGACACTGAACAACAATTGCATTGATCGTCTGTAAAACAATCACTTCCACCTGAGTAAAATATGGCTCTTGACATGGAGAGTGCAAATGCTGGAATCTGGAGCAAAAAACAATCTGCTAGAGGAACTCAGCAGGTTGAACAGCATCTGTGGGAGTAGAAGAATGGTTAATGTTTCAGGTGGGAGCCTTTCATCAAGACTTGATGAAGAGTTCAACCTCAAAACATTAGCCATTCTTTTTCTCCCATTGATGCTGCTCGACCTGCTGAGTTCTTATGGCAGATTGTTTATTGCTGGCTTTTGACATGTTCTGCCAATCTCTTCCACAGCTCCCTGATTTCCAAAAACCCACTGATGTCATAATTCTGTCTCATTCATTCCCCCTGAGTCAAATTGTTTCTGTCAACATTGTGGGCTACATCACCACATTAAATACTGGTGATTCAAGAAGGAGGCTCACCACAACTTTCCTGGGAATGGGCAATAAATTCTGGTCTTACCAGTGCTACCCACATCCCATAAGTGAATTAAAGGAAAGCATTTGTGACTGCCCTATTTTGTTCGATTAACTATCCACAACCATAACTATTTCCTTCCTAATATCAGTAATAGCACCTGCATAAGAATTTGGAGCAGGAGTTGGCCAACTGGCGCGTCGAACCTCCTGCGCCATTCAATAAGACCATGCCTGATTTGGCCTTGGACTCAGCTCCACTTACAGCTTGTGGAGCCCAAAACCTTTATTTCCCCTATGATTCAAAAATCTATTTATGTTAGTCTTAAATACATTTAATGAGGCAGCCTCTACTGCTTCCTTGGGCAGAGAATCCCACAGATTCACTACTCTCTGGGAAAAGCAGTTTCTCCTCATCGCTGGCTTAAATCTCGAATCCCTTTGACCTTGTCTCAATGAAAACCACCTCTCTGCTTTTATCTTATCTATTCATTTCATATGTCTTCATAAGATCCCCCTCAAACTTAATTCCAATTAATAAAGTCCCATTTAAAACATCAAATCCATAAGAAACAGGGCCAGGAGTAGGATTTTCAGCTCCTTGAAGTAAAAACACAACACTGGAGAAACTCAGCAGGTCGAACAGTGTACTTTATATAGCAAGGATAAAAATACTTAACCAACATTTTGGGTTTGAGCCCTTCATCAAGGTATTTACTCTTTTTTTAACTCCATGAGCCAGGTCCACCATTGAATAGGAACTTCGCTGATCAATTCCACTTCCCTGGCCTCACACCATAACCCTTGATTCCCAGACTGGTTAATTATCTCATGTGCCTAAGATTCTGGCCTTAACAGCATTCTGTGCCAAGTAGGTTCAAAGGATTAACTCATCTTGGATCTAACTGGGCTCTTTTGAACCCAGAGGTGAACCAGGATGTGTCAGGAACACCGGAGAGGTTGAAATTGAGTTTGATTTAGTTGTTTTCATAGTTTGCAGCTCACACACCCCAGAGGGTTGGTGAGTGAGAGGGAGCAAATTCCAGTAGAAGTTCTGTCACCATTGCATCTGGACAAACAGCCACTGCCCTCAAACGACTTGTATCTGTTCTTGCACTCAGAACTGTTTCTCAGGTTCCTCCTGAGGAGTGGAATATACATGATCACAAAGCCAAATTAAGTTTCGGTTGACAGAATGGAGAGCAGCTGGCGAGAATCAGCTTCCTGAGGTGGGCTGGTGTACACATGTTCAGGAATATCACCAAGGCACACTCACAATATGATTGCAAGAGTGCCTCGGCCACACGGCAAGCTGGAAGCTGTTTAATGACCACATTCTGTCTTGATCAAATGCCAATCCACTGTAAAATCCAACTCAGAACCCCAGTGTAGAGCTCGTCGAAAGAATCAAAGACTTGTTGATCCAAACCAAGGCTTTTATTAGCAAAAGACAGGAGCTCTTCACAGGTGGCCGACCAGTCCGGAATGATCTGACCTGGCTAGTGTAAGGTAAAACATCATGAGATGGGAATGTGTAAGGAGTTACCCTGTACAGGGCTGTAACAAGAAGGGGAGGTGTCCTTGTACTCCTGTTAGGTAAAACATCATGAGATGGGAATGTGCAGGGCTGTAACAAGATGTGAATGCATCCTTGTACTTACAAGATAAGAGAGACATTGATGGATTGAGAGGCAGGAAGCTAGCAGGGAAAGGATAGCAACAGTTTTAGTCATTGGACAAGTAATGATATGATGATGTTCTAAGCACATATCCAAGGGTATAAAAAATCACCATTTTGCTGATAACGGCAGAATGCATTCTCCGACTAACATGGTTAGTTGCAAGTGTTACAATCCGGTAATAAAGAACAAAGAACCCTGATTTCGACTCAGTCTGGTGTTTGTCTCACTCATTCATGAACAAAGCAGACCTAACACTAGGGACACAACCCTTTAAGGCCCAGACAATAGGCGTGGCTTAGCTCTCAGCCAATCGCTGTAAGCACAGTCTAGATACAGTAACTAGATACACTATGTACATTGGTGATAGATCTGTACTATCACACCCAGACTCAGCAACTCTTGGCCACAACGTACGGTAAGTCTATATTAAACCAAGAACCTCCTTACCCCATAGAACCCTCTACACTATTCAAGGAAGAACAGAGGTTTCTTGATTGTTTAACTTGTGGAAAAAAATGGATTTCAATATTTATCCCTTCTACAAGAGACCCATTATTTATTTCAGAAGATTTGGCCATACCAAATTAAAACTCTAAATGTGCCTCAAAAATATTTAACAGTTGCTACAAAATTTCAGGTTAATATAATGACATTCCTATCAAAGATAAATATGGATTGTGAACTCCGATTTCTTCTAAAATGTTGTCAATCCTCTCCATTTCCAAAGGTTTTCTTGGAAGTGCCTAATAACCTTTTCACTGGTAGTAGTTCTACCAGTTTCCACAAAAATGATGTAAAACTAACGCACCCTTTCCAGACTCGTCTGTAATTGTAGCTGTTAATTGGTTTGGATACCAATCCTGATTACAACATCTGCCAGGAGGAAAGTTCAGTGTCTTCACCATTTCTCAATCAATGTGATTTAACATTGACCAGTTTCAAAGGATGGTGAATCCTGGAAGCAACTGAATGTTTCTGAAGCTTTTTTAAGAATATAGATTCAGTATGTAAATTGAGAATGGAGCACAACTTGCAGTTAAGTTCAAGTTCATTATCATCTGACTATACATACATAACATGACAAAACAATGTTTCTCCAGTCTGTGGTTCACACACATCTTCCACAGCGCACAATAATAAACTACAGAGATAAAAATATAATTTAAAATAAATATAATTTACAAATAAATAAAAGAAATATATAAATATTTTTCTATCTCATAGTCTGCGAGAAGAAGCTATTTCTCAGCCAGGCAGTCCTGGTTTTGATGTTCCTGTGCCTTCTTCCTGATGGTCATGGGTCAAGGGACCTGTGTGCTGGGTGGAAAGGATCCTCAATAATTGCTTGAATCTACTTAAGCAACGCTCCCAGTGAATGATGTCAATAGAGGAAAGGGAGCCCTCACTGAGCTCCTCGGCTGTTTTGAGTCAGTTATTATTTTCTTTGATTTCCCTCTCTCACCTGACACTAACCCAATTGATGTAAACAGATGCACTGAGAAGAAAATGTTTGAATTTTATCTCCTGCAATAAGAGAACACTCAGCTGATCTTCCATTACTCCTGTAACATTTACTCAGGAAGTATAAATCAGAATGCTGGCAGCTTGATAAATGAAGTGAGTTGTTGTGTGCCAGATCAAATCACAGGCAGAATTTGTGACCCAAAATCCACAAACTTCCATCGAAAGTCACAGGTTTTGAGAAATGCAGATCTTTCCCCATGCATTTTCATTGCTTTTTTTGAATTGGCCTCATTGCATCAATGTACTTTTAAGGCATCCAGCAGTTAAGGCCCTCTTGTATCAAAGAACAAGGAATGTGAGGGCAAAGAGATACCATTGCATGTTTGTTCGTCAATTCTTCTTCTCACTCCAGAAAAAAAATCATAGAATATTACAACACAGTGCAGCAGGCCCTTCAACCCACAATATTATGACAACCTATGTAAGCATACTGCACAACAATCTAATTCTTCCTTCCCTCACACCCATAACCCTCCAATTCATGTGCCTAAGAGAGAGACTTTTGAATGTCCCCTTTGTACCAGCCCCAGCAATGTGTTCCAGGCACCCACCACACTTTGAGTAAAAGCCTTACCTCTGATGTCTCCTCAAAACATTCCTTCACTCACCTTAAACAGGTCTTCTCTCCTGATAGCAGCGTCTGTACTGGCAGTGGCCTCAAGGGGTTGCAGACTCTGGAGAAACAGAGGACTGGCACAGCGCATCAAAAAATGGGAAGTACAACCATCCCATCCGTTTCAGAAGGAGAAGCAGAGGAGTTGACCCAATGGGATGGTGACCACGGTGGCGGACTAGTGAGGGTCTTTGAAGCTGAAGAACATACAGACTGCAAACTGCTGGCGACTTGCGGTCAAAGGACTCACACCAGGGTGTGGACTGCTGGAGACTGGCTCAAGATTGGTTGAAGAGGTACCAGGTATCGGAACTGGGATATGAGAGGTGCTGAGGGTGGGAGGGACTCATGAGGTGACTCAGGTACTGAAGGGCTCCTGTTCACATCAGAGGTTTGGATCTGGAGCCTGGGTTGCCAATGGTTTGGACTGAAGTCTGTACCACTGCAGAAGTTTCAGGAGTGGTGAATCCATGGACACTCAGTGACTCTGTGTAAAATTTTGTTTTTTTAAAATCTTTAGTTAATTTTATGCCTGTCTTGTTAAGAGACTATTGTCTTACCATAGTGACTATGATGTAATATGTCGTTATATCTGCCCAGATTAACAACTTCCTTATTATACAACAACACGTGAAGTAACGTGAGCACAAGAAATTTTTCTTTGAATTTTTCTGTGTACCTCTTTAAAGTTTGTGCTTCTTTCTATACGTTTTATATCTCTTCCAACACAGTAAATGCTTTGTTATTCATCATTATGAAAGTCTTAATGCAAACCTATACAAAATTTTTTATCAACGAATTAAAGCTACATAAAATAATAGTCACAGAGTTGGATTTATTGGATTAAAGAGATTGAAATTCGGAATATTGTAGCTCATGCTTTGGAAGATGACATTTTGAAATTAGGATATATTAGCATAAGGAAAGTGTCATCTATACTCTGAAGGGATTCACTTTGGTTTCTCTTCCTCTGACTGTGAGGCGCAGAGTAATTTCTGCTGTTGGCAAATCTTTGTCTGCCTTTAGGCAGATTAAATGCAATTTTCTGTAATATTACATCTGTTTTATTACATAACAATAGGAGAATCTTAAAACTTAATATCTCTCCTGATAACACAAGCATTGCAATCACAGTAACATACTTGTGAAAACATTTTGTTTGCTTGTCAATTCTTTTTCTCATTCCCGAAGATGGTATTGGAGATTATGAAGAAATGGATTCCCTTTTGAAAAGCCAGTGCTCTCAACTTCAAAGGAACCAGGATCATTTGGATACTAAACCAAAAATCATTAAGAAAAAAGATCTTTGTCTTCTTGACTTTATAGTCTAATAAATCAGCACCACAGAGATTAGAAAAAGATTTGCTGATCTAAATTGATGTTCCTCAGAATGATGTGCCTATTAGCTTGATGCACACAGTCTATTTTAAACAACCCTTACTCGATATCTTTAGGACTGCAGAACAATATGCTGTTAATGTTTTTGGTAAAGATGAGAGCTTCATGCTTTGTGGAGTCATGGTTCAAGGAATAACGTAGTTCATTGGACAATAGATTTCCAATTTATTGTCAGAGTACATACATGCGAAGCAGAATTACAGCTTATTGGTGGTGCAAAAAATACGGTACACAGCGAAAATAAATCAAGAACTGTAAACAAATATTGAATGTAAACAAATGATTGTGAATTTTTAAAAATCAATAAAGTTCCCAAGTAAGAGTTCTTCAATGAGTCCTTAATTGAGTCTGTTGTTGAGGAGTCTGATGGTGGAAGGGTAGCAGCTGCCTCTGAACCCGGTGGTGTTGTCTTGTGGCACCTAGACCTCTTTCCTGATGGTGGAAGTGAGAATAGAGTGTGCGCTGGATGATGTGGATCCTTGATGATAGCTGCTGCCCTCTAACAGCAGCATTCCCTGTAAATGTTCTCGATAATGTTTTGCCTGTGATGTCCTGGGCTGTGTCCACTACCTTTCTCAGGGTTTTATGCTCGAGGGTATTGGTGACCTCATACTAGACCGTGATGCAGCCAGTCAACACATTTTCCATCACACCTCTGTAGAAATTTGCTACAGTTTCTGATGTAATTCCAAATCTCTGCAAACTCCTGAAGAAGTAGAGGGGCTGACATGCTTTATTCACAATGCCTTTAATGTGTTGGGTCCAAGAAAAATCCTCCGAGATAGTGACTCCCAAGAACCTAAATTTGCTCACCCTCTCCACCTTTAATCCCACAATGATCACTGGATTGTATACCACTGGCTTTCCCTTTCTGAAGTCAACAATCAGCTCCTTAGTTTTGGTGACAATGAGTGCAAGATTGTTGTTGGTGCACCATTCAGCCAAGTTTTCAATCTCTCCTGTATGCTGACTCATCGCCTTTCTTTATACATCCCACTACCGTGATATCGTCAGCAAATTTGTAGATGGTGTTATTGTCGTACCAAGCCACACAGTCGTAGGTGTAAAGTGAGTAGAGCAGGGGATAAGAACACAGCCAAGTGGTGCTCTGGTATTGATGGAGATTGGGGAAGAGATATTCTTGCCAATCCTCAGATTGTGGTCTGGAGGTGAGGAAATCCAATTACACAGTGGGGTGTTGAGTCCCAGGTCTTGGAGTTTGCTGATCAGTTTTGAGGGGATGATGGTGTTAAATGTTGAACTTTAGTCAATAAAGAGCATCCTGAATGTGTCAGGTAAATAACATGGAAGCAAGGGTAAGTTCCAAAGAGCAGATGTGACTAAAGAATAATTTGAAGATTCTCACTAGATCCTCTCTGCAAACCATAATATTTATAAATGATCTTGATGGAAGTATTAACAATAAAATGTCCATTTTCTGATAATTCTAAGTTTTGCAGAAATCTGGACTTTGAAGGACAGTGATGGAATTCAAGAAACAAAGCTGATTAGGTGGCATGCAGGGTTATATATTTCCATACTACAATTGTGAATATGGTGAAAAGATATATTATATCATTACATTGGATCAGGAAGAAGATCTGGTTCAAAGGTGTCTTTCTCACTGTTGCCTTGTCTTCTGATTGATGCACGAGAGAATTCAGAAAGTGGATTTTAAATGGAGGCACCTTTGATAACTGTGTAAGCCTTTATGGAGAGAAATACTTGAGAGTCAGTGGAAATTACACAGTTAAAGGAATCCAATGCAATTGCCAGTCTTAGGTAGCCTAGCAGGCGCAGGATTTGAATTTTAACCAACCAACAAGTTCCAGAGCTGGTAGAGGGGTGGGTCCATTTTGGTGGCTGGGCATGAATGGTGGCTGGGGGTTCCTATGGTCTGTTGATTGGTGTAGGTTGGTCAGGTGGTACCCAAGGCGGAGGCAGATGGTGATTAGGAAGGGGTTTGATGCAGAGTGGGAATTGGCAATGGTGGTTGGTTGAATGAATGAATGAATGAATTTAAGTTTAATCTCACACATAAGTACAATGTACCCTTGCAATGTAATCCGTTCTTATTGGGTGTAGTATATGACAACCGGAAAATGCTGGGGAGCTGGGGTAGGGGGAGTAGAGAGATGATAAAGGTGAGTTTACTGTTGAGGACCTGAGAACACTATGGCCTACCCAGCACTACCCCCCCCCCCCTTAATCTCAACCCTTACCTCCTACTTTGGAGACCAGGCACACACAGCTGTCTACTTTTGAAGGTTCAGAATCTCAGTCCAAGTGGGAGGGAAGTGTTGTGAGGAATTGACGCATCAAATGTAATGTTCCCAGATGATCAGTCCTCATGGGTACAGCAGTCTCCCAAGTCCGCACCAACCACCGACAACACATTCAAACACATCTTACATTATTCTCCCCTCAACTCCAGCCCCCACCCCCCCCCCCCAGATTTCACCCCTCACCAACACACAAGGGATAATTTACAATGGCCATCTAACTTACCAGGTTGCACTTTTTTGGGATGTGAGAGAAAACCGGAGCACCCAAAGGAAACCCACTTGGTCCCAGGGAAAACGTGCTCAATCCACAGATAGAGCACCCAAGGTCAGGATTGAACTCAGGTCTCTGCGCTTTGAGGCAGCGACTTTTCAACTGTGCCACTGTGTCAGTCTACATATAACAGAATACTTAAAATAGCTTGCATAATCCTTCTGCCCTAAGGTTAGTGAGGGCAAGGGTTGTGCACCATATATAGTTCCCAACACTTCCTGCCCACTCCGGTTCCCACTGCGAACACAAAAGCCAGTAAATTCATTGTGATAGTTAGCATTGTCCACTAGTGAGTGGGTCAACCACTCATCATCTCCTCTTTCATCAAAACCCAAAGTGGGCAAGTTTTGGAGGGGTAGGATTTCTTTTGCACATTTATTGATTTGCAACCTAATCATGGACATGACCAAAGGCCACCTGGTTTTTAAGATTTATCCCTGAGAAACCCAAGGCCAGGAACTTCCTCCAGACTGTTCCAACTCCAATGCATTTTTCCAGAGAAACAGTGGAAAACCATATGTTGATAATGTTGTCAACATATGTTGACAATGTTAAAACAGAGAAGCAGTTTGAAAGAGATTCTATTAGTTTAAAATAATGTAGACAACTTTTCAGCTCAGTTGGCTCTGAAAGTTCATGGGCAAAAGGCTCAGGAATTATAACACCCACTTGTAGGGGTGCATGTAGGTACCAGTAAAATAGGTATAAAACAGGACGCCCTACAAGGTGAAAGTAAATCACAAAATCTGTAGACACCATGGTTGAAGTAAAAACACAACATGCTGGAGAAACTCAGCAGGTCAAACAATGTCCTTTATGAGGCAAAGATAAAATACAGAACCAAAATGTCAGAGGGCTGGATGGGCTGGAGTTCGTTAAATGTGTTCAGGATTGTTTTCTAAATCAGTTAGTAGAAGAACCGACTCGGGATGGTGTAATACTGGATCTCCTGTTAGGGAACGAGCTAGGTCAGGTAGCGGACATTAATGTTGGAGAACCAATTGGGTCTAGTGATCATAATTCTGTTAGTTTTAGGGTAGTTTTAAGGAAGAGCAAGGAGAGGCCTAAAGTTGAGATTCTGGATTGGAAAAGAGCAAATTTCGTAGGAATAAGAAGGGATTTGGGGAGTATTGAGTGGGACAGGATATTTTCAGGTAAGGATGTTAATGAAAAATGGAAGATATTCAAAAAAGAAATTTTGAGGGTACAGAGTAGTTATGTCCCAGTCTGGATCAAAGGAAAGGCTGGAAGTCATAGGGAGGCTTGGTTTTCGAAGAATATTGGAAATTTGGTTAGGAGAAAAAGGGAGGTGTACAAGAGGTATAAAGAGCAGGGAGCTGAGAAGTTGAAGGAGGACTACAAGGAGTGTAGAAGGAATCTTAAGAAAGAAATTAGAAAGGCCAAAAAAAGGCATGAAGAGGCTTTGGCTGACAGAGTAGAAATAAATCCAAAGGGTTTCTATAAGTACATTAAAAGTAAAAAATTAGTGAGAGATAAAATTGGACCCCTTGTAGATAGCGAGGGTAGGCTGAGTGAGAAGTCTGAGGAAATGGGGGAAATTTTGAATGATTTCTTTGCCTCGATATTCACTAGGGAAAAAAATGTTGAACCAGTTGAAGTAAAGAAAAATAGTGGGGAGACCATGAAGCATATAAGGATAACTGAGGAGGTAGTGATGGCTGTGTTAAAAAAGATAAAGGTGGATAAATCTCCCGGACCGGACAAAATATTCCCTAGGACACTCAGGGAGGCTAGTGGACAGTTAGTGGGGCCATTAACAGAGATATTTAGGATGTCACTGGCCACGGGGGTGGCACCAAAGGATTGGAGGGTGGCGCATGTGGTTTCTCTGTTTAAGAAAGGGTCCAAATGCAAACCTGGGAATTATAGGCCTGTAAGTCTGACGTCTGTGGTGGGCAAGTTGATGGAAAGTGTTCTGAGGGATGCTATTTACAAATTTTTGGAGGTACAAGGATTGATAGGGAGTAATCAGCATGGTTTTGTCAGGGGTAGATCATGCTTGACAAACCTGATTGAGTTCTTTGAGGGGGTTACAAAAAAGGTCGATGAAGGGAAAGCTGTGGATGTTGTCTATTTGGACTTTAGTAAAGCTTTTGACAAAGTTCCCCACAGGAGGTTAGGAAAAGAGGTGGAGGCATTAGGTATAAATAAGGAGGTAGTGAAATGGATTCAGCAGTGGTTGGATGGAAGATGTCAGAGAGTAGTGGTAGAAAATTGTCCAATTGGAGGCCGGTGACTAGTGGAGTTCCTCAGGGTTCGGTCCTGGGTTCACTATTATTTGTTATATATATTAACGATCTGGATGTAGGGGTAGAGAATTGGATAAGCAAGTTTGCGGATGACACAAAGATTGGTGGTGTTGTGGACAGTGAGGTAGATTACCGTAGATTAAAAGGTGATTTAGGAAGGCTGGAGGTGTGGGCTGAGAAATGGCTGATGGAATTTAATACAGATAAATGTGAGGTGCTACATTTTGGAAAGGCAAATTTAAATAGGTCATATACATTGAATGGTAGACAATTGAGGAGTGCAGAGCAACAAAGGGATTTAGGAGTTATGGTAAATAGTACCCTCAAGGCTGATACTCAGGTAGATGGTATGGTGAAGAAGGCATTTGGAATGTTGGCCTTCATAAATCGGAGTATTGAATTCAAGAGTAGGGAGGTTATGATGAAATTGTACAAGGCATTGGTGAGGCCAAATTTGGAGTACTGTGTACAGTTTTGGTCACCAAATTATAGGAAAGATATAAACAAAATAGAGAGAGTGCAGAGACGGTTCACGAGAATGTTGACAGGATTTCAGGGTCTGAGTTACAGGGAAAGGTTGTGCAGACTGGGGCTTTTTTCTCTGGAGCGTAGAAGATTGAGAGGGGACTTGATAGAAGTGTTTAAGATTTTAAAAGGGACAGACAGAGTAAATGTGGATAGGCTTTTTCAATTAAGAAAGGGGGAGATTCAAACTAGAGGACATGGTTTAAGATTGAAGGGGGAAAATTATAAGGGGAACATGAGGGGAAATTTCTTTACGCAGAGGGTGGTGGGGATGTGGAATGATCTTCCAGCAGACGTGGTCGAGGTGGGATCATTGGTTACATTTAAGGAAAGACTGGATCGTTAAATGGATAGGAGGGGACTAGAGGGGTATGGACCGGGTGCTGGTCAGTGGGACTAGGAGGGTGGGGATTTGCTACGGCATGGACTAGTAGGGCCAAACTGGCCTGTTCTGTGCTGTAAGTGGTTATATGGTTATATGACACCGTTTGACCAGCTGAATTTCTCCAGCATGTTGTGTTTTTACCCCCTACAAGTTAAATTTAAGGAGCTAAGAGATAAATTAAAAAGACAGATCTCAAAGGTAGTAATCTCAGGATTGCTACCCTTATCTCATATTGGTCAGGTTAAAAATAATCAGTATCTCTGAAGGGACTTTAATTTTCTACTCTTTCCTTGCCCTGATCGAAAGAAAAATTATTTTTGTGTATATCATGTACATGATAATAAATGAACCTTAAATCTGAAATACTGTAGTGGGATAGTTAAAGTTTAGTTTATTTATATAGCACATTTAAAACATCTCCCATTGACCAAAGTGTTATACAGATCATAAATTACATCTTAACTTAAGCAGCTATTTAAAGTGCAGTATAAAATGGGTACCCGAGGTTTAGAATTGTACATACAAAATGGTAACAATCAACAATATCTTCAAAACGCTTGTGAGTAAAAATACATTTTCAGCCTGGATAAAGGAAGGGGCTGATTTGATGGAGGGAGGAACGATGTTCCACAGTTTGGGGGCTGCGATTGCGAAGGTGTGATCTCCCCTGAGTTTGCGATTTGAGCATGGAACAACCAGGTGCCCTGAATTGGCTGATCTGGGGAGGTCTTGAAGTGGAGTAGGGCATTAAGAGATTGGTGATGTAGGAGGGTGCCAGTCCATTGATGGCTTTGTAAACAAACTGGAGAACATTAAAATCTATCCTGAGCCGCACTGGCAGCCAGTGAAGGGAGGCCAAGAAAGGGTGATATGGTCCCTTTTCTTAGCTCCTATCAGGAGTCTTGCTGCCACATTCTGAACCAGTTGCAGATGGGATCATGATGACTGACTAATTCCTGAGTAAAGAGAGTTGGAGTAGTCTAAACGGGAGAAAATTAGGGCATGGATAACTTTCTCAAGGTCTTTCAATGATTTGATTTTGGCAATAGTGCTGAGCTGGAAAAAGCTAACTTTTACTACGGCATTGACTTGTTTGTCAAACCTGCAGGTGGAATCGAACATCTCACCAAGGGATTTGACATGTGGTTTAATGAGGGTATTGGCAATAATTTTGGTGGAGTTGGGGGGGGAGCAAATATGATGATCTCAGATTTGCCTTCATTTCAATGCAGGAAATTTTAAGCCATCCAGCACTTTATGTTCTCCAGACAGTCGTTGAGGCTGGTTATCTTTGCTTGATTGTTGGGCTTCAGGGCAAGATAGAGCTGGGTGTCATCAGCATAGCAGTGGAAGGAGATGCCATATTTTTGGATAATATAGTCAAGTAGAAAAAAATGGGGCCCCATAGGGAAGGTAGCAGTCGAGGATGAAAATTTGTCCTTGTTGACTGAAAAAGTCTTATCACTGAAATAAGATTTAAACCAGTTCAGGCCCATGCCATTGACAATGACCCTCTGGCGGAGGTGATCTATTAAAATAGCGTATCAAACACGGCACTAAGGTCGAGGAGACTTAGAATGGCGGAGCTTTCTGAGTCAGTGATGAGGAGCAGGTCATTGTACACTCTTAGTGAGTCCGGCTCTGTGCTTTGGTGGGCCTTATAACCAGTCTGAAAATGTTCAGATATGTTATTTTGATGTAGGTTGGACAACAATTAGCTAAGAACTACTTTTTTTATGACCCTTGACAGGATTGGAAGTTTAGAAAATGGTTTGTAACTTTTGGGTGTGGAGGGGTCTCAGTTAGGTTTTGTTTCAGGAGGGGCTGGACTACAGCATATTTGAAGCAAATTGGAACTGTCCCAGTGGCCAAGAACTGAAAGTTAATACATGGCATGAGCAGTAGTGCAGGAAGTGAGGGATTTTGATTCTTGTGTCATTGGATCTGGATCTGGATGAGGTGGTACCAGTACAAACAGTCAGTCTGCACCTAGGCAGGCCCAGACTCGTTGTCCTTGGGTTCAAACTATTGGGAAGGGTTTGAACAATTATAGCAGAGGGATAGGAATCTATGCAGAAGGACAGAGGGAAGCAATGCAGAGACCAAAGCAAAAGTTTTGGTTTTTGGCAGAAAATTCAAATGTAAGAAAGAAAAAGGGCATTGCATTGAGATTCTATAAAGTCCATGAGTGTAAGGGTATTTAATCTGAATACCCGTAGCAGAGCGGCACAGTTAGCAAAGCGATTAGTGCAATGGTATTACAGCACCAGTGACACAGGTTCGAATCCGGGGCAGTCTGTAAGGAGTTTGTATGCTTTCTCCATGGGTTTCTTCTGGGTGCTCCAGTTTTCTACGACCTTACAAAAATGTATGGGGTTTGTAGTTTAATTGATGCATTTGGACGGCCTGGGTTCATGGACTGGAATGATCTGTTACCATGCTCTACGTCTAAATTTTTAAAAAAAATCTAAATAAGGGGAATGAGTTTGTGGCACAAATCAGGACAAATAGGTATGGGTTCAGTTTACAGAACTTGGTTGCAGGTTGGAGATGACTGGGAATTAAATATCCAGGGTGTCAGGTAATTCAGAAGAATGGGCTGGAGGTAAGGGAGGTGGGGTAGTGGTCTCAACACCTACTCAGCCATACTTGGTAGTAAGGGCTCACTTTGGATGCTATATACCTATCCCCATACTGCTTTGAAATTCTGCAGAATACTCCATCTAACTTTGATCTCCTAACACTAAGAAGGAAACAATTCTCTGGAGTAGGTGTGAAAATAATTCACTAGACAAGTTCCTGGATTCAGAATGTATTTCATATGATGAAATTCAAGATTCAAGATTCCGATTATTGTTATGAACACAAAAATACACTGAAATGTTTGCCGTGTAAAGGCACACAAAGATTGTGTGAGTAAAACTGGCCAATGCACACAGGAGTCTGTATGAATGAGGAGGGATTTACTTGAGATGTACAAGCTAACGTCGAGGTACTCGAGATGGCAGAGGTCGACAGCATCGAGTCCACGCTGCTGAAGATCCAGCTGCGCTGGATGGGTCACGTCTCCAGAATGGAGGACCATCGCCTTCCCAAGATCGTATTATATGGCGAGCTCTCCACTGGCCACCGTGACAGAGGTGCACCAAAGAAAAGGTACAAGGACTGCCTAAAGAAATCTCTTGGTGCCTGCCACATTGACCACCGCCAGTGGGCTGATAACGCCTCAAACCGTGCATCTTGGCGCCTCACAGTTCGTCGGGCAGCAGCCTCCTTTGAAGAAGACCGCAGAGCCCACCTCACTGACAAAAGGCAAAGGAGGAAAAACCCAACACCCAACCCCAACCAACCAATTTTCCCCTGCAACCGCTGCAATCGTGTCTGCCTGTCCCGCATCGGACTGGTCAGCCACAAACGAGCCTGCAGCTGACGTGGACTTTTTACCCCCTCCATAAATCTTCGTCTGCGAAGCCAAGCCAAATATTTACAAGCTGCTGAAATAAACTGGCAGGGTAGAGACATATTTTGATTCTTGGAATGTTTAGAACTACAACGCCTAGATTCACTACATGGGGTCCTTCATGGGGCAGAAAGTATAGAAGCTTGAAGACCAGTAACTCCAGGTTCAAGAACAATTTCTGTCCAACAGCAATCAGGCTCTTGAACCTCCCCTTGTTACACTAGTCAGGGATGGCTCCAACACTACAGAAGGACTGTCTGCACTATTGCAAATTAATTTATTTTGCACAAGGATAACTGTGAATGTTTATTATACATCTATTTTGTGTAATCATTGTCTCCTTTTTATTCGTTTTTGTAGTTTTTTTTAAAAACAAATACCTGTTCAGCTGCAGCAAGCAAGAATTTCAGTGCATATCTACATTGTACAATGTATGTGACATTTATTTACAGGAGGATGTGCCTCAAGTGAGTATCCTCAAGGGAAGGATCCATAAGCATTTGGACATAAAAGGAATCAAATGAAATGGCAAGTGGAGGGGTGCAGGACCTGACATGATCTCACAGAATGCTGGAGTGTGCTACAGGAACTCTTGGCATCCTACGTTCTGCCACAATTTATTGAATTTAAAGGGAATGCTCTCAGTTGAACAAAGGGCTCTGCTTGAGATTTCCAACTGGGTCTGTTTGCAGACTTGAGGTGAAGAAGCCAGTATTCCCTCTGGTTGGAAGTTCAGGTCAAGTTCAAGTTTAGTGTCACATGTACCGAGGCACAATAAAAAAGTTTGCTTTGGCTGCAATCCAGAAAATTTACTCATACATAGTACAGAGGTCAGAGTTATAGAGAAAAAACAGTTAGTACAGAGCAACAGTAGTTTTTTTTTAACCTCATGTGAGGTTTGTTCAGGAGTCTGATTACAGCAGGAAAGAAACTGTCCCTGAATCTAGTGATGCATGATCTCAAGCTCATGAGGAGAGGGAGAAGAGAATATGGCAAGGGCGGAATGAGTCTTTCTGAGCAAGCAAGAAGTACAGACAGAATTGATGAGGTGGGGGGGAGGGGTGGAGATGGGTTGGCGTGATGTCCTAAGCTGTGTTCACAACTCACTTCAGTTGTTTGCGGTCTTGGGAGGAGCAGTCTCTGGTCACTCCCATCTGGCATTACTCCTCAGACTTGTAGACTGGCCTTAAGAAAAACCATTGAAGGTTCTTCCCACTTCCAAGGAGACTGGAGTTCCCATCTAAGATGAGACCTGAGATATCAGGGCCACCTTCATTGACAAGAGGACAAAAAAGTAAAAAACTTAAATTTTGATTTCTTCACATTGGAAATCATTCAATTTATTGAAAAGATGCATTGAATAACTGCAGACCGATGCTTAGAAAAGTTGAGGCAATGTTCTGGTCTAAAGGTTGAGATCCAATTTCTGGAAGTAAGTGGTCCAACATCAACATGTGTCATTGGTCAGGACCTAATGACCCAAGCAGCTCCATGACATGCTCTCACCCCTCCCTCCCTCCTCCTTCTCTTGTGATCTGCTCCTCCACTTCTCCTTGCCCAGACTGGAGGTGCAGATCTGCCCCACTAACTGATATTTAGTCTGGAGTTGCTTTGCTTCTTTTTGTTAGGCAACTAACTGTGATTTAGCCCAGAGACTGGAATGAATCGTTAATGAAATGTGTATAATCAATCAAGAGAAAATGATTTTCAGCAGAAGTTTCGTCCTGACACATTCTTTCCCTGGAGTTGGCAGTTTTCATTCCTAGTTCCAGGTGCATCATTTTTGCATGATGTACATGGCTATGAGGACAAGAGCTTTATCCTGTTGAGGAGGACCTGATGCCTTCCTGATTTCCATGAAATCAGACAGCACAGGACACTAGGAGCATGACCTCATGGCTACCAATGAGAAGCTATGCAGTTCCACTTACACCCCTACCCACAAATAACTGACTCTCTAAAGGCCAGCCAAAAAAAAAACACTGCCTAAGGTGTACCGTGCTGTGAAACATTTGAATCATCGATGCCCACAATACTTTGTTGGAGAGGCCATATCTAAATATCGGTTTAGTTGATCTTTAGATTCTGTCTATGGATGGGTACAGGGGTTGTGACAAGACTAAGTCATCAAGGGACAGGAGTGAATTTATGGACTTTGATCTTTGTCAAGTTCAAATTTACCATTTGGATACACAAGATGAAACAATGTTTCTCCAGACCATGGCGTGCACACATACACACACTCAACAAATCATAGTCACAGATATATACATATAAATACAATCTAAAATAAATATGTATAATTATTCTGGAATAATTTACACAATGCAACAAGAATGGGATTCCTTTATACGAATGGATAAGACCATATCGGTGAGAGCATAGAAGATCCGTCCACCCATTCACTGATCAATTCTGTAGGTTATAATGATGGAAGGGAGCATGATCAGATGAGATGGATAGGGTAGAGAAATAAAAGAACTGCAGATCCTGGAATCTTGAGCAAACAAGGAGAAGCTGGAGGGACTCAGCAGGTCAGGTAGCATCCATAGAACTACAGAACACCACAGCATAGAAATAGGCCCTTCGACTTGTCTACTCTCTGCAGACTATTATTTTGCCTAGCCCCAATAACCTGTGCCCAGACCACAGCCCTCCCATCCATGTACCAATCCAAATTTCTCTTACATTTAGGAATTGAGCCTGCATTTCCAACTTCTGCGGGCAGCTCATTCCGTGCTCTCTCTCCGTGTAGAAGCTCCACCCTAATGTTCCCTTTAAACATTTCACTTTCACCTTAATGCATGTCCTTTAATTTTTTTCTCACCTAACCTCAGTGGAAAGAGCCTGCTTGCATTTACTCTATCCCCTCATATCAAAACACCCTTCAATTATTTCACACTTCAGGGAATAAAGTCTTAACCTATTTAACCTTTTCCTGTAAGTCAGTTCCTCAAGTCCCGGCAACACTTTTATAAATCTAATCCATTGAGAGAAATGGTCCATCAACATTTCAGGTTTAGTCATAAACGCTGAAAGACTATTTCTCTCCGTGGGTGCTGCTTGGTCAGCTGAATCCCTCCACTTTTCATTGCTTGGGACAGACACATTGTCTGTCCAGTGCCAGGGTTAAGTTTTATTCTTTTCTGATCAGGATCAGAATCAGAAATTATTGACATGAACATGTGTCATGAAATTTGTTGTTTCGTAGCAGCGTTAAAGGAGCAAATATTGCTGTAAATTACATTTGTAAAAATTAGCGCAAAATAAGAGAAAGTGAGATAGTGTCTGTGGTCCATTGTCCATTCAGAAATCTGATGGCGGAGGGGAAGAAGCTGTTTTCGTACCATTGGGTGTTCATCTTCAGGCTCCTGTACCTCCTTCCTAATAGTAGCAGTGTGAAGAAGGCATGGTTTAGGTGGTGAGGGTCCTTGAGGGTAGAGGCTGTTTTCTTAACACACTGCTCTTGTAGATGTCCTTAATTGAGTGAATAGTAATGCCTAAGATGGCACTGGCCATGTTCACAACTCTCTGTAGTCTTTTCCTGTCCTGTGCATTTGCACGTCCATACCAGACAGTGATGCAACTAGTCAGGATGCTCTCCATGGTGCACCTGTAGAAATTTGCAAGAGATTTTAGTTACATACCCAATCTCCTCCAGCTCCTCATAAAGAATGGCTGCTGGAGAGCCTTCTTCACGACTGCATTGACATATAGGCCCCAGGATAGATCTTCAGAGATGTTGACACCTAGAAATGTGAAGTTCTTAACCCAGCTGGGGAGAAAAGCATGGTGCTTTTATTATCTATAATATTGGCTGGAAACAATCATTGTTACTTTAAGGATCTCAGCCCTTTAATAATTAGATTGTGTGAATGATTTCTGAGTGGGCCAAAACAAATTTATTTGAAAATTCCAAAAGTAATGCAATCAGCGAAAAATAACCTACATACACTTTAAACTCCTTGTGTCCCCTGTGTATCATATACATTAATGGAAATCTTCCAAAATTCCTTAATTCTGGAATGATTCCAGTGGACTGGAAGATCATAAGTGATTTACTATTCAATTGAGGAGACGGTTGGGGACATGATAGTCAGGGAAGTCTCAGCCAGTTATCCTTAGACCAATCAGAGGGAAAATACTGGTGAAGCAGCAAGAGATGAGAGAGAAGCAGACTATGATTGGACAGATCACCCAGTTGTTATAAGAGAAAAACCATACTTGATAAATGCAGTCTTTATTTTCAATGACATAATTAGCAGGATTGATAAAAAAGGATTTAAACAAGAAAGTCTGCAGATGCTGGGGTTGACTGCAATACACAAATGTGCTAGAGAAACTCAACAGGTCACACAGCATCCATAGGAAGTAAAGGGTAACAAAAGATGGCTACAGCATGTTTGTGTATGAGATAAAGAGGACGCAGTTTAACGGTTTATTGGGAATTTCAGAAGGCTTTTGTTGGGGTGTCATACAAAAGGTTATCACATGATAGAAGGCATGTGCAGTACTTATGTGAAGGTTGGATAAAGGATAGCAAATAGAGGGCAAGACTAACAAGATCATTTTCAGTATAGCAGACAGCCATTAATTGCAGTGTAACTGATCAGCACAGGGATCACAGCTGCTGAGAGTGTGATTTTAAATGAATGGGCCATATACAATGTCTCAAAGTCCATTGAGGACATTGGGGGGGGGGGGGGGAGGATGGAAGAAGCTGTGATGACATAAAGAGCCTATAAATTTATTGTAGAAAAGTTGTGTACATACAGAAAATTTGCTGAATGAGGAAATGTCTTTTAGGGAAGTCCTAGAAGAAATATCTTGTGAGGTTTTTCAGTTGGTTGTTTTTCCAGACTCTTTTGTGTAGTCTTCCAAAGGCGCTATTTGCCTTGGCGAGTCTGTTGTCTATCTCATTGTCGATCCTTGCATCTGATGAAATGGTGCAGCCGAGATAGGTAAACTGGTTGACCGTTTTGAGTTTTGTGTGCCCGATGGAGATGTGGGGGGGCTGGTAGTCATGGTGGGGAGCTGGCTGATGGAGGACCTCAGTTTTCTTCAGGCTGACTTCCAGGCCAAACATTTTGGCAGTTTCCGCAAAGCAGGACGTCAAGCGCTGAAGAGCTGGCTCTGAATGGGCAACTAAAGCGGCATCATCTGCAAAGAGTAGTTCACGGACAAGTTTCTCTTGTGTCTTGGTGTGAGCTTGCAGGCGCAAAGATAAAGATAAGCGTATACAGAGCCGTTGTCATACCCACACTCCTGTTCGGCTCCGAATCATGGGTCCTCTACCGGCACCACCTACGGCTCCTAGAACGCTTCCACCAGCGTAGTCTCCGCTCCATCCTCAACATCCATTGGAGCGCTCACACCCCTAACGTCGAGGTACTCGAGATGGCAGAGGTCGACAGCATCGAGTCCACGCTGCTGAAGATCCAGCTGCGCTGGATGGGTCACGTCTCCAGAATGGAGGACCATCGCCTTCCCAAGATCGTATTATATGGCGAGCTCTCCACTGGCCACCGTGACAGAGGTGCACCAAAGAAAAGGTACAAGGACTGCCTAAAGAAATCTCTTGGTGCCTGCCACATTGACCACCGCCAGTGGGCTGATAACGCCTCAAACCGTGCATCTTGGCGCCTCACAGTTTGGCGGGCAGCAGCCTCCTTTGAAGAAGACCGCAGAGCCCACCTCACTGACAAAAGGCAAAGGAGGAAAAACCCAACACCCAACCCCAACCAACCAATTTTCCCTTGCAACCGCTGCAATCGTGTCTGCCTGTCCCGCATCGGACTGGTCAGCCACAAACGAGCCTGCAGCTGACGTGGACTTTTTACCCCCTCCATAAATCTTCGTCCGCGAAGCCAAGCCAAAGAGAAGAAATATAGTATGTTTTAGATTCTCAGAGCCTCTAACACTTAGAAGTGGGGTGGGAGACCCAGAGACCATGTGGTTTTGCCTCTGTTATTAGATTCCCAATGGTGTAGGATTCAGATACCCAAGGGGTTTCCTGGCCAGCCAAATGAATACTGTGGCCACACCAACAGTAACAAGGCTGGGTATTCTGTGACAAATGATAATTCCTCTGACCAGCTACTAGTCAAGAGTTTGTTTGAGAATACCCTGCTCTTTCCAGAATGAGTGCAGTTGCCACAGCTGATCTTGCTGGTTGGACCTCTATCTAGCTCCTCTCCCCTGACAGTCTCCACCACCCAGAACCAAGGACATAAACCTTTTGCGAACATAGTTCCCGACAGGTGTGGCTATGAGGCACACATCATCCTACTCTGGAAATATTTCTGCATTCACTTGTCATTGAAGGGTACTGCCTGTCTTACCACCCTGCAGGAAAGCTTCACTATGTTAACCTTGCCGTCCTGAAGTCTCAACCAAGATGCTATGATTCAGTTCTTGGGCAGCACAGTTAGCAGTTATGTCTGCGTGGATTTCCTCCAGGTGCTACGGTTTCCTCACACCTTTCAAAACGTACCGAGGTTCTAGGTTAATTGATGTATTTGGGGCAGCACAGGTTTGTGGGCAGAAGGGCCTGATACCGTGCTATTTGTCTAACTTTAAAATTTAAAAGGATTATCCAACTTTGCTTCTCAGCAGATCCCAATGCTGCTCTCTACCTTCACCACAGCAACAATTGAAGATACCCAATCAGAAAGCTCGACTGGTTCAATGCTAGCAGTATCCTCCAGATGTTTCCAGCAGTCCATCAGGACACCATCTTCTTCCTGCATGATCCTTCAGTTTGCTGTAATTCTGCCTTACTTTCAAGCAAACTGCTGTCCCTTGGTGTTACAAACTTGGCAGATTGACTCTTTATGTCTGCACTCATTAGCTCAGTGATAAAAACCAGACCACGGCATCTGCAGTTTTGCTCCATCTCTGAGCCTTCATTGGGTGAGGTCACAACCCCTGGACTGGTGTCCCGATTGCCTGACCATTATCAAACCACCCTTGAGATTCATTTTCTTCTCATGGAACACACACATACAAACTCTTACAGACGCACACAATGCACATGTACACACACACACAATGTGCACACACATATACACATGCACATACATGTGCACATGCACACATGCATAGACAGACACACACACACACACACACACACACACACACACACACACACACACACACACACACACACACACACACACACACACACACACACTTGTCCTTGTGCCCTGACGTTACCACAATACCATGTCCATAAGACAGAGGAACAGGTACATTTTTGCATTCAGTATGGAAATGTACAAAAGCAGACCCTTTTGGGAAAAAATTATTAAGTTTTTGCAAGATTTATTCAAGATAGATCTACATATTAACCCATGGGTATGTTTATTGGGCTATAAGAACACACTAACAACAGATTTGCGACTGGATAAATCTCAAATTGCATTCATACGTTTAGAGATGGCAGTAGCTAGAAATATATAGCTGTCACTTGGGAAAATGATGTTCAATTGAGTATACAAAGATGGCATAATGAAATCTAATCGTGTATTTATTTGGAAAAGATAACTTACAATTTGTGGAATAATTATCCTTTTTTTGTTAAAAGGTGGAGTTTGTATTTGGAGTGTATGGGTTTGGATGTTAAGTAAATAATTTTTGGAAAAAAAGATGTAAAAAGATGGCACACCAAACGGCAACCTGTTAAAACCCAATATAATTGTGGTTTTTTAAAAAACTCCAAAGGGGGGTGGGTTGTTGGGGGTGGGTTAGGGTGGGGGGGGGGGTAGTAGGGGGTATTTTTTTAGATGAGTATATTGTAGCCGAGCGCAGGGCCGGGAGCGGTCAATGAGAATTGTTTAGTGTATTTCAGAGTTTAATACACACCTCAAAAACCAATAGTCTAAACACTAACAACTGTGAACTCCATTGCAGAGTTCTCTTCAGTCTTAAAAAATAATTTCTACTAGAACTTTTCTTTCGGATCCTCAACCAATGCTGCATCCCCTTTACTCGGCCGTGGCAGGAGTAAACGCACGCAGGCCGATTCCAGGGCACACCACTCCATAACTGGGGACAGCGGTCGTAGATCTCCAGAAATGGTTCGACCTAAAAGGGGAGGAAGGCCTCTTCAGCCCGGTTAAGCAACCTGCATAGGAGAAGGTCACTCCAATATAAAACCTACGACCCAAGGACCTCACTGCCACATCCCAGCTTGCTTGGCACGGCACACGAACCATGGGTGTAAAGGGTGGGGCCAGTACTGCGCACACTGCACTCCACCTAAAAGCTCCTTTGCGCAGGCCCGAGGACAGGTCCACGTCCTCCCCCTCAAAAGATGCATACAAACTCAAGCTAGCATGCTGGAACATCAGAACCATGCTAGAAAAGGCTGACAGCCACCGACCCGAACGTTGGTCTGCCCTCATCGCACATGAACTCCTCAGACTCGATATTGACATAGCCGCTCTCAGCAAAGTCCGCCTTGCAGATGTAGGCAGCCTCCAAGAACACGGCGCGGGCTACACACTCTACTGGTCTGGCAAGCCTCAAGCTGAATGACGCCTATCTGGTGTTGGCTGCATAGTCAAGAACTCCATTGCCTCCAAACTCGAAAACCTCCTGACAGGCCACTCTGACTGGATCATGTCCAAGCGACTCCCCCTTCAAAACAAGCATCGCATCACCCTCATCAGTGTCTATGCTCCAACCCTTCAGGCAGAACCAGCAGAAAAGGACAAGTTCTACACTGATCTGCGCAACCTCATCCAACGCACCCCTACAGCCGACAAGGTTGTCATCCTTGGTGACTTCAACGCTCACGTCAACAAAGACTCAGAAACCTGGCCAGGAATCCTTGGCAAGCATGGTGTCGGCAAGTGCAATGACAACGGGCGTCTCCTGTTGGAACTCTGCGCAGAACAGCGGCTTGCCATTACTAACACCCTTTTCCAGCAGAGAGACAGCCTGAAGACTACCTGGATGCATCCCCGATCCAAACACTGGAACCTCCTGGACTACGTTCTGGTGCGAGGAAGAGACAAACGAGATGTGCTCCACACAAGGGTCATGCCCAGCGCGGAATGCCACACTGGCCACCGGCTTGTTCGCTGCAAGCTCAACCTTCACTTCAAGCCAAAGTTCAAAAACAGTGGAGCCCCCAGAAAGAGGTTCAGTGTTGGAAACTTGCAGTCAGACGTAGTGAGAGGAAACTTCCAGGCAAACCTCCAAGCAAAACTTGAGAATGCAAACTGCCTCATGGACACATCTCCTGAAACCCTTTGGGATCAGCTGAAAACAGCCATACTGCAATCCACTGAAGAGGTACTAGGCTTCTCCTCCAGGAAAAACAAAGACTGGTTTGACGAAAACAACCAGAAAATCCAGGAGCTGCTGGCAAAGAAACGATATGCCCACAGGCTCACCTTGCAAAGCCTTCCTGGCCAGAGAAAAAAATGAGCCTTCTGTCTCGCATGCAGCCATCTTCAGCGCAAATTCCAGAGGATCCAAAATGAGTGGTGGACTAGCCTCGCCAAACGAACCCAGCTTAGCGCCGACATTGGCAACTTCAGGGGTTTTTATGAGACACTAAAGGCTGTGTACGGCCCCTCACCTCAAGTCCAAAGTCCTCTGCGCAGCTCAGATGGCGAAGTCCTCTCAGCGACAAGATCTCCATCCTCAATCGATGGTCAGAACACTTCCAATCCCTTTTCAGTGCCAACCGCTCAGTCCAAGAATCCTCCCTGCTCCAGCTCCCTCAACAACCCCTGAGGCTAGAGCTGGATGAGGTCCTTACCCGAGAAGTGATATATAAGGCAATTGAACAACTGAAAAGTGGCAAAGCAGCAGGTATGGATGGAATCCCCCCAGAGGTCTGGAAGGCAAAGCTCTGCATACCAAACTGCATGAGTTTTTCATGCTCTGCTGGGACCAAGGAAAGCTGCCTCAGGACCTTCGTGATGCCATCATCATCACCCTGTACAAAACCAAAGGCGAGAAATCAGACTGCTCAAACTACAGGGGAATCACGCTGCTCTCCATTGCAGGCAAAATCTTCGCTAGGATTCTGCTTAATAGACTAATACCTAGTGTCGCCAAAAATGTCCTCCCAGAATCACAGTTTGGCTTTCGCGCAAACAGAGGAACTACTGACATGATCTTTGCCCTCAGACAGCTCCAAGAAAAGTGCAGAGAACAAAACAAAGGACTCTACATCACCTTTGTTGACCTCACCAAAGCCTTTGACACCGTGAGCAGGAAAGGGCTTTGGCAAATACTAGAGCACATCAGATGTCCCCCAAGTTCCTCAACATGGTTATCCAACTGCACGAAAACTAACAAGGTCGGGTCAGACACAGCAATGAGCTCTCCGAACCCTTCTCCATTGACAACGGCGTGAAGCAAGGCTGTGTCCTCACACCAACCCTCTTTACTATCTTCTTCAGCATGATGCTGAAACAAGCCATGAAAGACCTCAACAATGAAGACGCTGTTTACATCCGGTACCGCACGGATGGCAGTCTCTTCAATCTGAGGCACCTGCAAGCTCACACCAAGACACAAGAGCAACTTGTCCATGAACTACTCTTTGCAGATGATGCCGCTTTAGTTGCCCATTCAGAGCCAGAATAGGCCATTCAGCCCATCAAGTTTGACCTGCCATTTAATCATGGGCTGATCCATTTTCCCACTCAGCCCTTCTCCACGGCCTTCTTCCCATTACCTGGCTAATCAAGAACCTATCAATCCCTCCCTTAAATACACCCAATGAACTGGCCTCCACAAAGGCCTTTGGCAACAAGTTCCACAGACTTACTACCCTCAAGCTGAAGAAATTCCTCCGTATCTCTGTTCTAAGCGGACACCCTTCTATCTTGAAGTTGTGCCATCTTGTCCTAGACTCTCCCACTATGGGAAGCAACCTTTCTACATCTTCTCTGTCCATGCCTTTCAGCATTCGAAATGTTTCAGTGAGACCACCCCCCCCCCACCCCATTCCACTAAATTCCAACGAGTACAGGCCAAGAGCTGTCAAACACTCTTCATATGATGACATTTTCATTCCTGAAACCATCCTCTGAACCCTCTTCAGTGTCAGCACATCCTCTCTTCAATGAGGAGCCCAAAAATGTTCACAAGTGAGGTCTCACCAGTGCCTTATAAAGGCTCAACATCATATTCCTACTCTTATATTCTATTCCTGTTGAAGTAAATGTCAGCATTACATTTTCCTTCTTCACCGATGACTCAACATGCAAATTTTAGCTTCAGGCTATCCTGCACAAGGACTCCCTGTGCACCTGGGTATTTTCAATTTTCTCCCCATTTAAAATGTAGTTTGCCCGATTATATTTTTCTACCAAAGTGCATGACTGAACACTTTCTGACATTGTATTTCATTTGCTACTTCTCTTCCCATTCTCCTAATCTGACTAAATCCTTCAGCAGCCTCCCTGTTTCCTCAACACTTCTTGCTCCTCCACCTACCTTCATATAATCAGCAAACTTTGCCACAAAACCATTCATTACATAATATAAATAATTAATATACCATAAAAAAAGCAGCCTCAACACGGACCCCTGTGGAACACCACTGGCAACTGGTAGCCAACCAAAATATGATCCCGTGTATTCCAACTCTCTGCTTCCTGCCAATCAGCCAATGCTCTACCCATGCTAATATGTTCCCTGTTATACCATGGGCTCTTACCTTTTTAAATAGGTTCACCTGCAACACCTTGTCAAAGGCCTTCTGAAAATCCAAACACTCAACATCCACAGCATCTCCTTTATCCAGCCTGCTTATTACTTCTTCAAAGGATTCAAATAGTTTTATCAAGCAAGATTTTCCCTGTAGGCCTATCTTGTCATGTGCATCCAAGTATCCTCATCTTTGAAAATCTACTCCGACATTTTCCAAACACTGACATCAGGCTAACCAGTCTGTAATTCCCTTTCTGCTGCCTTCTATCTTTAATAATGGGGTGACATTTGCGATTTTCCATTCCTCTGGGACTATACCAGAATCTATTGATTCCTGAACAATCATTAGTACAATCTCTTCCACTATTTCTTTCAGAACCTGAGGGTGCAATCCACCTGGTCTGAGATTTATCTACCCTTAAGACCATTCAGCTTTCTGAGCACCTTCTCCCTTGAAATAGTAACTGCACTCACTTCCCTTCCCTGATACCCTTAGATGTCTGGCGCACTGCTAATGTCTTCCACTGTGAAGACATGTGCAAAATACTCATTCAGTTCCTCTCTCATCTCGATTTCTCCCATTATTATTTCTCCAGCGTCAGAGGACAGAAGACAGAAAAGAAAAGAGTCGGGGGCAGGTAGGAAAACTTTTTTTAAAAAGTCTCTTACCAGGGCCTGAGGGGAGGAGTCGGCGTTGGAGGCGGCCATTGGTCGGGAGGCCGTGCAGGTGAGCGTGTCGGGGTTAATTGGGTAAAAGGCAGATAAATAAGAGGCCCAGCGCGTGAGTGGCCCAGCGAAAGAGTGGGACTTCCAGGCTTTGGCTGGAATGCAATTTGAGATTTATCCAGTCGCAAATCTGTTGTTAGTGTGTTCTTATAGCCCAATAAACATACCCATGGGTTAATATGTAGATCTATCTTGAATAAATCTTGCAAAAACTTAATAATTTTTTCCCAAAAGGGTCTGCTTTTGTACATTTCCATACTGAATGTAAAAATGTACCTGTTCCTCTGTCTTATGGACATGGTATTGAGCTTGCAGGCGCCTCAGATTGAAGAGACTGCCATCCGTGCGGTACCAGATGTAAATATAGAACATTATTACATACATCATATAAATAGTATTTTAAAATTCCAGCCTCATATGATTGCCAAAATCTCAAACCCCCCCCTCCCACCCATTGCTAAAAAAAACAATTGTCCAAAAAAGGGATGTTTGAGCGTTAATATCTTGATCTTCAAGAATTCAACGCTATTAACCAAACTATATTATTTAAACCTTTTTGGGGAAGTTAA
Organism: Narcine bancroftii; assembly: GCF_036971445.1. Taxonomy (NCBI): domain Eukaryota; kingdom Metazoa; phylum Chordata; class Chondrichthyes; order Torpediniformes; family Narcinidae; genus Narcine; species Narcine bancroftii. Next base: position 232,682,719 of record NC_091472.1, read on the forward strand.
TTATATCCTTAAGCCAATATGATTCAAATAAGATTGAAATATTTTAACAAATATGTCATATTTCTTTCTGATTATGTTATCTTTTCAGGGGGGCACAACTTTGCACTTCCATATTCCAGTGAGTAATAAGTTGGAGGGGGTCGGACTTCCATGGGACAGATATACAATTCCTAGCTACCACTAGTTACCTTCTGCAAGTTTTTAAAAACTTCCTAATGTGTTATCTTCCCACTATTTTTAGCTTCCTTGTATGTCCTCTCTTAAACTTTGGCTTTGACTTCCCTTGTCAGCCACAGTTGTGACATTTTACCATTCGACTATTTCCTCTTTTTTTGGTCTGTATTTATCCTGCACTTTCCTAATTTCTTAAAGAAACTCCATCCATTCCTGCTCTGCCGTCTTCTCTACTAGTTTCCCTCTTCCAATCTACCTTGGCCAGTTCCTTTCTCATGCCATTGTAATTCCCTTTACTCCAATGAAATACCAATGCACCTGACTTCAGTTTCTACTTGTTAAATCTAAAATTGAACTCAGTCATTGTGATCACCGCCCCCCCCCCCACCCCCACCCCGATGCTTCCTTTACTCTAAACTCTCTAATCACCTCTTCTTCTTTCTTTTTCTTTTCTTCTTTGGTTTGGCTTCACGGACGAAGATTTATGGAGGGGTATGTCCACGTCTGCTGCAGGCTCGTTGGTGACTGACAAGTCTGATGCGGGACAGGCAGGCACGGTTGCAGCGGTTGCAAGGGAAAATTGGTTGGTTGGGGTTGGGTGTTGGGTTTTTCCTCCTTTGTCTTTTGTCAGTGAGGTGGGCTCTGCGGTCTTCTTCAAAGGAGGTTGCTGCCCGCCGAACTGTGAGGTGCCAAGATGCACGGTTGGAGGCGAGATCAGCCCACTGGTGGTGGTCAATATGGCAGGCACCAAGAGATTTCTTTAAGCAGTCCTTGTACCTCTTCTTTGGTGTACCTCTGTTTCGGTGGCCAGTGGAGAGCTCGCCATATAACACGATCTTGGGAAGGCAGTGGTCCTCCATTCTGGAGATGTGGCCCCCCCAGCGCAGTTGGGTCTTCAGCACCATGGATTCGATGCTTGTGGACTCTGCCAGCTTGAGTACTTTGATGTTGGTGATGAAGTCATTCCAATGAATGTTGAGGATGGAACGGAGACAGCGCTGATGGAAGTGTTCTAGGAGCCGTAGGTGATGCCGGTAGAGGACCCATGATTCAGAGCCGAACAAGAGCATGGGTATGACAACGGCTCTGTACATGCTGATCTTTGTGTGTTTCTTCAGGTGGTTGTTTTTCCAGACTCTTTTGTGTAGTCTTCCAAAGGCACTATTTGCCTTGGCGAGTCTGTTGTCTATCTCTTTGTCGATCCTTGCATCTGATGAAATGGTGCAGCCGAGGTAGATAAACTGGTTGACCGTTTTGAGTTCTGTGTGCCCGATGGAGATGTGGGGGTGCTGGTAGTCATGGTGGGGAGCTGGCTGATGGAGGACCTTAGTTTTCTTCAGGCTGACTTCCAGGCCAAACATTTTGGCAGTTTCCGCAAAACAGGACGTCATGCGCTGGAGAGCTGGCTCTGAATGGGCAACTAAAGCGGCATCATCTGCAAAGAGTAGTTCACGGACAAGTTGCTCTTGTGTCTTGGTGTGAGCTTGCAGGCGCCTCAGATTGAAGAGACTGCCATCCGTGCGGTACCGGATGTAAACAGCGTCTTCATTGTTGAGGTCTTTCATGGCTTGTTTCAGCATCATGCTGAAGAAGATAGTAAAGAGGGTTGGTGCGTGGACGCAACCTTGCTTCACGTCGTTGTCAATGGAGAAGGGTTCGGAGAGCTCATTGCTGTATCTGAACCGAATCAAGTACAGCTGAATCCCCAATAGGCTTACCATCAAGCTGCTCTAAAAAAGTCACCTCGTATGTTTTCTACAAATTCCCTCTCATGAAATCCAATTGCAACCTGGTTTTCCCAAGTTTATTTGAAAGTTAAAATTCCCCAATGTCTACCATAACATTGTCCTTCTGACATCCTTTTCTATCTGCTGTTGTAATTTGTTGCCTACATCCTGGCTACTGCTTGGAGGCCAAAAGTGTCTTTTTACCCCTGCCATTTCTTAACTCAACCCACAATGATTCTATGTATTCTGGTCCTATGTCAATTCTATCTAATGATTTAATGTTGTTCCTTACCATCAGAGCCATGCCACCTCGCTGCTTATCCACCTATCCTTTTGATACACTGTGTATCCTTGGACATTCAGCTCCCAATGACATCCAGCCTTTAGCCTCAACTCCGTGATGGCCACAACATCATACCTTCCAATGTGTAGCTGTACTACAAGGTCATCCACTTTATTTTTTGTGCTGTACATTTAAATACAAATCCTTTAGCCCTTTATTTGTCCTTTTGAATCTGTATCCCCATTGCATTGCAACTAATCCCATTGGCTGCAAATTTTCCCTACCTGATCGTCCTTTCACATAAAACCCCTACCAGCTATCCAACTTTGTGCCAACTGCCTCTTCGTTTTGGTTCCCACCTGCCTGCAAATCTAGTTTATACTCCACCCTCAAAAGCTTATCCTGCCAGGAATTTGGTTCCCCTCAAGTTCAGGTGCAACCTGTCCCACTTGTACAGGTCACTCCTTCTCCAGAAAAGGTTTCAGTGATTCAAGAATTCCTTTGCTGAAGAATAATAGCTTTAAGTTTTTATTACCCACTGTTACGAGGCCAAAGGACCCCAAAACCCAGCAGCAATAGACATTCACCAAGACAAGTGGTTTTTAAAACAAAAGTTATTTTTAATCAACTTTAAACATGAAAACAGAATCAAACTTTAACTTATCTCTATACTTAACTAATCCAAATTAACCTCCTTCTAATTCTAAGTGCACATGTATGTAATTTGTGTGTAAATTTAAGAAAAGTTCTTTGGTTCACAGTTCAATCTCACCTCCTTCTTCCAAGTTCTCTGGATGCAGGCAATTCTTATACTGTGCACAGAATTTAGCATGTATAAAGTTCACCAGGCTTTGGTGCTCAAAAGGTAAATGTTTATCGCTCAGGAAGGTTCTTGTAGGGTTTGCAGAAAGAGATTTGTTTTTCCAGGATTTCCACAACTGAGGTACCACCATTAGTCACCTCAAGGTCTCACTAATGAAACTTGCCCCATCAGGGTTCTTCAGATGGTAACCTCTTTCCTTCAGGCCACCACAGAGATCCCCCCTGTTCCTCTTATTTCAAGAGAAACATCAGACAGATAGCACTTCCAGCCATCCACTGCTCTGGAATTTTTTGTTTCCAACCAGCTCTTCCTGGCTTGTTTCAGCCGTGACTGTTCAGTCTCTTTTCAGTGTCACCCACATAACTGAGAGAGGTTGTTAACTTCTCTCTCTCTCTCTCTCTCTCTCTCTCTCTCTCTCTCTCTCTTCAACTTCCAACTCCCAGAAAGCTCATGTGACTCTCTCACTTGCAACAAAACCCCCACCTTCTCCAGCAAACCACAGGAGTTAGTCTCTTGGTCAAGCTGTTGCCTTAAATAAACAAAACCCAGGAATGACCTTTCTGTGCACTCTATCAAAACTCTTGAAAAGAGCTTCCAACAGCCAGAGTGTCTCCAGTCCATTCATTTCATGACATCATTTCAATTAACACCTACTTGTGTAATGTGCTTAGCATTCTCCATTTTTCTGCAATGTTACTGAATATGAATTCTTCAGTCTTTCAAATAAGATCTGTTTTAAAATGTACGTATATATGTAACCCACTAATCTTACCAAAATCCTCCCAATATTATAATCCTTTACACCACAACCTGTCCTGGTGCAACCATGTTGAAGCTACAGCCAAGAAAGAGCTCCAACTCCTCAACTTCCTTACAAGCAGACAGAAATTCCCAATGTCCTCAATGCCTTTTACCAATTTTTACCAATGCACTGCAGCTTCTTGCACGAAACAATCTGTCGAGGACCACAAGAGCCTGCATAGAATTTTGAACACAGCTCAGACCATCACACAAACCTACCTCCCCTGCATCGTTTTCCTCTACACTTCCCACTGCCTTGGAAAGCTGCTAACATATTAAAGGCCCGAGTTCCACCTTGGTCATACTCTTTGAGCAGAAGATACATGAGCTTGAAAACACACCTCCAGATAGAAGTTTCTTCCCTGTTGTTATCAGACTATCTTTTTTCCTGTAAAACTATACTCTGGATATTTGTTGTATTTTGTACTACCTGTTGTACTCTAGGATAGGTTGACTGGCCTGAATAGCATGAATTACAAAGCTTTTCACTCTATCTCAATGCAAGTGACCATAAACACTTCAATTCTAATGAACCCAACTCCCCACACTCCATATCTTTTCCCAATTTTTTGCACATTTTTAAGTTAAAAATGACCCATTGCTATATGAATTGAAGAGAACTTGGGTGGCACGATTAGCATAGCTGTTAGTGCAGCAACAATGCAGTGCCAGTAACCCAGCTTCGAATCCAGCACTGACTGTACGTTCACCCCATGACCAGTGTGGGTTTTCTCTGGGTGCTCCGCGTTCCTCCCACCCTCCAAAACATACAAAGGTAAAACACAGGATTCTGTTGACACCATGGTTAAGTGAAAAAAAAACACACAAATGCTGGAGAAACTCATCAAGTCAAACAGTGCCTTTATGTAGCAAAGGTAAAGATACAGAACCAATGTTTCAGGTTTGAGCCCTTCATCAAGATGTTTATTGAGACCAACAGGGGTGACAGATGGGGAGCAGTGGGAGAGAATCCTACAGAACTCCCTGCAGAGAGTAAAGGCAAACTTCTTCAGGGTAGGCATCCCTTGGAGAGCTTTCACAGAGTGGCTCAAGTCTGAAACATTGGTTCTGTATCAATACCTTTGCTAAATAAAGGCACTGTTTGACCTGTTGAGTTTCTCCAGCATTTGTGTGTTTTTTCTCCAAAACATACAGGGTTGGTAGGTTAATTGGGTCCAATTAGACAGCACAGGTTTCAATGGCCAGAATCACCATCTTCCATGTTGTAAATAAATTTAATTTAAAATATGTGGAGATTTATGCAAACTTCAAACCTGGCTCTTTCACTGCCTATTTCTTCTTATGCTCTTAAATTTACAAGAACTTGGATTACAAGGGGGCAGTCTCTGCCGATGTGCCTTCATGGGTCTGTTTCGATCTGTCTTCATTGGATTGAGGAGCCCAAATCCAGATTGAGTTAAGTGTCCAACAAACCTCCAGGCATGAAGTAAACACTTTTAGAAAATTATTGCTAGCTTAGAAAAGTGCAAAGAAATGGTTACAGCTAAATAGCTGAAGGAATCTGCCTGGTAGGCCGCCAAAATGTGTCTTATTTTGATTACACCAAGTAGTATCTTGATATCATTAAGCAACATCCTAGTGGCAAGTGCTTTAATTGTACATTTGAATCGCCATGATTTGTGGTTATTTTCAAATGACTTTGGAATAGAATGTTCCCATATGAGTGTTTTACAGTATCTTGATGGAATTTTGAGAAGTTTATCTGTGTCATGGCATCTTTTCTTCATCAATGGTGCTGCTCTCCCTCTTTCTCTCTCTCCTCCTGGCTGGATCTTGGATTGTTATGTTAGCAGTCAGTACAGCCGGTTGACATGCAGATTTGGGAACCTATCCACAGAAGGAATGAATTTGTAGCACTAGCTTTGATCCCTCCTGATTTATTAATCCCTGCACAGGATCACTCACTTGAGGAGTGATCCCTTTAAAGGCCAGGCTGTGTAGACAAAGACGAAGTGGAGACTGGGTGCCTGTGTCTGGGGGAGGTAGAAGGTTCTGCCAGATAAAGGCTTTGCTCTCACCAAGCTCCAGGCAAATTTGTAGCCGGAGATGTCACTATGCTTTTATTTTTCAGCAAGTTATAGACTCACACAGTATGAAGCAAACCCTCCTGCCCAGCTCATCCATGCTGTTTGCCTGGTTTTGGTCAAGATCCTTCCAAACCCTTCCTACCCATAAATCTGTCCAAGCATCTATTGAACGTTGTATTTCTACCTGCTTCAAGAGCTTTTAAGGCTGGAAGTCAGGCTGAGGAATTGAATATCCTCGAAGTGATCATTTCCACCAAGACGGTGATTAAACATAATGGTGTGCATTTATTTTTACTTTTTTGGGGTATTTTGTGGGGAAAAAAGTTCCATCTGTTTCTTTTTCCACAAAGTGTGTGAGAGGCCACATTCTAAACCTCCAAACAGAGACGATAGGCTTACTTCAGTGTTGACTCCCTCTCTGTGAGGGTTTGCTTGCACACATTAAGTTGAGTCTGGGAGCTTACCAACAGGGAATCCACCACCTCATGCTGTCATTCACCACCCTGAAGCCATCAGAGTCCTTTGATGCAGCAGTGGCTTTAAATTAATCCATAAGGGAGACAGGAATGGAGAATAGGGCAATCAGGAAATGCTAGCCTCATTGAACGTTTCCAAATATTACAACACTAGCGACCAGGGTTCAAATTCGGTCCTGTCTGTAAGAAGTTTGTAGATTCTCCCTGTGACCTGCGTGGAATTTCTCTAGATGCTCCAGTTTCCTCCTGCCCTTCAAAACATATGGGTTTGGTAGGTTAATTGGGTGTAATTGGGCACATGGGTATCATGGACAGGAATTGGCTTATACAATGTTATAAAGACATTAAAATTTAAATCCCAAGTCTCCATGGAAACCAATCCAAAATTTCACATATGGGAGAGTCTCTATTGAGTATAGCTTAAAGATAAAAGGCTAGTAATTTAAATCCAAAGTATACAAAAATTTCTTCTTGCAAACAATGGTGAATCTCTGGAATTCTGTCCCCCTGAGAGATTGGAAGTATTTAAAATGGAGGTGGCAAATTTTTGAAAGATCAGAGAATAGGAGGTTATGGAAACTGGTGCAGAAGAGGAGTTGAGGTGCCATGATATTGAAAGGTAGGACAGGCCTGCAGGCCCAAGTGGCCTCCTTCTGCTCCTGTTCTCTTGTGTTTTAAGTAAGGCCGAGGAACCTGGCTTGAAGTGACAATATCTCATCTATTGACCTATATTGGCCACAAGTAAGTGTGGATAGGGGGTTGATGGTCAACATAAACTCGATGGGTTGAAGGACCTGTTCCCATGCTCTATAAATCAAAGATAAACATTGGTGTTATTGTGTTTTATATCATGCCAATGGTCGCACAATAAAGCTGGGCTGTCAATGGAAATACCAATAGCCACAGCATTAGTTGGGCCAGGAAACTCCTCTTTGTCCAGGTAGTCTTGACCAGCCAGTGCTTTATCTTTGTGTTAAAGTTCCTGTCACGTGTCGAAAGAAATTACTAGCTACAATAATGGGGTTAAACCCAGCTTTTCCATGGGTTACTTTGAGAATAAGTGGGGACTGATCCAGGAAGATCCCTTGAGCACTCAAAAACCAGCATTGATACAGACTGAACCCACGCGCAGGGTGATATATCCTGTGAGTCTTGTTTCTGCATTAAACTATTGTCCAACAGCTATTTACACCACAAATTTGCATCGATGCAAATAAAATGCATTCTGCACACTGCTTTTTTTGTGGCATTTTGTTCTAAAGCAGAAATTCATTAAATTATTGCTTACTTTCTAACCTATAAATAGGAAGCATTGTGGGAGTACTGTATAACAGTGAGTAGTTTTATATTGCAAACATATGTGGATACACAGAAAACACACACTTATTAAATACCATTTTTGAAAGATTTTGTTCACATCTTTTCTGACTAACATTATTTTTAAAAAGACAATCTTGTATGGAAGCTCATGTTTCCAAAAATTCAGTCCTTTTTTGATGTTCTGCAATTTTTTTATGGCACCACGTTAACAATGAATATATGTGTCTATATTTTGTATATCTTATCTCTTTTCTTTACCAAGTACCTGTTTAGCTGCAGCAAGTGAGAATTCTGTGGCATATGTACATTGTACAATGTGTGTGACAATAAACTCATTATCAAAATGGTTATGTACCAAAAACAAATCATGCTTTATGATTGGAGCTAATGTAGATTACCTGAGCTAAGATTGCCTTGATTTCTCACCATGCAGTTTGATTTTGATGGTGCTTGAGAAAGCCAATGCTTACTGAATCTGAAGCCACTCTCTGGAAATTGGTGAGATGGTTCATTGGATCACTATGTTCACACACAAAGAGCAGGAGTAGGTCACTCTGCACCTCAAACCTGCCTCACTGTTCAATCTGATTGTGGATGGTGTACCACAGGCCTCATCTCCTCCTCTGTGCTAATTCCCCATGGCCTTTGATTGCACGATCATTCAAATTTTTATCTACCTCCAGTGATCCAGCCACCACATCTTCTGAAGGACAGACAATTGCAAAGATTCACTATTCTCCACAAGATAAATTCCCACACTCCTCGGTAATAAATGACTGCCCCTTATCTTGAAACCGTGCCCCCACTCTCACACTTGTGGTAACATCTGGACATTCACCTTGCTGTGCCCTTTGTATGTTCATTTTGACCTCGCTTTTCCTGTGGTTGACAAGAGGACAACTCTCTCATCCTTGGAGTTAGCCTCATGGGTAAATAGCTTTGTGATGGATAGGATGTGACATTTGAAGCTTAGCTCTAGGTCAGTGGCTAAGGGGCAAGGTTCTTTTGATCTTTCCAGGCAGAGTCAGTGGGTGGGAGGGAGAATAGCGTGATAGGTGGAACAGCAAAATGAGGAAATGAGAGAAGGTAGAGAGGGTGTAGAAAAGGTTCATCAGGATGTTACTGGGACAGGAGAGCTTGAGTTATAAGGAGAAACTGGATAGGCTGGGCTTTGGGGATGAGGAGACTGACAGATGATCCAATGGAGTTTAGAACATTGTGAGGGCATAGAAAAAGTGGATGGTCAGCCTTTTTCCCTGGGTAAGGTAAGTTTTAAGGTGAGAGAGGAAAGATTTAAAGTGGGCAGGGGGGCAAATTTTCCAGACAGAAGATGTGAGGAGGGGGCGGTAATGTGGAATGAGTTGCCAGAGGAAGTGGTGGAAGCAGGTAAAGTTATAACATTCACAAAACATTTGCACAGGTTCATGGATCGGAAAGGTTTTGCAGACAAGTGGGACCAGCTCCTTGGCCAGCATGGATGAGTTGAGCTGAAGGGCCTGTTCCTGTGTTCTGTAGCTCCATGACTATGATTGCAATGATCCTGATTGGAGGAAGTTGGATTAATTTTCTTCAGGCAGCTTGACAGCAGGACCTGACTGGCGTGGTAAGAATTAGAGCCGATGGAGGCTTTGGCTATGCAGACAATATCAAGAACCAATGGTGGGAAAGCGGGAAGCTTGCCCATGCTGTGGTAGGAAGCTTGCCCCATGCTGGCAAGATGTCAGCAGTGAAAGGACAGGCATGTCTGACACCACACAAGGGTAGTTCCACCCAACCTGAGGAGAGATGTGGGAGAAAATGCCTTGGTCCACCAGCAAGGTTGAGGAGAAATAATGTACCAGAGTCAGAGGTAAGAATGACTTTGTTCCATATACTGTATCCTTGATCTTAATTTCCTTGAAATAGATAAGGATAATATCAATAGCAGTAATGGATATCTATGATGCACAGTGTACGAGACAGTCTGCAGTGCATTAAAATGGCAGGGATACAAGAGCTCAATTAAATTTGTAAACCACAAGAACAAAGTCTGGATGGTTCATAAACTCATCTGAACCACAATTTCTGATGTAACTCAATGCTGACTTTGGTATTCTGTGTAGTACAGAGCATGCAGGATTATTAGACCACACAATTGGAGAGGCATTGGTAACAGGATTTATCTCCATAACTAATATCACAGCAACTGTAAATTTAACATTGACGAATCAACAATAATTGTACCAGGCAGGAAGTCTGCAGCTCATTCTGAAATGGTGCAAGAGTTGGTGAAGGAGGTTCACACTTCCCAGCAGTGGCAGGAGTTGGCTGGCTGCTCAAGATGGACGAAGATGGTGATAAACAGGAACCACAGCCCTAGTTCTTCTGAACCATGCTTTGATAAGCCTTTTCCTTCTGATTTGTAACACACTTTGGTTGCATACGAATGAACAGCAAACATTGTGAATCAATTCTGGGGTTGAAATCAAGTCCAGATTCACAACACCTTTAAACAACAGAGAGAAAAATAAAAAATACTACTGGATTGTCATTCCCTAGGTCCCTTACGCACGTTATTGCTCTGTGGTCACTTCATGCCCACAACTTTATGAAGGAGAAATGTTTGTCGTGAATGCTGCCATTCTGAATCTTCTTCTTTGGCTTGGCTTCGCGGACGAAGATTTATGGAGGGGTAAAGTCCACGTCAGCTGCAGGCTCGTTTGTGGCTGACAAGTCCGATGCGGGACAGGCAGACACGGTTGCAGGGGAAAATTGGTTGGTTGGGGTTGGGTGTTGGGTTTTTCCTCCTTTGCCTTTTGTCAGTGAGGTGGGCTCTGCGGTCTTCTTCAAAGGAGGTTGCTGCCCGCCGAACTATGAGGCGCCAAGATGCACGGTTTGAGGCGATATCAGCCCACTGGCGGTGGTGAATACTGGCATGGTAAATATCATGTTGCATTGGATGGTCAGATCCCTCCAAGCTGCCAGCTAATGTCCATTGTGCTCTTCCACTGCCCCATCCTGTGTCTGGAAACTGCCAGCTTAACTGATTACCAATGTAATGGTGAACATCAGCCAACTGACCCAGACCCGGTATGTCTATCGCTGCAGCAATGAGATAAGCTTCAGTGAGCTCTATACCTGCTCCCCAGAAGCACTCCAGGCACCTCACACGATTGCGTCCTCACCAGGAGTTTCTGTGTGGACCTGAGGTCTCAGTGGAAATTGGTAAATGTGGCTCATTTGTGCAAAGGGATTGTATCCAGTACAGCATCTGCCTGTGGTTGCACTCCATACAGGTAGTTCCCAGTTTTACTTCCACTTTCAAGTGAAGACCTTAACCCTGCAAAGGAGGTTCTCATGGACCACATGGTGACTCTAGCAGAGACTGTACACAGCTGAAAATATGGCATGGTGTTCTGGTCATCCCACTGGGGTTTCTGCTAACCTAAGGAAATCCAGACCAGAATTAATCAGAGACAGTCTACAATTAGCCAGTTCAATTAGTTCAGTGGAAGAGGGGCCTGTTCAGAGAAGAACGTATCTGTGTTGCATCGAGGTGGTGCCCAATATGTGCTGAACTGGATACAAGTAACCCCCTGGGTTTTCACTCAGATGATTATAACCACCTTGGGAGGTCCACGAAGATCCATCCTTGGGTCCCATCTTTTCCCTCATCAACAGGCTGTCCCTTTGGAGATGATGTCTCAGATCTGCTTTCACCACATGACTTCTCCACCATTGGGTTCACAAAGTCTGTCCAATATCCAGGCCTGGGATGAGCTGCAGTTTCACTGGAATGGATCAAGGAAAATCAAAACCAGTACTTTCATTAACTTGCTGACTAGAGATATCCGTCTGAGTTGCCTGGCTCCACTTTCTGGAAGAAAGCCTGCCTACTGCTCTTTGACCCTTCTTATTACTTACATAGACCCCATCTGTTTCCTTACCTGCTGATTTTATTTTGCTCCTCTGTGAAGAGCTTTGACATTCTTCTATATTTGAAAATGAGAAGTGTGTTCCTGTTACACCCAATACATTTTGCATTCAGGAATACCTTATGTTAACAAAGTTTGCAGTCAAAGAGAAAAGCCAAACATTGATCATGACCAGGGAAGAGGGTGACTAATTGTGGCCTCAATGTGAGCAAGGTAATGGTTTGGGACTGATGGAGGGTCCTAGATCTGAAATATTGCCAGGTTCTCTCTCCTCAGATGCTGCCTGATCATTATGAGCATTTCTAGCTGTGATTTGGAGAAAAAGTTCGGAGGGTCAAAGATGTGACAAATCTGAACGCAATTTAATCACAAACAAGGATCTGTATTTACACATGCTGGGGGACTCACGACAGGCATCACACTCATATTCTTTCTTCTTCTTCTTTGGCTTGGCTTCGCGGACGAAGATTTATGGAGGGGGTAAATGTCCACGTCAACTGCTGGCTCGTTTGTGGCTGACAAGTCCGATGCGGGACAGGCAGACACGGTTGCAGGGGAAAATTGGTTGGGGTTGGGTGTTGGGTTTTTCCTCCTTTGCCTTTTGTCAGTGAGGTGGGCTCTGCGGTCTTCTTCAAAGGAGGTTGCTGCCCGCCGAACTGTGAGGTGCCAAGATGCACGGTTTGAGGCGATATTAGCCCACTGGCGGTGGTCAATGTGGCAGGCACCAAGAGATTTCTTTAGGCAGTCCTTGTACCTTTTCTTTGGTGCACCTCTGTCACGGTGGCCAGTGGAGAGCTCGCCATATAACACGATCTTGGGAAGGCGATGGTCCTCCATTCTGGAGACGTGACCCACCCAGCACAGCTGGATCTTCAGCAGCGTGGACTCGATGCTGTCGACCTCTGCCATATCGAGTACTTCGACGTTAGGGATGAAAGCGCTCCAATGAATGTTGAGGATGGAGCGGAGACAACGCTGGTGGAAGCGTTCTAGGAGCCGTAGGTGATGCTGGTAGAGGACCCATGATTCGGAGCCGAACAGGAGTGTGGGTATGACAACGGCTCTGTATACGCTTATCTTTGTGAGGTTTTTCAGTTGGTAGTTTTTCCAGACTCTTTTGTGTAGTCTTCCAAAGGCGCTATTTGCCTTGGCAAGTCTGTTGTCTATCTCGTTGTCGATCCTTGCATCTGATGAAATGGTGCAGCCGAGATAGGTAAACTGGTTGACCGTTTTGAGTTTTGTGTGCCCGATGGAGATGTGGGGGGGCTGGTAGTCATGGTGGGGAGCTGGCTGATGGAGGACCTCAGTTTTCTTCAGGCTGACTTCCAGGCCAAACATCAGGTGCACCTAAACCACCAATACTTGCTACTCCCAAAGATCACAGTTTTCACAAGGACGAAACAAACAGTACTTGCCACTTCTCGCTCACTAGTAGACATGGCACCCCCATTAACTACAGAATGTAAATACACTGATAACAACAAATAAAACACCCAAGTCCTCCTCAGGTATGCACCACAATAGGCCCCAGCCCCACCCTGTACTGGCACACACCTTACAAATGGCTCTCCAGCATCACCCATAGCTGGAAACCTGGAGTGGAGTGGACGAGTGAGTTCATTTCCAGGGGAAAAGGAAAGAGCTGCTCCAAGTCCTACAGCTGGCTCGAGGGGTTGGCACAGGTATGCCCAAATGAGGTAATGTATCCAAGAGAGCCAATCACAATGTAATCTCACCTGTGGGCAGGTGAAGTGACTTCTGACTAGGTGTCTGCCAGAGGTCACGCGACCCTCTGCACTACACCATCATTTTTGTTTCTGGATATTGGCACAGTGTCCAAGAAGAAATTTGTCTAAGATGCCCAATAAGCCACTGATGGGAAGCAAAACCAAATTGCTACAACATGTTTAAATTCATTTTGAGCTTTTTGATACAGCAAGAATGCACTGGAAGCCTCTGGAATGGCCTTCAATTATAATGGACTGCATTTCTTTCAACAGACCACTACCTGGGGTAATAACCACACTGGCTTTCCACTCAGACAGAGCTGTCATTAGAAGGTGAACTCATAGTTTTGGAGGAGGCTGTTAATTTCATAAGTGAACTGGCCAGCTCTGTTGCTGGAACAACACATCAATAATGATTTTGCCATTCAGAATTCAACTGGACAGAATATTGCCGTGGCAAATATTTACAAAACCACAACAGCAACCAGCAGCCTCAAGCATCAGCAAAAAAAACTTAGAAAATAAATTTTAAGAATTAAAATAAAATAATAGGTAAAAAAATATGTAAGTGTAAAATTGTTAAAGTAAATGTTCTCTGAAGTAACACATTAAACATTTGGTGGAAGCGGCCTACTAAGTCCAGGAGACCCATGATAGAAAATGGAATCTGGAACAGCAAAATCTCCAGCCTGGATTTCATGTGTCTGGAGAGTATAGAGCATTAACATTGGCAGGCGGGTCCTTGCCCAACATCCTGTTTAACAAGAGGCTGGGTAAAGCATTCTGTAATCAGATGCTCTTCTACGAGGATAAGACAGATTATGAAGAGCCTCAAAAATCTCCTCGCACAAAAAGGCCGAGATCTTCCTGTGGAAAAGTTACAAACCAATGTTTCACCTGATTAATTCAAGCTCACATCTTGTAGGTGGAGGCTTGTGTTGACCTGGCTATACCGGATGAAAGCACAATACGGTTGCCCAAACACAATGTTCTTTTAGAAATGGACTTGACGGATCCTTCACATTGTTCGGCAAGGGGTAAGAGAGATGCTGCAGCATTCAGCAGGAAATGGCGGTAGAAATTCATCATTCCTAAAAAACGTTGTAACTGACTAAACATAACGAGTATCAGAAAATCTCAAATTTCTAGTACTTTCGTTTCATCAGGCAAGATATCATGCTGGGTAGAAGACTGAGGTGGAGATTTAATTGAAGTATTTAAAATTATGAGGGGGATAAACAGAATAAATGTTGATAGGCTTTTTTCCACTGAGTGGAGGTGAGATGCAAACCAGAGGACATGGGTTAAGAGTGAAAGAAGGAAGGTTTAGGGGGAACATGTGGGGGAACTGCTTTGCACAGAGGGTGGTGGAGGTGTGGAACAAGCTGCCAGCTGAAGTGGTAAATTCATGCTCAATTTTAACATTTAAGAAGAATTTGGACAGATACATGGATGGGAGAGGTATGGAGGGCTACGGACTGTCTGCAGGTCAGTGGGACTAGGCAAAATAAAATGGTTCAGCACAGACTAAAAGGGCCAAAGCGACCTGTTTCTGTGTTGGAAAGTTCTATGGTTCTAACTCTATGTCCCAAAAATATAAGTTCAGTAGCACAAAAACCACATTTATTCGGATTGATCACAATGCCAAATTCATTGTGTCTGGAACAGTGATACATGATGATGACTGTGTTCCTCTTCACCCACACTTGCTACAAAAATATCGTCAATATAGACAAATACAAAATCAAGGTCAGAGAGTAGATGGTCCATAAACCACTGGGATGTCTGAGCTGCATGTCACAGACTGAATGGCATTCGCAGAAACTCAAACATGCCGAAAGGAGTAATTACTGCCATCTTGACAACATTGGAAGGCTCTACTAGAATCTGATAGTAAGTACACACCAGGTCTATTTTCACAAACACATGTTTGCTGTGCAAGTGTGCTGAAAAGTCTTGAAAATTGGGAACGTTGAATTGGTCAGGCATGGTGAATTGTTCATGGAATGATAATTACCACAAGGCCACTAATCCCAATGTTGAAACACATTGCCGAGCAGCTGTCAGATCTGTAGACTATGCCCAGCTCCTGCACATGATCGAATTGTGATTTTAAGATGATCGGAGGTAATCTACAACCCTGGGCTGCAACCAAAGGATCCTGAGTTTCTATGTGGTGGGTTACTGCATGTTTAATGTCTGTATGGTAGTATGACAGGGTCACTAGGTGAAGGAAATGCTTGTGCAAGGCTCGAAAAGGTCAGAAACCAGGTTTGAGGCTCATCAGGTGGATGATGACATTGAAGGGACAACAAATGCAGCTCACTTGTATACAAGTGTTGCAGTCCACAACACAGCAATTCTTTAAATCAACCAGCAATGCAAAATGTGACAGAAAATCTGCTCCCAAAATAAAATTCGCCACATTTGCAAATGTGAAATTCCACCAAAATGGTTTGTTGAGACCGTTTCCAGTGTGAGTGACCTCTGGCCATGTTTAAATATGAGAATCATTTATGGCTGACAGAACCCAAGAAATCGAACTCCTGAGAGATGGTCTTTGAGGAAAAGATGGTGGCTAATGTGCCTATGGGCAGCAGTTGCCTCTACTGCCGGGCCTAGTTGTTTCCCAGCTGCCATTTGTAGAAATCGAAAAGTGGCTGACAGGATCGGGTGGCAGTGCCAAATTTCCGGTGCTTCCAATAAATACACCGCCCGTCGCCTCCACCACGTCCTCAACCAGCACGATTCCAACCAGTTCAACAGGAGGAATTCTGTTGGGGCTCAAAGCCTGGACTTGCATAGTCAGTGCTGCCATTTGCTGCTCCAACTCTGTTATCTTTGGTTGAAAA
This sequence comes from Narcine bancroftii, assembly GCF_036971445.1. NCBI lineage: Eukaryota > Metazoa > Chordata > Chondrichthyes > Torpediniformes > Narcinidae > Narcine > Narcine bancroftii. Next base: position 232,698,864 of record NC_091472.1, read on the forward strand.
TATTATTATGTTGTTATTGTTCTTCTGTTGGACGGAGAGGAACCTGCAAATGTAGCGATGGTTAAATGTTTTCAAAGAATGTGGCTGAAAATAAAGTAAAATGCTTTAAGGTTTATATATTCATGCAAGTGAAGTTTGTTCGGTGTAAGTATAGTATTTTTGTTTTTTTAACTTATTTCTCAATGCAGATGTATCTTTTGGCATTGTAACAGTAAGTCTCAAACAACCTGAAAACTCGCTTTCGTGGCATCTACCAATCCCCATAGGTGCTGGATACTAGGAGTTTTACTGTACAGATTATTACAATTTACTATTCAAACTATCTGCAAGTATCTTCCCTCAAGAAGTGGTGATATGTGAGCAGAATGGGGATGAAGGGAAGAGTGTCAAACCACGAGTCATAATGGGATCAATTCAAAAAGCAGCAGGGGGCAGTGTAATGTCACTGCCCCGCAACCATACAATTGAATGCAGCCAGCCTGATGTATGCCCAGTCTACTCATTGTCATGATCTCTGAGTTTCTTGTTGCATGCATCAGCAGAAGACCCATTACAGGAAGGCATGGAGGTATTGCAAAAGGTACAGAAGAGATTTACCAGGATGTTGCTGGGATTAGTGGGAAAGGATTGGATAAACTTGAGCTGTTCTCTCCAGTGCGTCAGAGTTGATAGAGATTTTATAAAATCAAAGAGGATTGTTTTCCAAGGGCATAAATGTCACATACTGGAGGGTGTGTGTTTAAGGTAGGGGAAAGAGTTTAAAGGAGACTGTGCCTGGAAAAGGCTGCAAGGAGTTGTGTTGGAAACAGATATGATACTCTTTAGTAGTGTGTAAGGGGATTCTAGAAAGACATTTGAATATGAGGGAATGAAGGGATATGAAGGTACAAGTAACAGATTTTTAGTTCAACATGGGCATCATGTTCGATAGATAAATGGTACGCTGCTCTGTGCTGTTCACTGCAAGCAGTGAGCACTACTGAATGCTCTACTCGTCTCCTCATGAGAAGGTGGCAGAAGGTACCATTCACCACTGGCACTGGGAGGCAGCAGCTATATCCACTAACCCACTGTTCCACTATGCTCAAAGGTGTTGCCAGCATATTCTAGTCTTCACTCCGACAGCCCTTCTGAGCAGAAAGTCCATCCTTGCAGTGTCCAACCTTTGTACTGGAAGAATGGAGGGGTATGTGGGGTGCACATTGTTCTGCCACGACTGATGTGGAGGGTGCACATTGCTCTGCCATTCAGCCCACACATTAGTCTCAAGGTGGGTGATAAGTAGGACATCTATGAAATGCTCAGAAATAATAGGACAGCTCCAGAGACCCCAGTTCAATCCTGACCTCCGGTGCTGTCTGCGTGGAGCGTGCACATTCTCTCTCTGATCTTGTGAGCTTCCCCCCTGAGTGCTCCAGTTTCCTCCCATGTCCCAAGGACGTGAGGGTCAGTGGGTTAATCGGCCTTTGTAAATTGTATCCAGTATGTAGGTGAGTGGAGGAATATGGGTGGGAAAGGGGGGATGATGAGAATGTGGGGAGAATAAATGGAATTGGCTGTAAAAGGGTGGCGCAGTTAGCATAGCAGTTAGCGCAATGCTATTACAGTGCCAGTGACCCGGGTTCGAATCCAGCACTGTCTGTAAGGAGTTTATACGTTCTCCCTATGTCTGCGTGGGTTTCTTCTGGGTGCTCTGATTTCCTCCCACCCTTCAATACACACAGGGGTTGTGGGTTAATTGGGCTTCATGGGTTTCATGGGCTGGAAAGGCCTTCTACCCTGCTGTATCATTAAAAAAATAATAATTTAATGGTCAGCACTGACATCGGTAGGCTGAAGGGTCTGTTTCCATGCTGCTTAGCTGAAACAGCTCTCCGAACTTTATAAAAAACGCAGAACAGAACAAATAGTGACAAAATTCAATTCATACAGAGAATGAGCTTGTAATCAGGTTTTGGAAACTTTACAACCATGTCCTGGAGAGGAAATAGCTAATTGATTGTTGAGAGCTGTGTGCACTGCTTGACAAATGCACTGACCCATTCACTTGGTCCAATCAAACTCCTAATTGTGACACAGAATTCTTCCGCCTGAACAGAGCGATCTGATGATATAGCACAAACTGAGAAAATGTGGCTGAATTAACTGCAAGCAGGGAGCAGATCGCATATCTTCAGCCCATGAGGTTTGAGTGAAGTACAGAACAGTGCCATGCAGGAGGTAATTGCCTTAGCCCAGAATCTCTGGCTAAATCCATTCAGCTGCCTGCTGCATTTCAAAGTCTTCTGCTGGATGACTTCAGCTGCATCGCGTGTACTCTGAAATCCTGAATCTGAGTAGATCTGAGGTGATGCCAAACATGCTGGGAGGGAATACCAAAAATAGCGATTACATTTGATCGCAGATGTACAGCTCTTTGAAAGCTTTGCGATTCTTCTCTGGAGCTTTGGGATGTGAGCATCGTTTTTTTTCTCTCTCTCTTTGAAGGTAAACAAGAAAATCTGCAGATGCTGGGCTCCAGTGCAGTGCCCAGAAGTTCTGGAGAAACTCAACAGGTTTCCATAGGAAGTGAAAGGCAGTCAACATTCCGGGCCTGAGTCCTTCTTCAGGAAGGATTTCTCTCTTTGTGTTCTCCATTCACTTGGCAAATTTAGAACAGGGTTCATGAGGAACTGAGGGAGAGTTGGATGGAGCTGAATGATCACTCTCAATGTGCACCTGAGAGTGCTCCCTCATTATTCTATATTGTTACAGTAAATTCCCTGTAATCTGAATTCAAGCAACTGGCAGCTTCAAACAACCAGCAAAAATAAAATGTGGAAAATAAATAGTTAAAAAATACAGAAGTTTAAAATTGGCACGCCTCCCCATTAGTTTGCCAATCATGCAATGTATGGTCTCAAGCAGCCAAAAAATTGACTTATCTGGGATCTCTATAGATGCCGGATACCAGGGATTTTACTGTACATTCATTTACAAACAAACTTGGGCAAAAACATTCCCTGTGGCTACATTTGTGACAGCATTGCATTACTTGCATCTCGGGGATCTGGTTTTGATGTGTTAACTCACAGCTACAAGTATTGCAGCCTTGTTATTTTCCAGGATATTTATATTTGTGTATTTGAATGATCCTGTGGTGCTTCAGAGATTTTGAGAGCATCCATTAACTGTCTTATTTTGGTTTGACTAATGCCACCCAGGAACAATGCATTAATCAACCTTCTGAGTCTACCCATTCAAGCAATCCATGGTGTTCAGGAGAGAAAACCACTGCCTCCCACCTCCAGTAACCTGGGTTTGATTCTAACCTAGCGCTGTCAGTGTAGAGTCTGCACATTCTCCCTGTGACCACGTGCTCTGGTTACCTCTCACATCCCAAAGTTGGTGGGTTAATTTTCCACTGTAAAAATGACCCTGAGATTAGTGAGTAAGTGGGTAGTTGATGGGTTTGGAAGAAAGAACAAGTTAAAAGGTGTATGAGACTGACAGGATTACTCAGAGAACTAGTATACTCAGTGGGCCAAATGGTCTCCAAATATATGAGAAGTTAGATTGTACTAACTTGTTCCTTAACTTGCAACTCGCAACACCTTTTCTCAACCAAATGTATTGATTTAACTTTAAAATTTCCACTGATGGGACCCCACGGCAGATTAAGCAGTGCTTCAGAGACAAAGCTACAAAGTTACACTATCCCTCCCATGGAGCAACCTTTCCCGATCCTGATCTAAGCAGCCGAACACTCATTCTTCCACAAGTCAAAATAGTTTCTCTTTGTTTGACTGATCAAAACTTTTAATCGCCCTGAACACATCAATTAAGTCATCCCAGCAGGAATACAAGTCTGGAGTAGGAATTCAAGGTAGGAATCGTTGTCCAGTGGCTCTCTGGGGTCAGTAACACTGCTTCACTTCTCCCTGGGCCAGGTGCTTGCAAGAGCTGTAGGGATTAGGTCATGGACAAGGAACCTATCATCTGCCTGATTTTCCAGATAAATGATGGCTAATTAACCAAGGTGCTCCTGATGTTAAACAAACCTGCAAATACTGGGGTTGAGTGCAATAGATAAACTTGCTGGAGAAACTCAGCAGGTAATGGAGCATCTACAGCATCTGTGGAAGTAAAGGATAACCAATATTTCAGGCCTGACCCCCTTCGTCAAGATATGAGCAAAAAAGAACAGACAGGCGTCTGAATAAAAAAAGTTGGGGAGAAGAGACAGAGGGAGGAACAAGGGTCAAGTGGGAGGGTAGAAGAAAAAAAACTGAGGTGATGGGAGAGGGGGCATCTCTCTGATAAGAGAAGGAAGGGAAGGAGGAGGAGACCTGGAGGAAAGGAGACAGAGGGTTAGGGACAGAGAGAAAGGGCTATGGTATAATTTCCTTTAATTTCCCACTTCCCATCTCTCTCTTTCCCAATCCCTTTGTTTCTTTTCCTCCACCTCTCAACCTACACATCCCCATCAATTCTCAGCTTTTTCTCTTCTACCCTCCCGCCTGTATCTATCTATGACCTTTTACTAGTTTGCCTGTGCTTCTTCCCTTGCCCCTTCCTCCCCATCTTTTAATTCAGACGCCTGCCTGCTTTTATGTATTGCAAGGTGCTCTAGATGCCTACAGCCATGAGTGAAAGCTTGTAGGAAAAGCTGAGGGTAGGGTGGGATTGGATGGATGGGATGGGAAGGGAACTTCTTTTTGACAGTCACATTCAGTGTAGAACTCTCATCCAGGGGGGCAGAAATCAAAAACATTGTCCCTCTCTTCTTTGTCTGTTGATGCTTTTCTTAAAAAACTGGGGGGTATTGTCTGCCTGGCTACATTTCTTTCCAGTGTTCCCACCTGCTGGGCAAGGACAACTTGAGGCTGGGAAAAGCACTCTTTTGCCAGCTGTTTACTTCGCACGCATGATATTGTAACTCAGGAAGATGCATCATCGTTTCATTTGCACGCAGTGTCACTGTGCTGGGAATGACACATGGATTCCATGTGTCCTTTTCTTTTCATGTACACTGTTCTGAGGAAGGATTGATCCCTGCTACATTTTTCTTCTATTTCTCAGTTTTTGTTGCTCAAATATTTTGGCTCCTGTCTGTTGTACAGAACTGGGAGATACTGCACCCATCAAGCTAAGCAGTTACACTACTTGGAATCTTTGGAACTTCCCGTCTCATATTTTGGGCAGAGGGGAGCTTCTGGTTGGACGTGCATTTGTGTTTTTGCGGGGTTGGAGAAACAGCAGCACGGCAGGAGGTCATCTTCTCTATGCAGCCAGAGAGGACCTCCCCAACCTAATCCCACCTTAGAGTCATAGAGTGCTACAGCACAGAAACAGGTCCTTCAGCCCCAACATGTCAATTGGTATTTTTACACAGAAACTGCAGAATTATTCAAAAAAAAATTAGCATACTTATCTCCAGTGTGTCCCAATGAGGTAGTTTACAAGGGGCACTTTTACACAGCCTTCCTGTGTTGCAGAATTTGTCGGAGGGGGAGCATCGCATTCATTAGGCCTGTTTCTTATGGAGGGCCTGTGGTTAATTTACACTGCAGTTGGTCTGTAAAAATGTGTAGGGGTCCCAGTGGAAAAATTATGGGATAGAATTTGCATAAACAATTCCGCCCTGACATTTTTAAACTGCCACCAGAGCAGAAATTTTCCTGAAATTTTCTGCTGTTCAGTGGCTGTGTAAAAGTGCCTAGTTGTCCACCTAAGCTTGGCCCATTTGTCTAAGTTTGGCCCATAACCTTTCTTCTCCGTCTACCTGTCTAGATGTCTTTTAAACACAGTCATTGTACCCTATTCCCTCTGGCAGTTCACTCCACAGACCCACCACCTGGTTGTCACACTTTCCAAGACTAGTACCTGGTGCTGTCTCTATCACCTTTTCTAGCTTTAAGTTCAAGAGCCCTGCTTTGGGCATTTTATCCCCATCTCCCCTCTCTAATTTAAAAAGTTCTATAAATCTATGCTCCCCTCTTGCTTACCTGTCTGCTGAGGCCAGTTACATCTATTTACTCAGTCTGCCCCCCCCCCCATAAGTTTATCTGTAAGAACATAAGATATAAATATGTTGTTTAATAATATTTGATCACGAGCTGATCTATTTTCACATTCAGCCCCACTGCCCAGCCTTCTCTCCATAACCATGGATGCCCTGGCTAATCAAGAACCCATCAATCTCTGCTTTAAATATCTCTGGCTTCCACAACTGCTTTTGACAACAAATTCCACAGATTTAATGCCTTCTGGCAAAAGAAATTCCTCAGCATCTCTGTTCCAAGTGGGCACCCTTCAATCCTGAAGTTGTGCCCTCTTGTCCAAGACTCTCCCACCACAGGAAAACAAGCTTTCTACATCAATTCTTTTCTTGGCTTTTAACATTTAAAATGTTTCAATGAGATCCCCCCTCATTCTCCTAAATTCCAACGAGTGCAGGCCAAGAGCTAGAAAACACTCCTCATATGATAACCCTTTCATTCCCGGAATCATACATGTGAACTTCCTCTGAAACTTCTCCAACATCAGTACATCCTTTCTCATAGGGGGAGCACAAAACTGTTCACAATACTCCAAGTGAGGTCTCACCACTGCCTTATAAAGCCGCAACATCACATCTCTGCTATTATACTACATTCCTCTTGGGTTGAATGCCAGCATTGCATTTGCCTTCTTCACCAATGACTCAACGTGCCAGTTTACCTTCAAGTTATCCTGCACAAAGACTCTTTTCAATTTTCTCCCCATTTAAAAAATAGACTGCCCGTTTATTTTCTGACCAAAGTTCATGACCACGCACTTTCCAACATTTAATTTCATTTGCCACTTCTCTTCCCATTCTTTTGATCTGTCTAAACATTTCTTCAGCCATCCTGTTTCCTCAAAGCTACCTCCTCCTCCACCTACCTTCATATCATCAGAAAACTTGGGCATTCATTCCATAATCTAAATCATTAATATATAACCTAATCAAACACCCCAACGCCAACCCCCATGAAACACCACTAGCAATTGGCAGCAACCAGAATATGATCCCTGTATTCCAACTCTCTGCTTCTGCCCATCAGCCAATGCTCTACCCATGCTAGTATGTTTCCTGTTATACTTGGGCTTTTAACAAAACACAAAAATGCTGGAGGAACTCAACTGGTCTTTCAGCTTCCATAGGAAGTGAAGGTATGTAACCAACATGTCGGGCCTGAGCCCTTCTTCAAGCCCTTCTTCCTTCTCCCCAGTTAATCCACATCTTCTGGAAATATGGTGACTTGAACTCCACACACTACTCTGGCTATGTTCAAACACTGTTGTATATAGTTCTAGACTTCCTCATACCCTCTCCCCTGCAATTATTCTATCTCCTTCTTTCAATTTCTCTGTCTCCGCTGCATCTGTTTCCAAGATGAGGTCTTCCAATCCAGAACTTCCAAAAAGTCTGCCTTCTTCCACAAATGTGGATTCCCCTCCACCACCATCAACTCAGCCCTCACCCACATTTCTTCCATTTCCTGCTCATCTGCTCTGGCCCCCACCCCGGTCCCAAGAAACAACAAACATAGAATTTCCCTTATCCTCACCCACTACCTCTCCAGCTTTCACATCCAACACATTATCCTCTGAAATGTTCAACACTTACAGGCACATCTTCCTCTCTCATCCCCTCCCCTTCCATAGGGACTGCTCCCTTCATGACTCCCTCGTGCACTCATCCCTCCCCACTAATCTCCACACCCCAACACTTGCGCCCTTGCCACAGTCCAGGGCCTCAACAGACCTTTCAAGTGAAGAAACACATCACATGTGTATCCGCAGGACTGATTTGCTGCATCCAGTGCTCCCTTTGTGGCCTGCTCTACATCGGAGAGACTGGGAGACTGGCAGATTGGGAGATCACATCGCTGAGCACTTTCATTCTGTCAGCACCAGTGACTTCTCAGTGGCCAACCATTTCAGTTCTGTATAACACTCCCATACTCACATGTACTATCCCACCAAGACCTCCGGCAAATTGGAGGAACACTTGATTTTCTGTCTGGGCTCTCTCCAGCCAGATGGCATTAACATCGACATTTCTGCTTTCTGCTAACCTGCTCTCCTTTTCTCCTCCCCATCCCTTCCCCTTTCCAGTTCCCCTCCCTCCCTTCTCCACCTATCGACTCCTGCCTTCGTGACCACCCTCCTGCCCTTATGCTTTTGCTCGGATGCCTGCCGACATTTTTCCATACCTTGATGAAGGGCTCAAGCCCAAATCGTCAGTTATGTACTTTTACCTTTGCTATATAAAGGACATTGTCTGACCTGCTGAATTTCTCCAGCATTGTGTTTTTACTTCAACCACAGTGTCTACAGATTTTCGTGTTTTACCTCTAGAATAACCTGTTGTTACATTATGCCTTGACATATAAACAGTGGTGTCACATGCCTTTTTTATTGATTGCCCACCTTTATTGATCTGTGTGCCGTAACTCCAAGTTTCTCCTTTTGCACACTTCACTCAATATCTCCTCATTGCTCATTAATTCACCTCCCCAAATGCATGATCTCACACTTTTCTGGAATAAATCCCATTTGCCGTGCTTCAGTCCATCTGACCAGCTATTTCTTCCTGAATTTTAATACCTTCCTCCACCTCTGTCACACTGACGGATATCTTCTGTGGGTACAAGTCACAAGTGTGTATGTTTAGGACAGTTTACATCTATGTGTAGGAGTCTAGGGATGTGTTTGCAAGAGATCAAGAGATGTATTGGGGGATATATGTGTGTGTGTGTGTGTGTGTGTGTGTGTGTGTGTGTGAGTGTGTGTGTGTGTGTGTGTGTGTGTATGTGTGTGTGTGTGTGTGTGTGTGTGTGTGTGTGTGTGTATTTTCCGTCTATGTGTTTTCATGTTACATGTGTGTGTGCATGTTATGTGTGTGTTTGTTTGTGTGTGTGTGTGTGTGTGTGTGTGTGTGTGTGTGTGTGTGTGTGTGTGTGTGTGTGTGTGTGTGTGTGTGTGTGTGTGTGGTTTGGTGAGCACACAGAGAGGGTTCAGTCACATATCTACCAGAGCATTATTCACTTATCGTGATCAAATATTGGCAAGGACTTTTTACCACAAGGGACAACTGACTCCATGAAAAATCAGCTAAAGTGGAAATTCAGGACTTCAGATGTGAAAGAATCCCACGCTTGTGAATCTGTTGCCCGATGGTTCAGCTGAAAGGTGACACATCATACCTGCAGCATTGAAGTGTTCAGGAAGGGAGTATAAGGAATCTTCTTTCTTTGGCTTGGCTTCGTGGACAAAGATTTATGGAGGGGTAAAGTCCACGTCAGCTGCAGGCTCGTTTGTGGCTGACAAGTCCGATGCGGGACAGACAGGCACGGTTGCACCGGTTGCAAGGGAAAATTGGTTAGTTGGTTGGGGTTGGGTGTTGGGTTCTTCCTCCTTTGTCTTTTGTCAGTGAGGTGGGCTCTGCGGTCTTCTTCCAAGGAGATTGCTGCCCACCGAACTGTGAGGCGCCAAGATGCACGGTTGGAGGCGAGATCAGCCCACTGGCGGTGGTCAATGTGGCAGGCACCAAGAGATTTCTTTAGGCAGTCCTTGTACCTCTTCTTTGGTGCACCTCTGTCACGGTGGCCAGTGGAGAGCTCGCCATATAACACGATCTTGGGAAGGCGATGGTCCTCCATTCTGGAGTCGTGACCTACCCAGCGCAGTTGGATCTTCAGCAGCGTGGATTCGATGCTGTTGGTCTCTGCCACCTCAAGTACTTCGATGTTAGGGATGAAGTCGCTCCAATGAATGTTGAGGATGGTGCGGAGACAACGCCGGTGGAAGCGTTCTAGGAGCCATAGGTGATGCCAGTAGAGAACCCATGATTCGGAGCCGAACAGGAGCGTGGGTATGACAACAGCTCTGTATACGCTGATCTTTGTGAGGTTTTTCAGTTGGTTGTTTTTCCAGACTCTTTTGTGTAGTCTTCCAAAGGCGCTATTTGCCTTGGCGAGTCTGTTGTCTATCTCGTTGTCGATCCTTGCATCCGATGAAATGGTGCAGCCGAGATAGGTAAACTGGTTGACCGTTTTGAGTTTTGTGTGCCCGATGGAGATGTTGTGGGGGGGCGGGTGGCTGGTGGTCATGGTGGGGAGCTGGCTGATGGAGGAAAAGCAGCAACAGTTATGAAATGGTTAATGGTGCTGGAGGTTATAAGAAACAGACTTTCATTAAACAATGTGCAGCGGGTAAATGTGTGAGAGAAAGTGGGCAAAAGATCAAAACGATGTGTGCACACACATGGCCAGATCACGATTTCATAAATAACTAAACACTGCCAAAGGTATTTGTGATCAAAGCAGGACCAAATGTGGTAACAAGCCTGTGTGTTCAGTACAGACTATTTCATGAGTGGCTATTGTTTTAAGAAAGTGATTCTAGTTCAAAGCTAGCTTCAGTCTTAATTAATGTTAAATTTTATTTTGCTATTGATGTTGCAAAAATTCTCAAAGACACAAATGGTTTATGTAAATGTAGTTAGGCTGGAAAAGGAGTGAGAACGTCTGCGCTAATAGTGTTGTTTGTGTAACTGTAGAACCGTCGAAGACTACAGCAAAGAAACAGGACCTTTCACTAATCTACTCTGTGCCAGACTATTATTCTGCCTCGTCCCATTGACTTGCACCTGAACCATGGCTCTTCATATCCCTCCCATCCATATACCTATCTAAATTTTTGTTAAATGTCAAAACCGAGCCCACATTCGCAACTTCTACTGGCAGCTTGTTCCACACTCTCACCATCCTCTGCATAAAGAAATTCCCCTTATTGTGCCCTTTAAGCATTTCACCTTTCACACTTAACCCATGTCTTCTAGTTTTTTGTCTCACCTCACCGCAGTGGAAAAGCCTACTTGCAGTTACTCTCTCTATACCCCCTATAATTTTATATGCCTTGATCAAATCTCCCCTCATTCTACGATGCTTCCGGGAATAGAGTCCTAACCCTTATTTAACAATGAGCAAACACTAAGGTTACAGCTCACAACCTTATTTTCTTACAATGTGAATGGTACGCTTTCATTAAGATGTTTTTTTTCATTTTAAAGAGCATTGAGATCTCTACCTAAACAAGACAACATTTCCAAAACACAACAGCCAGCTCTTAAAAGCTTGGGCAGAATTCAAAACTAATTCTCTCTTTCATATTCTTTACCCAGCCCTCCCACAAACCTTAATTGTACAATCTTGCACCTGCTAGAAATATAAAATAAACACAGAAAATACGTAAGAGCAGGTCAAGCAGCATCTCTGGAGAGAGTGAAAGAGAGAGAACTACAATTCAAGTTGACGACCTTTGTGCAGACTTTCTTTTTTATGTCCGGGTCTCAAAATTTCAGCATCTGTTCCTGAACCATAATCATCTAAAGACAAGGAATTCCACACCCCATAAACAAGGTACACTGTACAATAATGGAATCAACTCCACTGACAGGTTAGCCCCTTGTTCTGTAGGGGCAAGGATGCATTTGACCCCATTGCACATGGTTTATAAGGAAAGGTTGGACTGACTTGGGTTGTTTTCTCTGGAGTATCAGAGGCTGACAGATTATCTGATGGAAGTTTATAAAATTATAAGAGGCAATAGAAAGTCAAAATCTTTCTTCCAGAGTAAAACTGCTGCATGCTAGAATTAGAATCAGAATCAAAACCTATTGTCGTGAGCATGTTACGAAACTCGTTGTTTTCCAGTGTATTTGCAGGTGCAGAATCGCACTAAATTACATTTAATAAATAGAGAAATAAATAAGTGCAAAAGAAGAGGAAGTGAGGTAGTGTCTGTGATTCATTGTCCATTCAGAAATCTGATGGCAGAGGGGAAGAAGGTGTCCTTGTATCGCTGGGTGTGTGTCTTCTGGCTCCTAATAGCAGCAGTGAGAAGAGGGCATGATCTGGGTGGTGAGGGTCCTTGAGTGCAGAGGCTGCTTTCTTGAGATACTGCCTCTTCCAGATGTGTTTAATGGAATGAGCCTCAATATCAAAGTCTCCAACCTTTCATTACAGATCCTGTGTGTTTCAGGACAGGGCATTTTTGCCTTCCATCCTTTTTTACCTGTTTTTTTTAAATAATGTGACCATACAACGAAGCTCAGTCTAATTTTGGTCTTATTATTTTGCCCCATCAAAGAAATTCCCTCTGCTCCCTCTCTACCACCCCATTGCCCTCCCACACCTTGTCTTTGACCTCGACCTAACCCATTTTGTATTTTCTCAGATTTGGCGATAGTTCTGGCTGTAAAACCTTGACTGTTTCTCTGCCCTCAGTTCTGCCTGACCTGCTGAGGGCTTGCTGAATATTTTCTGTTTTATTCCTTCCAGTGCCATCAGCTTTGTGAATGATAATGAAATTATTGTCCTACACATTGTACTTGTAAAGAAAAATAATAATAGTACAGTACATTTCCCCAAATCCAAAATGCTTGGGACCAGATGTTTTTCTGTTATTGAGTATTTTTGATTACCAGAACAATGCAGCTCAGTAGCACTGGCAGAATACTTGTGTCACCAGTTAAACAACAACAAACAACGGCAGGCTTTTTGAGTATGAAATAATGGTTAATACATACTAAAAAAAAACTTGATCTCTGCATACAAACTAAAATAAATGCAGCACCATACACTCTCCTCGATGGCTTTTTCAAATGTTTCCTCCGGTGTCATCTGCCCCATTAACAATGGTCTTTGTCTTAGAGGTCTCTCTTTGATTTTATAAACTGACATGATTTCTTGTTCTGTGATGAATGCACTCTGCTCTAGTCCTTCAATTCTGTTCTATCATTCATCATTCAAGTGCCTTGCTGTTCGGCGTAGGCGATCATGTCTCTCCATCCATCACGATCTCTGACCCTCCGAATTGTAGTTGTTCTATAGACAAACATAAAAGATTCCTCTTCTTCTTTTCACTGACCTCCATAGTGCGATCTGCAGACCTTTTTTGCCATTTGCAACTATATCTTTGAACAGTACAAGAGAGCTCTTGTGTTATCGAAATGGTGCCAACAGAGTGTCAGAGCCCCACGTGGGCAAGTCGGGTCATAATTTTTTTTCAACTTATGATGCCAAGTCAGGGCTGCAAAAAAAGTTTGGTTTTTGGAATTTTTCGGTACTCAGAACTTCGGATACGAGGAAACATACTGTAAAATAATTGGGGGGGGGGGATGTGTAGGGGAGGATTTTTTTCCCTAATGTATGCCTGCAAGGGCTGCCAGGGGGCCGGGGTAATGGTGAAAGCAGTTATAATAGTAGAGTTTTTAAAAAGCTTCTAGATAGACACATGAAAATGCAGGGAAGAAAGGGATACATCTCGGGTGCAGGCAGCAGACATTTTGCTTAAATTGGGCTTTGGGTTTGGTGCAGACAATAGGGCCTGTGCTGTATTGTTCTTTGCTCCATATTAGTCTCCCATTCTTTTGCTCAGTCTGTATAGTAACTGTTGAAGTTTTTGCAGAAGTTGATAAAACAATGCACTCAGCATGAGAAAAGGCAGTGTATTTGGAGAGAGAAGCAGAAGTAATGTTTCAGGTCATAAACACATGAACAGAGAAAGCAAATTACAGATAAGCTGAGAGTTTGGGAGAAGGGTTTGGATAGGATAAAAGGAATATCTGAGGTAGGGTTGAGCCCAGGATTGCATGTGGGATTGCAGGTTATAGATGTCATAGATTCAATGGGATCTTCTTATAGTCTAGTAGAATGCATTTGGTGTTCACAATGTGGTCTCCACTACATTGGAGAAACCAAACACAGATTGGCTTATTACCTTGCGTTCAGTCCACAGGGCATTGGCGTGCTTCTTCTTAATTGTTCATCCTACTACAATCAGGCTATGGTCTCCTGCACTTTACATTAAGGCCTAATGCAAAGTTGAGGTTCAGCACCTCATCTTCTATCTGGACACATCACAGCTTTCCAGACTTAATAATAATTTCTCCAGGTAACTCACTTTCTGTCTATGAGAAAACTGTTCATTTCTGCTATCAGATATGCATTTGTGATACTGGCCCAGTTGTCCTCTCGCTTTTTATCCAGGCTGATGTGCTGGACGTATTCAGCTGCTGTGTACTTTGCAATTATTGAGTACCTTTATTTGTATTCATTCTCTAACTTGTTTTTTCAAACTGCAAATTTATTGTCAGAATACATACATGACATCACATACAACCCTATACTCTTTTTCCTGCAGGCAAAGTAAAAAGACCACTTATTGGTACAGGTTGTACCTCTTTAATCCGGCAACATTGGGACGTGGACATTGCTGGACCACATTAAATGCCAGAAAACAGAAATTGACCCCTAAGGGACCCCTATGTAAACATATCAAAGGTAGAACAAAGCTTAAAACAGGAACTAATACTGTGGGGTGGCCCGGTTGGTGTAGCGGTTAGCCCAACGCCTTTACAGCGCCAGTGATGAGGAGCAGGGTTCAAAGTCCCATGTTGTTTGTAAGGAGTTTGTACTAATGGCGGCAGATTCAAAATGTGCCACAGGAGATGCCGGATAATAGAGGTTCAACATGTAGTGCAAAATAACTGCTCTCGATGTACACATGTAAATAAATAAAAGAAATGTAAACAATCTGACTGAAATACAGGGAGAAAAAAATCAATTAAGGACAGAAGTAAGAGTCCTTAAATGAGTCTCTGATTGAGTTTGTTGTTGAGGAGTCTGATGGTGGAGGGGTAGCAGCTGTTCCTGAACCTGGTGGGACGAGTCATGTGGCACCTATACCTCTTTCCTGATGGCAGCAGCGAGAACAGAGCATGTGCTGGGTGGTGTGGATCCTTTTTTTTAATTTTTTTATTTTTCACACTATGAACCATACTGACCAAAATACACACAAACATTTCCCTCTTGAATATACACAGTGTCATTTTCTCCCCTTTTACCCCCTCCCTTCCCTCCCTCCTTCACCCCCCCTCCCCACCCACTCAATGTTCAACATATATGATACATTAAACCCATTAAACAATGTCATCACACAATGAAAATAAACAAGAAATTTGTGCCTTTTACTTTTACATACTGGGTCAGTTCATTTTGTCTTCTCCTTCTGTCATTTTAGGTGGTGGAGGTCCACGGTAGGACTTCTCTGTTGTGTTCCATGTACGGTTCCCAAATTTGTTCGAATACTGTGATGTTATTTCTTAAATTATATGTTATTTTTTCCAATGGAATACATTTATTCATTTCTATGTACCATTGCTGTATTCTCAGGCTATCTTCTCATTTCCAGGTTGACATAATACATTTTTTTGCTACAGCTAAGGCTATCATAATAAATCTTTTTTTGTGCTCCATCCAAATCGAGTCCAAGTTCTTTACATCTTATATTACTTAGAAGAAAGATCTCTGGATTTTTTGGTATGTTGCTTTTTGTGATTTTATTTAATACCTGGTTTAGATCTTCCCAAAACTTTTCCACTTTCTCACATGCCCAAATTGCATGTACTGTTGTTCCCGTTTCCTTCTTACAGCGAGAACATCTATTTGATACTATTGGGTCCCATTTATTTAACTTTTGGGGCGTAGTGTATAGCCTGTGTAACCAATTATATTGTATCATGCGTAACCTCGTGTTTATTGTATTTCTCATAGTTCCAGAGCATAGCTTTTCCCATGTTTCATTCTTTAGTGTGGTGTGGATCCTTGATTATTACTGCTGCTCTCCAATGGCAGTGTTCCCTGTAGATATTCTCGATGATGGGGGGGTTTGCCTGTGATGTCCTGAGTTGTGTCCACTACCTTTTGGAGGGCTTTACGCTCAAGGGTACTGGTGTCCCCATACTAGTCCGCGATGCAGCCATGGTGTGTTTCCACAACACATCAGTAGAAATTTGCCAGAGTCTCTGATGTCGTACCAAACCTCCACAAACTTGAAGAAGTAGAGGTGCTGACATGCTTTGTTCGCAATGCCTTTAATGTGTTGGGTCCAAGAAAGATCCTCCAAGATAGTGACTGCCAAGAACATAAATTTGCTCACCCTTTCCACCTGATCCCCCAATGATCACTAGATCATACACCTCTGATTTTCCCCTTCCTGGAGTCAACAATCAATTCCTTGGTGACATTGAGTGTGAGGTTGTTGTTGGTGCACCATTCAGCCAAGTTTTCAATCTCCCTCCTGTATGCTGACTCATTGCCCCTTTTGGAGATTGTGGAGATGTTGTTACCAATCTTCACTGATTGTGGTCTGGAGGTGAGGAAATCCAGGATTCAATTACAGTACACAGTGGGGTGTTGAGTCCCATGTCTTGGAGTTTGCTGATCAGTTTTGAGGGGATGACGGTGTTAAATGGTGAATTGCAGTCAATAAAGAGCATCCTGATGTATACATCTTTGCTGTTCAGGTGTCTTCTGTATATAGCATTTTCAGAAACAACCCTCTTTACTTTCACATGCAATGTACAAACATGGTGGAGAAACCCTCACCTTCAGGTTACCCTTTACTTCCTGTGATGTTGCATGACCTGCTGAGTTTCTCCAGCACATTTGTGGTTTACACTTGATCCCACCATCTGCAGGCTTTCTTGTTTAACTCTTTATTTTCATGCTTTTGCCCTTGTCTTCTCCATCCAGGTTCCTTAATTAACCACAGCCAACCATTGAATTAAAGAGATTTAGTGTTACCACTGTGCTCCATCTTAAAGCCTTGAAGTATTTTCTTAGCTTCACAATATCAAACATTCATTCATGCTCCCCTCAGACACTCTGCTCTTTGATTAAGCTTTCATCATTTAAAATGTTATCTTGTGCACATGTTCTAGCTGCCTTTCCCTCTTCCTTAAATCTATTTTGAGATGATAATGACCAGGTGAGATATATTGTCATATACATAGGTACAATGTGCAGGTGCACCAAAATTCTTAAGCTGCAGCCAGATATGCTTGTAAGAAACACCAGCAACGAAAGTATGCCATGATAGAAAAAGAGGGATCTGAGGAGATTTGGTGCGTCACCAAAGACTCTTGCAAATTTCTATGGGGAGAGCATTCCGACTGGTTGCATCACTGTCAGGTATGGAGGTACCAATGCACAGGACAGGAAAAGGCTACAGAGAGCTGTGAACTCAGCCCCCACCATTATGACCATTAATCTTCACTCCATTAAGGACATCTACAAGAGGTGGAGTCTCAAGAAAGCAGCCTCTATCATCAAGGACCCTCATCACCCAGGCCATGCTCTCTTTTCACTGCTGCCATCAGGAGGGAGGAGCTTGAAGACAAACAACCAGTGGCACAAAAACAGCTTTTTTCCATCTGCTATCAAATTTCTGAATGTACAATGAACTGTAGCTACTTCCCCACTTTCTCTTATTTTGCACTGATATAGTTTTTTTTTAATGTAATTTATAGCAATTTGTGTACCTGTAATGCAACTGCAAAACAACAAATTTTGAACATGTTCGTGATAATGACATTCTGATTCTATCAGTTGTGGATAACAAGGATATTTGAGAAAGTGCCATACAAACCACAGTCAAGCAGTGGGACTGCAGATCTGAGCATCAGGGTTTCTCATGTTGCACAATGATCTCCTCAAAGACCCCAATTCACTGACATGCACTAGCAGGAACTGTTTAATGGGCCCCAGTGATGTGCAAGTACAGATTATCCTTCAGAGTGATTTTAACCTCCCCCTTGGATTTCCCCATGTGTGCCCCCCACGTCACCCATTAACTGTTCCCTGCTGGGGTACATTGTGGTGCCAATAATGACAGACACCAAGCAGAATTTATTGCCAAGGGATTGTAATTTACTAAATTATTACTCAGTGTTCCTAACATACTTATGATTCAGGGTGCCAGGAGAGAGTTTTCTTTTTGATGCTTTGTTCTTCTGCAAATAATATTGCTGCTCCTTTTGTATTCCTCAAGTAAGTATTTTACAGGGAAGCCTAAGGATCAGACCCACTCACGATCAGTCAGACCCTGAAATAAATAGACCCCTTCCCTCCTCCCCCATGGCGGAGGGAGTAGAGCAGCTGCCTCACTGCACCAGAGGCCTAGGTTTGATCTCGGTCCTCCCTGCTCTGTCTGCATGGAGTTTGCACTTTTGCCCCGCACATTATTTCCCATGGGTGCCCTGATTTCTACCCCCATCCCTATGGCATGGGTTAATTGGCCACTAGGAATTGGCCCTAATGCGTAGACAAGCAGTAGAATCTGGGAGAGTTGAAGAAAATGTGGGAAGAATGTAAAATCAGATTAATGTGCAATCAGTGAGCCAATAACCTGTTTCTATGCTACATTTCTCAATGTTGTCAAACTAGTGAGGGCGCAGGGAAGATTTATGTTGATGCTGTCATGACTCGGGCACCAGAGCTAATAAGGAAAGGTTGAGCAGGCTGGGGCTTTATTCCTTGGAGTGCAGAAGGGGAGATCTCATCAAGGTGTACAAAGTCATGGGCAGAATAGATTGGGTGAATGCAGTTAGTCTTTTGCCCAGAGTAGGGGAATCAGAGGCCATAAGTTTAAGGAGCGAGGGGAGAGATTTAATAGGAACCTGAGGAATAGCTTTCTTTGACATAGAATGGTTTGCCGGAGGAGGTGGATGAGGCAGGTACTACTGTAATGTTTAAGAAAAAAATTGGACAGATACATGAATAGGATGGGTTTAGAGGGATATAGGCCAAACGCAGTCAGGTAGGGCTAGTGTAGGTGGGCAAGCATAAGCAAGTTGGGCTGAAGGGCCTGTTTCCATGCTCTATGACTTTATGACATACAGACTGCTCAAGGCAATTCTTTTTACTTTAGTCAAGAATAATGCTGGAAAGGTTACACCACAAGAAAACCATGCAGACTTATCTAATGCTCTTGAATATGAACAGTTATTTGATATCAGAAGAATTCAAGACAAATCTAAGGTCTCACAATAATTTAAAACTGCATTTCTTGACATTAGTCAATCATCTAGACCAAGATATGTTTAATAAATGACTGAAATTGATTGCCTCCCTGGAGCCAGGATCAAGGTGTCACAGAACAGTTGCAGGCTATTCCGGGGGATGGGGGTGAGGGAGGTGGTGAACACAATAGATGCTGAAGTAGGCCAATCGGCCCATCAAGCCAGCACCGCCATTCATTTAGATCATGGCTGATCTTCCACTATCAGTATCCTGTCCCTACCTTCTCCCCATATCCCTTAATTGCCCTGTTCACAAGAATCTTATCTAATTCCCTCTTGAACTTATCCAGAGAACCCACCTCTACCACCCTCTGTGGCAATGCATTCCACAGATTAACAACTCTCTGGGTAAAAAAAAAATTCTCATCTCTATCCTAAAGGGTCTTCCCTGTATTCTTAAACTATGGCCTCTAGTCCTAGTCTTCCCCAATATTAGGAACATGTAATCAGTTTCTATCATGTCCAATCCCTTAATAATCTTACATACCTCATATATATCTCCCCTCCTCCTTATAAATTCCAATGTATACAACTCTAATTTATCCAACCTTTCTTTATACATCAATCCTGCCATCCCGGGAACTAACCTTGTGAATCTACACTCCACTCCTTCAATAGCAAGAATGTCCTTCCTCAAATTAGGATACCAGAACTGGACACAATATTCCAGGTGTGGTCTCACCAAGGCCCTGCACAACTGTGCAAGGACATCTTTTCTCCTATACTCTATTCCCCTTTTTATGAAAGCCAAAATGTCATTTGCCTTTCTCACAGCTTGTGGAGTCTATATGCGAGCTTTTAGTGACTGATGTACATGTACACCTAGATCATGTTGCACTTCCCCACTCCTTAACAACTCCTTTTAAATAATGATCTGCCTTCCTTTTCCTGCCACCAAAGTGGATAACCTCACATTTATCCACATTAAACTGCATCTTCCATGCATCTGCGCCTCACCTAACCTGTCCAAGTCTCCCTGCATTTTCTTTACATCCTCCTCGCACTTCACACTGCCACCCAGTTTCATGTCATCTGCAAATTTGCTAAAGTTATTTATAATCCACTTATTTAAATCATTAATATATATGAAAAACAACTGAGGACCCAGCACTGAGCCCTGCAGGTCCCCACTTGTCACATCCTGCCATCCTGAAAGTGACGTGTTAATCCCAACTCTTTGTTTCCTGTCTGTCAACCAATTTTCTATGTCAGCACCCTACCCCCAATACCACGCTCTCAGATTTTGCCTTCTAATCTCCTGTGCGGGACCTTCTCAAAAGCCTTCTGAAAGTCCAAGTACACTACATCCACTGGCTCTCCCACGTCCACCCTCTTCGTCACATCCTTGAAAAATTTCAGAAGATTACTCAAGCATGATTTTCCCTTAGAAATCCATGCTGACTTGTAATAATACTATTATTTCTGTCCAAGTGTTCTGTTATTTTCTCTTTTATAATAGATTCTAACATCTTCCCCACTATTGATGTCAGGCTAACCGGTCTGTAATTGCTTGTTTTCTCTCTCACCCTTCCTAAAAAGCGGCACAACATTAGCCACTGTCCAATCCACAGGCACCTCTCATGAATCTATAGAACATTGGAAAATGTTGACCAATGGGACCACAATTTCAAGAGCATCTCCCTAAGCACCCTGGGATGCAGTCCATTAGGTCCTGGGTACTTATCAGCCTTCAGTCCTTTCAATTTACTCAAGACCACATGCTTCTGAATCTGTATTTCCATCAATTCCTCCATTACAGTTGGAATTTTTATCAATTCCTTTGATACAGCAGGACCTCTACCCCTTACCTGACCTTTACCTGCATTTTCTCTGGTGAAGTATCTGTTAAACTCATCAGCCATTTCCTTGCTTCCCATAATAATTTTGCCCGTTTCTGTTTTTAAGAGCCCAATTTTGGTCCTAACTAATTTTTTTTCCTCTTTACATACCTAAAGAAGCTGTTACTATCCCCTTTTATATTATTGGTTAGTTTACCCTCGTACTTCATTTTTTCCTCCCGTATGGTTTTTTAGTAATCTTCTGTGGTTCTTGGTTTCCCAATCCAAGAGCTTCCCACTCCTCTTTGTTATATTCTACTTCCTCTCCTTGTCTTGATATTGTTCTTGACTTCCTTTGTCAGCCATGGTTGCCCTTTGCTCACCTTAGAACCTTTCTTCCTCTTTGGAATGAACTGGTCCTGTTCTTTCTGAAAAATGCCCAGAAATGCAATCCATTTTTGTTCCACTGTTCTCTCAGCCAGTGTATCCTTCCATTGCATTTTGGCAAGCTCCACCCTCATGGCTGCATAATTGCCTTTATTCAACTGTAATACTGATACTTCCGACTTTCTTTCTTCTCCCTTTCAAATTGCAAATTAAAACTTACCATATTATGGTCACTATTACCTAATGGTTCCCCTAATTCAAGGCCCCTTATCAAATCCACATGATTACACAAAAACCAAATCTAGAATTGTCTTCTTCCAGTGGGGTCCATCATGAGCTGCTCTGAGAATGTATCCTGGAGACATTCTATAAACTTACTTTCTTGCAGTCCTGCACCAGCTAGATTTTCCCAGTCTACCTGCATGTTGAAATCCCCCATAACAACTGTATTATTATCATCCTGACATGCCAATCTGATTTATTCTGCCTCTTATATTCATGCCACTGTTTGGGGGCCTATATATGACTCCCATTATGGTCCTCTTGCCCTTGCAATTCTTCAACTCTATCCAAACAGACTCTATTCCACCTGCTTTTATGTCATTCCTTTCAAGGGACTGAAAATCTTTCCTCACCAACAGAGCCACGCCAGCCCCTCTAACCACCTGTCTGTCCTTTCATTAGGACATATACCCTGGAATATTAATTTCCAAATCCTGACCCTCCTGTAGCCATATCTCTGTTTTTCCTATAACATCATACCCTTCAATATGCAGCTGAACCTCAAGCTCATCCATTTTATTTCTTATACTCATGTGTTCATGTATAATACCTTTAATCTGTTACTCCCCACATCCCTCACCTTGTTACCTGATGCACTTCACGATACTCTCCGATCCCTTTCTGCTCCTTCTGCCCTTTTAATTTCACTGCCTATCTGAACTTTTTTCTATTTTCTCTTTCCTATCCATTGCCCTATCACTCAGGTACCCATCCCCCGTGCCAAATTAGTTTAAACCATACCCAACAGCTCTATTAAACCTGCCCGTCAGGATATTGGGTTCAGGTGTAACCCGCCCTTCTTGTAAAGTCTTGTCTCCCCCAGAAGAGATCCCAATGGTCTAAGAATCTGAAACCCTGCCTCTGCACCAGTCCCTCAGCCATACATTCATCCGTCTGATCCTTCCATTTTTTCTCCCACTTGCACTCAGCACAGGTAGCAATCCCGAGATCACTACCTTGGGACTCATTGTAATCCCTATTCAGGACCGCCTCCCTTTTTTTATATATAGGTGATTTCAGGAGGCCAGAATACCCAAATATAAAGCTGCCTAAAATACCCAAATGCGGTTGTCGGGAGGCCACCTGAAAGTGGAGAATCCGGCCCCAAGGAGCACTTACCCTCCTCAGGGGAGATATATTCTCTGACTCAGAGCAACTAGCAGCGTTCAGGTGCCTAGCAGTGGGCAGGCTGTTGACAGTCAGCTGGCGACCTGCTGATAGCCACCTTCCCTGCTGCGGACACCTACCCTCCCCGCTGCGGACACCTACCCTCCCCGCTGCCGACAAATACCCTCCCCGCTGCGGACACCTACCCTCCCTGCTGCGGACACCTACCCTCCCCGCTGCGGACACCTACCTTCCCCTCTGCGGACACGTACCCTCCCCGCTGCGGACACCTACCCTCCCTGCTGCCGACACCTACCCTCCCCGTTGCCGACAAATACCCTCCCCGCTGCGGACACCTACCCTCCCCTCTGCGGACACGTACCCTCCCCGCTGCGGGCACGTACCCTCCCCGCTGCGGACACCTACCCTCCCCGCTGCGGACACCTACCCTCCCCTCTGCGGACACGTACCCTCCCCGCTGCGGGCACGTACCCTCCCCGCTGCGGACACCTACCCTCCCCGCTGCGGACACCTACCCTCCCCGCTGCCGACAAATACCCTCCCCGCTGCGGACACCTACCCTCCCCGCTGCGGACACCTACCCTCCCCTCTGCGGACACGTACCCTCCCCGCTGCGGGCACGTACCCTCCCCGCTGCGGACACCTACCCTCCCCGCTGCGGACACCTACCCTCCCCGCTGCCGACAAATACCCTCCCCGCTGCGGACACCTACCCTCCCTGCTGCGGACACCTACCCTCCCCGCTGCGGACACCTACCCTCCCCTCTGCGGACACGTACCCTCCCCGCTGCGGACACCTACCCTCCCTGCTGCCGACACCTACCCTCCCCGCTGCGGACACCTACCCTCCCCGTTGCCGACAAATACCCTCCCCGCTGCGGACACCTACCCTCCCCGCTGCCGACAAATACCCTCCCCGCTGCGGACACCTACCCTCCCTGCTGCGGACACCTACCCTCCCCGCTGCGGACACCTACCCTCCCCTCTGCGGACACGTACCCTCCCCGCTGCGGACACCTACCCTCCCTGCTGCCGACACCTACCCTCCCCGCTGCGGACACCTACCCTCCCCGTTGCCGACAAATACCCTCCCCGCTGCGGACACCTACCCTCCCCGCTGCGGACACGTACCCTCCCCGCTGCGGGCACGTACCCTCCCCGCTGCGGACACCTACCCTCCCCGCTGCGGACACCTACCCTCCCCGCTGCGGACACCTACCCTCCCCGCTGCGGACACCTACCCTCCCCTCTGCGGACACGTACCCTCCCCGCTGCGGGCACGTACCCTCCCCGCTGCGGACACCTACCCTCCCCGCTGCGGACACCTACCCTCCCCGCTGCGGACACATACCCTCCCCTCTGCGGACACCTACCCTCCCCGCTGCCGACAAATACCCTCCCCACTGCTTACACCTACCCTCCCTGCTGCCTGACAGCCCTGCGGCGCAGGACTATGGGGCTGGAGCAGCTGGCGCGGGACTACGGGGCTGGGGCGGCCACAATTTGGTGTCAGTTTATAGAGAATGAGGAAAGCTTGTTAGTTGCAGTTAATCTTTCACATTGATTTTTGAATTCTGGAGAGAGTTCTATGGGAGCGTCTTTTAACCTGATAAGCTGAAACCTGCAAAAATTCTGTCATAAATTATCATTGACCAAGAGCAAAGGATACATCAAAAGGGAGCAACGCACAGAGATACTGTCCTCGTGAAAACAAACCAACAACTGTTTTGTGGACAACAATTAAAGTTTATTTCTTTTCCATTATTTTCATGTAGTGCTGCTACAAGAAGCTCCATAAACAAGCCATGATTATGGCCACAGTCCACAGGAGCTGCATTTGCTCGGATGCGGCTCTCCTTCAGCCGGCATGTTAATGTGACAGAAAGGTATCTTCTCCGTGGCCGCCTGAAGGTCCCAGCTGCACTCCCCCAGCCACATCTGCTGGCGTATTATCTGCATCCGAACACCTGAAAGTGGCTTATATCATTGGTATCCACATGTACTAAGACATCAGGCTGCTCTTCCTCTCCTCTCAGAATACTCTGGGCCCAATTTGGAATATCTCCCACCCTGGCACCTGGGAGGCAACAAACCATGCAGGTATATCTATCAGAATCCCTTGTCAGTACTCCTGACAATGGAGTCACCTAATATTACTGCATTCCTCTTCCTTCCCTTCTGCACCACAGCGTCAGCCTCAGTGCCATGACCTGGTCAATATGGGCATTTTCTGTCAGGACATCCTCCTCAACAGCATCCAATGCAATATACCTGTTGCTGAGAGGAATAGCCATAGGGGTGCTCTCCACTATACTGGCACTTTTCTTCCTTCACCTGACAGTTGTCCACTTACCCGACACCTCTAGTCTAAGGGTAACTACTTCCCTGTACGTCCTATCAATTACTTCTTCAGTCTCCCTAATGAGCCGCAGGTCATCAAGCCATAGGCATGACTCTGAATTCTATATTAAGAAAGGCAAATACAGCTTACCTTTCTCCTTGCCTGCTTTCGCCAAAGCCTGTTGAGCCGAAGCCTGGAAGTCCCACACCTTCGCTGCATCACTCACTTGCTGGGCTGCTCCTCACTGGTTGATCCTTGTCACTCCCCTCCTTTCATTGGTCCCTTACCAATTAAACCTGACCGGTAAGTTTACTTTATGTACTAACTGCCCCATCACTCAGCCAACACATCTCCTCCTTGACCTCCTCATTGCCTGACACAGTGAACATGCTCCACATTGGTACTAATGACATGGGTAAAATGAGGGATGAGGTCCTCCAACTGGTACAAAAGGTTGGAGCCCATGGGATTCCTGGCAAGCTGGCAATTTGATTCTAAATTTAATTTGGTTATCAGAGGTAATGGGCAATGGTGGGGATTGCTTCTCATATTGGGAGTCTGTAACCTGTGGTGTAACATGTTCATGATATACTTTGACAATGTGATTTTTTTTTAAATTTACTGCATGGTAGAAGCTGATTCCGGCCATTGAAACCCATGCCCCCCAATTAACCTACAACCCCCATACATTTTTGAAGGGTGGGAGGAAACTGGAGCACCTGGAGAAAACCCACACAGGTCATGGGGAGAATGTATAAACTCCTTACAGACAGTGGTGGATTTGAACCCGGGTCGCTAGCCCCATAATAGCGTTGCGCTAACCATGCTGCCCATTTTTTATGGACAGAATGACCTGGAGCTTCAGCCAAATTGCATCAGTTTCTTTCAAGATAATCTGCTGAAGTAGGTGTGTCAAGTTCAAACCATTTGGAGGTACCATTGCTACAATGTTGCTGAGTAAGGTTTGTGATAAGAAGACAAGGGATGCAACAATGTTTAGCCATTTCTAAATATTTCATGAACTGAAAAAAAATCAGTTTAATAGGTTAAAATATTTATTCTGAAATTATCTATTACATAATTAATTTAATTAAGATGGAAGTACTGACATCTGGAAAATTAATGAACTTTAATTCATAAATTACAACATTTGTACTTTCAATTTGTAAATGTTCTCAGTGAGGCCAGGGCCTGAGTACAATTGTGAATTCTGTACAATAATTTGATAATTACACCAAGCACCATAAGTCTAACAGTGGAGGTTCCTATGAATCTTGTAATTTCTTCCTCCACATCAGGTTTTTTTGCATGCCTCTTATTCTCCGAGGGAGCAGATTTTGGGAAGAGTTTTTGAAGGAGACTTGGGAAATAGCTGTGGTATTGGGTGAATAGAAAGTCTATGGCCACACTAGTAATGGAATGAATGCGATGGGCAGGCTTCTTCTATTGTTGATGGAATTGGGCTCATTCAGGCGTGGGAGAGAGGCTTTGGGGAGTTGAAAGGTGAGACCCCTGCTATGTACACCATGACCTGCTGGAATATTTATCAGGCTGGTCAACTTTAACATCCCAGGATAGCAGTGATCATAATGGTGTCATTGAACTACTAGTGCGAGGTAGCCAGACTCACTCTGGTTGGAGAAGCTCGTTCTCTACGACTGGTGTGGCAGGAAAGTAATGAGCTACTTCTCAGCTCATACCTGAATGTTGACTTGGTCCCTGCTCCATGCAAACGTGAGCTGCTTCATTGCCTGAGCAATGCCAAAGGAAGAGGAACCTCTGCCATTATCCACAAATACCCATTTTGACATAATGGTCTTCAATGAAAATGTTCAGATCTCAGAAATTCCCTGATTAAATCCTGCTGCAGTGCCCTGGGACTAAGGTAAAAGGTTTACATGAGTCACAGACATCCCCAACTTGCAAAGAGTAGCGACGCTCTCTTGATCGAAGTCATGGTAAAATGTTGTCTTGATGTCCAAAAGGCCATTCTCATTTACACCCATGACCTCAGTACTTTTGCCAATATCACTGGACAAAAAAGGTTTTGCTTCCTGAACACTTTTGGTTGTATTTTATAGATTTTGGACTACTGAGCACAAAAATCACCTTTAAAATTTTCTTATACTTTTTTTAGATATATTTTTGTGATTTCCTGTCATATTTTCATATTTTTAAGTCTACTTCAAGTAGATAAATATATGAAGTGCAACACGTCACTTAAAATTCATTTTCTGCATTTGCACTTGGACGTCTTCCCTGCTGATCTCGGAGCAGTCAGTGACAAACATGGTGAAAAGTTTTCCCAGGGCATTGTTACCATGGAAAAGCAGTATCAACTGGAATACATCAATGCTGTCTGACTAGTGTTGGACACTGATCCGAGAACCATCGGATGCTGAGTAGAAATGAAAATCAACAGCAGAACAATTTTAGGTCAGTTGAACTATCGCAATGTGTCAACATCATGATGCAATTAAACATGTTAAATTCAATAAAAGTTCATTTAATGCTTCTCCAACTTCTTATGTGATACAGTAAATCTGAAATTATATTTAAGTTCAGCTTGAAGTTGTGAATGATAATGCCCCACTTTTTTTCAGGAAGCAAACCTTTTGGAAAAAATTTGAATCTAGACCAAGGCTAGTGACATGCAGGCTGGTGGTTAAACCATTTGAGCACTAGTGAGGTTATTGACAAATCATTGCCTTTAATAGCACTGCCAGCCTTCAGTAGTCTGATGATGTTATCAGTTGCTGGCTCAAGTGAGAAACCAAAGCTGTTAGCCTTATAAGAGCCCAGCAGAGAGACTCAACCTAAATCGGACTAGTGATCTGGGTCTGTGGGTCCGAGCCTTGTCCTGAGACACATTGTCTAATCATCTCACATAGGACTCTGCAGAATAGCTTATTAACTCCACTGTAAAATCCTTCCAAACCAGAGGCCTTGTCTGTTTTTCAGTAACTGTTGGGGAAGAGTTCTCCCAAAAAATCATGATTGTCCCTCCTGTAGAAATGTCACGAAGCATAAAACCAGTCTTCATGTTTCAAAGGTAGTTAATACACACAAGTACTGGAAAAACTCAGCAGGTCCTGCAGTGCCAAGGAGATGGAGATTATATTACCAATACTTTGTCAAGGTATGAGCAATAAGCCTGAATTTTTAAAATGGGCGGAGGGGAAGGGGAGAAGGAGCGGGAGTGAAGCATAGGTCAACAGACAAGAAGGCAGGATAAAAATGCTGAGAATTGATTGGGGGAGGGTGAATGGAGAGCTGGAGGAAAGGAGATAGAGGGATAGGGAAAAGGAGAGACAGGAGGGTGGGGAGGGCTCACAGAAACTGGAGAAGTCGATGTTAATGCCATCTGGAGATTTCCCAAACAGAATAAGAGGGGTTAATTTTTGTTTGATTAGATAAAAGAAAATTTCTTTAAAGATGTTCTTTGGAAAATTCTTGTGGCACTCCAAGTGCATATGGACCAGGGAGCTTGAATCATACCAGTGTAATATTTCCTGGACATCCAATTAATGCTGTTCCTCATCAGAACCTGAACACACAAACAGTGGATTCTCTCTTCCCAGGTCCAATCAGCATTGAACCAACAATGCCAGTGTATTGAACAAGAAACCACACCTCCTCCATATCTGGATAGATCAGGTTGTATGAAATATACAGTAAAATCCCCAGTATCCAGAATTTAAGCAACTGGCATTAACCCTATCCCAACCAATCAGCAACAAAAAAGATTAATAAAATAAATAAAAATTAAAATAAATATGAATAAATAAAAATTTAAATAAAAGTTTAAAATTGTCAAGTTAAATGTTCTCTGAAGCAACACACAAACCTTTGGTGAAGATGGAAGCAAACATTCAGCCAACGGAGCGCCTGGTTGCGCCCTGCCTGCAGCAACTGTTTGAATAAAGTTTCAATAAAGTTGTATTTGAATAAAATGGCAACACCCAGGATGAGGATCTGGCAGGCTGATACTGATTGCCTCTAGGCAATTCTCCCAAAGTGTTTCCCTTTCCCTGCCTAGTAAAAGTTTTTCTCTTTATTAGTATTAGTTACTTGATCTAAGTGAACTTTACATAATTAAGGTCTACAATACTGATTTTTTTTAAATTACTTTACATTCTACATTCTCTTTTGTTTTTTTAAAAATGTGTATTCTTAATGCAAGTGTATTAGTTAGGCATTTAAGAGTGTCTCAGTCAACTGGAAAATTCACATTTCTGCCACCCACGATCCCAGTAGGTGCCAGATACTGGGGATTTTACTGTATGTAATCCAGGCAGACAAAGAATTGCTGGAGGAACTCAACAGGTGAGACAATATCCATGGAGAGAAATGGTCACTTAATGTTTTGCGTTTGAACTCCATCAAGACTAAGACAAAAGGGTGAAATTACATATGTAGAGAAGCCGGGGGTGGGGGCCAGAGGTGATGGGGAAGAGGGCAGGTGTGTGAGGTGGATGGTCAGATAGAGGGAGGAACCATTAAGGAGAGGAGGAAGAAAAGTTAGAGAGAGAAAATTATATTTTAAGTACAGGAGTTGGCAAAGAAGAGAAGGAAAGAGTGGAATCAGTTTGGGATGGGTGTTAGCTCAAATCTGAAATCACGTCGTCAGACTGATATGGCTGTCCATGGTGTGGTGTTCCTCAGGTTTACATCTGGCCTCCCCCTGATAATGGAAGAGGTAAAGGACGGACATGTCACTGTAAGAATTGTTGGGGAGTTAAAATGGATGGCCACAGCAGGTTCAAGTTTACACCCATGGTACCTCTGGGTGTTCAATACCTGTCTCTCCATCTCCTGCACCTTCCATTCTATACTCTACCACCTCTCGGCCCCTACCCTGTTTTTTTTTAATAAATATGTAATTTCACCTTTGTTTTAAAGTCTTGATATAAAGGGTTCAGAACCAAAATGTTGCTTCATCATTTCTACCCATGCATGATAGGTCATTAGTTATGTGAACTCCAAGAACTTGGTGTACCAAGGAAAGCATTCAGACTGGTTTAGAGGTGCCAATACACAGGACAGGAAAAGACTAGAAGAATCAGAATTGAGAATCAGAATTTATTGTCATGAACATGTCACAAAATTCATTGTTTTGCGGTAGCATTACAGTGTAAATATTGCTGTAAATTAATTTCAAAATAAATAAATAGCGCAAAAAAAGTATAAAGTGAGGTCGTGTCTCTGGTTCATTATCCATTCAGAAATCTGATAGTGGAGAGGAGGAAGCTGTCCTTGTACCGTCGGGTGCTTATCTTCAGGATTCTT
Source organism: Narcine bancroftii (assembly GCF_036971445.1). Lineage (NCBI taxonomy): Eukaryota > Metazoa > Chordata > Chondrichthyes > Torpediniformes > Narcinidae > Narcine > Narcine bancroftii. Next base: position 232,729,006 of record NC_091472.1, read on the forward strand.
CCTGATGGTAGCAGCGTTAAGAGGCATGGCCTGGTGTGAGGGTCCTTGAGGATGGAGGCTGTTTTCTTGAGACATTGCCTCTTGTAGATGTCCTTAATGGAGTGAAGACTGATGCCCATGATGTCACTGACCGAGCTACCAACTCTCCGGAATTTATTCCTGTCCTGTGCATTGCCGCCTCTATACCAGATAGTAATGTAACCAGTGATTTGTTGCGATGAATTACTGCCTAATGAACTGAGCATCTTTTATGCTAGTTTTGAGAATGAGATCTCCACGGTGCCTATGAGAATCCTTGGAGAGGCTGATGAGCCTGTGATATCAGCCTCGCCTTGTAGGATGCAATGGCCTGCAATCCCTAAAGAGAGTTGTGAACTTGGCCAGTACCATAATGGCCATCGGTCTAAACTCCATTAAGGACATCTACAAGAGGCGGTGTCTTAAGAAAGCAGCTTCTATAATCAAGGACCCTCACCACCCAGGCCATGCCCTCTTCACACAATTACCATCAGGAAGGATGTACAGGAAACTGAAGACAAACACCCAATGGTACACAAACAGCTTCTTCCTTTCTGCCATCTGAATGGACAATGAACCACAGACTCTACCTCACTTTCTCTTCTTTTGCACTAATTTATTTGTTATATTTTAAAATGTAATTTATAGCAATATATTTGCAACTAATCGGCAAATTTCATGATATATACATGACAATAAATTCTGATTCTGAACCAACAGAGAAGGTGTATTTTCTAGCCAAGCATATGCAGTGAATTTAGGGCATTCACAAGGACCCTACTTGACCAGTCCTCAAAAGTTAAGCACACCCCATTAATATAGCAACAGAGTTGCATTTTCAACCTAAATTGCAGCTGGTTATATAGGCCCAGAAAAATAATTGCTAAGGTGCCAGTGATGACTCAATAAGACTTGTGAAAGAGATGTGACAGACTCGAGTTTCTGCATTTCCCACAATAAGTTTCCAACCACAATGATATCATCGGTTCGGTAAGAAGAATATGAATTGGCAATGGCAATGGGAGACTGAATCCCTAGGCACCTGCATTACAGTTTCTGGCATCAGTGACAATTAACTGGTGCTCCAATAGTCCTAACTATTCCAGTTCATCCATAAAAACAAGCAAGGTAAGGTTGTTCTTTATTCATTGATTCTGAGAACCATCATACGCACACATCATCTATGGGAAGTCATCTGAATTAAAGGTGAAAAAAAGATAAATCCCTTTTTAGAGTGCAATTAAATGCTGACACACCGACTGGGACGTTTGCCCAGGAAACTCACGGCTCGGATCAAGATATCTGTGCACTCCAGATTTTAATTAAAGAAAACAGTTTGTGTTTATTGGCCAAGTCACAATAAGTAAATGCCAAAAACTAACCAAACAGTGGCCTGCATTTTTTAAAAATTAGAAAAGATTCTGAATTTGCCGCCAACTACAGCAATGGCCTGAATGCTTTCCTAATTACAAACTTCTCCCCGTGGCTGTGTATATGATGTCAGGAGTACACTGTGGCTCACAGCCCCCTTCACTGTGTGGCTCATAGCAGTCAACAACTTTTAAGATTAATGCAGCACGGACACCACTGTAAAACATTACAAAGTCCCTTATTACTCCTTAAAGACACCTCCATGCTGTGCTCTGCCCTGGTTCACAGTCCTCTTACCCAAAAGACCTGTCTCTCACCTATCTATCTTATGTCTCTCTGAACCCCTTGGTGTGCATTCCTAACTCTAACCCTAACCCAAACTATCCCATCATTGCAGAATCCTCTGTTTAAATAGCAGCACTACCTAGGAGCTGTAAGAGAGCAGGTTTTGTGGTGTCACATCCTTTTAAAAGGCAGGTTGGCACTCAGCGAATAATGAATACAATATCGCAGATCGAGTTTGGGAGAATACGGCAGGATTTATCAAAAACTGTCGATACACGAGAGACTGCATGTGCTGGAATCTGGAGCAATAATCTTCTGCAAAGTCAGCAGATCATGAAACATCAGTAGAAAAAAAAGAAGACAACATTTCACTTTGAACCCTTCATTATGACTTAATCAAGGCATGATGTATTGAAATTGTGTTCCAGGAACCACAAAATACATTATCATTCTGTGTGTGGGGCTTCTAGAACACCCAGGAGTATTAAAACACAAATTCTAAGCCAAGGTATTAGAGAGTTGTACCTCAGAGATATTGGCATTTCAAACTACCACGTCCCTACCAATCTTTCTGCACTTCTCCACTAATCCCATTTGCCCATATGAAGTTGGTATACATTCTATCACTTGCCTATTTAAATGCCTCACTATCTCCTAATGTAATGACTGTATTCAATGCCACTACCTCCTGTGGCAATGTGTTCCAGATATCAACCACGCTCTAGGTAAACAAAAAAGTTACCCCTTTGATCTCCTTAGATCTTTTTACCTCTCTTGTTGTTGATATCCCCATTGTGGGAAAGGGATCTCCCAGTGGCCACCCATTTCAATTCAACACCCCATTCCCTTGCTGACATGTCTGTCCATGGTCTCATGCACTGAGACCAACTGGAAATTGGAGGAACAACACCTCATGTTCCATCTGAGTACAATCCAACCGGATGGCATTAACATTGACCTCTGGTTTCCGATAGCACTCACCATCATCTTTCCCCATGTCTCTCTTCCATTTTCCCTCTGTCTCCTTTACCCCAGCTCTGGTTTCACAGAAATAAACTAACCCCCCCCCCCCACCATCAATTCTCACCTTTCCTCTCTCCTGGCCTCATTCAATTAACACCATTTGTCAGTTGATCTGTATTTCTCCCCTTGCCCTTTCTTTTAATTCAGACACATGCCTGCTTTTCACTCATTCCTTGCAATATCCTGGTGAATCTCTGCTGCACTCTATCCAATGCAATCTCATCCTTCCTGTAATGTGGTGACCAGAACTGCACACAACACTCCAAGTGGGCAATGACCAAGTGTTTTGCGTTCCATTCTTGTCAATCCAGCCATTCCACATTCAAGGAGGGCAAGACTTGAAATTTCACTCTGTACGGAATACTTTTTCCACAGTCTTTCCACATTGTAAAGTTAATTGCGCAGTGCGGTCAAAGTCTTAGAAACAAAATACAAGAGAAAACATATTTTTCTTCAGGTGTGCAAGGATCCATCCATTGAATAATGCAGTGAAAATCATTATTTTGTTCAAGCAGAGTTGAGATGAAATTATTGCTTATGAGCTGAGACAACCAGTTTTGTCTCCCCTTTCACACCGATCTTCCTCATATAGTTCCTTTAGAGCGCTCACATCCCACCTTAAGTAATCCCTCTGCCATCGGTACTCTGTGATTAGTAAGGGATTGCCTAAGGTGGGATGTGAGTGGGAAGAGAAGGTTGAGAATCAGTGCTCTAGACCCAATTGTTACTGAAATATTTTGCTTGAGAAAAAATTGTCATTAGCCCAGTTCCTTTGGAGTTAGGAAACTGTGCACATAACAAGTCAATTAGGTTCAATTAAAACAGTGGTTTTCAACATTTTTCTTTCCACTCATATACCACCTTCAGTAATCCCTTACTAATCACAGAGCACCTATGGCATGGGGATTGCTGAAGGTGGTATGAGAGTGGAAAGAAAAAGTTTGAAAACCATTGCTTTAGAGCATTACAGCACCAGGCTTATGACATTGTGCTAATTTATGTAAACTTACTTCTCCACAGTTTAAAAAAAAGTCAACATAAAGCATGGTAACCGGTTCTTCCAACCCATGAGCCCATGCCCCCTAAATGCACCAATTAACATATAGCTGCATTTTGAAGGATGGGGAGAAACCGGAGCATCTGGAGAAAACCCACGCAGGCACAGGAAGAACATACAAACTCTTTACAGAGCCAGATTTGAACCCGTGTCACTGGTGTTATAATGTTGCACTAACCATGTTGCTCCATCTTATTTTCGCACCACACACCCATAACCCTCTATTTTGCTTACAACCATGTGCCGACCTTGAGAGTTTTTTTAAACGTCCCTGTTGTACCAGTCTCTACCACCACCCCTGGCAATGTATTCCAGGAATTCACTATTCTGTGTAAATAAACTTACCCTGGTTATCTCCCCTAAACTTACCTCCACTCACCTTAAACAGGTGCCCTCTAGTATTTGCTATTGTCACCCTGTGAAAAATGTACTGGCTGTCCACCCTATCTATGCCCCTCATAATCTTATATACCTCTATTAAGTCACCTCTCATTCTTCATCACCCCAAAGAGAAAAGCTCTAGCTCTGTCAACCTTTTATATTGATTTAACTAATTATTGGCAGAGAAAAGACCACTCAGCTGATCTAGGGTAAAACATGAAAGTCTGCAGACATCATGACTGAAGTAAAAACACAATGCTGGAGAAACTCACCAGGTCAAACCGTGTGTTTTATGTAGCAAAGAAAAAGATGCTTAACCAACATTTTGGGCTTCTCAAGGGCTCAAGCCCGAAATGTTGGTTATGCATCTTTATCTCTGCTACAGAAAGCACACGGTTTGACCTGCTAAGTTTCTCCAGCATTGTGTTTTCACTCAGCTGATCAAACTCATTCTTTTGCACTCTTAGCGAAAGAGACAGCAAAGTACAATCTCCAAGTTAAACTTGTGTTAATCTTAACCCCAAACTCATCAGTTAAATCCAATGGCTTTTCAAATAGATCCAGCTGTGGCTGAACGTAAGTAACCGGAAAAAGGGGAGTGGTTAATTGTGGGGAGGGGGAGGAGGGGGAAGAGGGATGGTTTTCTGGGGCACAACACCTCAACGCGCCATAATCAGGTTCAGTAACACTGGGCATTGTTTTTGGTGCCAGCTCATTAAGCACCACTGGTTATATCACCTTCAAGTTCAGTGACCTTGAACTCGCGCAGATCTTTGCAGTGATATCATTTATCCCAGCATCATTACCAGGAATAACATGAAGTAGCAGCCCAGATGTTTTCAGTCAGTTAGCACAGAATGAAAGAAATGGTTTCCATGCTGGACTTTGAATCCCTTGTAATGGGAGTTTCCTAACAATTACATCTTGTTCTCTACAAAAGCCCTGAAATAGGATTCATTATTTTAATAGCACTGAAGATCAGAGAACCTGCCACAGGCTATTACATTGTAGGGAAATAAGTCAGTCATTTGGGCACCATTAACACAGTTAGCCATGTGCATGTCCTATTTAAACATTCATACTCTCTGCACAGATTAAGAGCATTTACTAGTAAACAGGTTATGTTGCTGGAATTAAGCTTGTTTCTTTTAAAAGAGTTCCTCTACATAATAAACTGTGCTAGAAAATTAAACTAAACCTTCACTTCTCACTTGAAGGTGCGCTGAATTTGACCATTCAACTGTTGAACGCATGAAACTATAAGGCACTAGTTTACTCATTTTATTAAGTCACACTGCAGTTCAATTTAATAGTGTCAGTTCTGACACTCCAGACAGCAGAGTTAGCAGTGCTTGCACTCCAAATGTACATGGAAATGTGAGAAATTATATTAATTTTCATGTTTTGTATCAATTTGTTACTGAAGTTTATGTTTCTGCTGTTGTTGAACATTTTTCAAGCATTCTCCCCATACCCTGAAGTCTACCTGGTTTTGGCATCTGGCAAAGGGAATGAGTGGAGATGAGCAAACAAGTGCACAGTAGTGCAACTGATAGGATCACTGCACCTGAGACCCAGGTTCAATCCTGACCCCATGTGCTGTCCTCCCCATGACTGCCTGGGTTTCACCCGGGTGCTCTGCTTTCCTCCTTCATTCCAAAGATTCAGGTTATTTTTAATGCAATACTCAAAACTGCTGGAGAAACTTAGTAGCTCACACAGCACCCAGAGGAAGTAAAAGGCTATCAATGTTTTGTGTACTGCACTAGATTACAGCATCTGCAGGTTTTCTTGTTTAACACAGATTACTTTTAAACTGGTGTGGGTAGATGCCAGAATCTGGGGGAGTTTTAATAGGATGTGGAGAATAAAATGGGACTGGTATAAATGGATTTAGGGCTGAATTGTCTGATTCCATGTTGGATGACTTTATTCCTTCATCCACATCCCAAATTCCAAGCTTCATCCTGAATTCCCTTCTTATGACAGCTGGAGGCACCTGGTTATAAACCCATTCTACTGGCTCCTGGTGATAATCTGGAGATAATGCTCTGCCCACGACTTAGCTCACTGACAACCAAGGACATAATCTGCCACAGTGACAGCTCCAACTAGGGCTCAGTACTGGGGCTCTTGACTATCGAGGATGGCGACATCAAGAGATGAGAAGCCCAACAGCTGGCAAGTGTTTCCACCAATGAATTCCAAATAAAGTGTGGCAATGGATACCCAACAAAGCCCAACAATCAACTATGACAACTGCCACCTGAGCCTGAGGTCTCAAAAAAAAGGCTGACTCCAATGAGGTGCTTTGTTTTGAAACAGAAAATTGTATTTATATTTTCATTAAAGTCCTTCCATCTGTTATAAATGTGGAGGGTGTTGAACCACTACCAATCAAACATCGGTTTTTGAGGCTGGTGTTTTCACTCTGATGGGTGTTAGACAATAGGGGTTTGAGGATGGATATGTTGGCAGACAACTGGCTGCTGGAGATAATGATCTGGAACAGCCTTGAGTTGGGTTATTACAACCAATCAGGAAATCCAACAGGAAACTGACCAATTCATAACACTCAACAGAAGCCCACTCACAGAAAAAAAGGTTTACATTTAAATTATTTATAACTGACATGAGAAAGGAGGAGTGATGCCTCACTGGGGAGGTTTAAATTCCAGGGAGGTGATTACTACAGCTATCCCAGTTTGTGGATAGTACTGCTAATTATCTTTAACATGAAGATTCACAGAACCATACACTACTTTGGGCCCACCAAAAGCATAGTACAGTAACAGGCCCTTCGACCCTCAATGTTGTGCCAACCCATATATTCCTTCCTAAAAATAAAGTACTAAACCGTCCCTACACTGTAACCCTCTATTTTTCTTTCATCCATGTGTCTGTCTAAGAGTCTCTTAAATGCCCCCAATGTTCCAGCCTCCACCACCATCCCCGGCAAGGCATTCCAGGCACCCACAACTCTCTGGGTAAAAAACCTTACCCCTGATCTCTCCCCTCAACTTTTTTCCATTCATTTTGTACACATGTCCTCTACTGTTTGCTGATCCTGCCCTGGGAAACTGGTGCTGGCTGATCACCCTATCTATGCCTCTCATAAACTGGTAGACCTCTATCAAGTCTCCTTTAATCCTTCTACATTCCAAAGTGAAAAGTCCCAGCTCTGATAACCTTGCCTCATAAGACTTGTTTTCCAATTCAGGCAACATCCTGGTAAATCTCCTCTGCACCCTCTCCATACTCTCCACATCCTTCCTAGAATGAGATGACCAGTATGGAACACAATACTCTAAGTGTGGTCTTACCAGAGATTTGTAGAGTTGCAACATGACCTCTCGACTCCTGAATTCAGTCTCCCTATTAATGGAGCCCAGCATCCCTTAGGCCTTCTTAACTATCCTATCAACATGTGCAGCGATATTGAGGGATGTATGGATTTGAGCCAAAGGTCCCTCTGTTCATCCACACTGACTGACCATTAACCCTGTACTCAGCCTTCTGGTTTGTCCCTCCAAAATGCATCTCCTCACACTTATCCAAATTGCCACTTTTCCACCAACTCTGCATCCTTACATCATCTTGTAACCTTCAGTAACCTTCAGCTCCATCCACAACTGCTCCAACCTTTGAGTCATCCACAAACTTTCTGACCCATCCTTCTGCCTCTTCATTCAGGTCACTTATAAAAGTCACAAAGAGCAGAAGTCCAAGAACAGATCCATGTGGCACTCCATTAGTCACCAACCTCCAGGCAGAATACTTTTCTTTCTACAAGCTCATTTTTTATCCACACAGCTAGGGTTCCACTGATCCCATGCCTCATGACTTTCTGGATGAGTTTCTCATGTGGGACCTTGTCAAATGCCTTGCTAATATCCATGTAGACCACATCTACTGCCCTACCCTCATCAATTTCTTTTGTTAGATCCTCAAAAAACTCAATTAGACTCATGAGGCATGACCTTTCCTTCACAAAGCCATGCTGACTATTCTTGAGTAGACTTGTACTTCTCCAAATGCTCATTGATCCTATCCTTAAGAACCCTCTCCATTAGTTTAAACACCACTGATATAAAACTCGCTTGTCTTTATAATTCCTAGAATTCTCCCTATTACCTTTTTATTAAAAAGGGGACTATATTTGCCATTCTCCAATCCTCTAGCACCTCCCCTGTGGCCAAAGAAGATTCAAAGATCCTAGCTACTGCCCCAGCTATCTCACTTCCCACAGACAGCAGCCTGGGGTATATCGTGCCTGGCCCCAGGGACCTATCAATCTTGATGTTTTTAAAGAAGATCCAATACTTCCACAATCTCCACATTGTTCAGCAAACAGGCCTGTTCAATTTCGACTGCACCGAGATCAAGATCCTTTTCTCTTGTGAATACTTTCGCAAAAGTATTCATTTTGGCACGTTGTCTCCTTTATCCTTTAGCAGCCCTACCTTCATTCCCATCACCCTTCTGTTCTTCACATACACATAGAATGCCTTGGGGTTTTCCTTAATTCTACATGTCAAGGCCTTTTCATGCCAAGCTCTCCTAAGTCCTTTTGTAAGCTCCTTCCTGGCTATCATATACTTCTCATGAGCCATCCATGTTCCCTGCTTCCTATTTCTACTGCATGCTTCCTTTTTCCTTTTGACTAATTGCCTGAGTTGTTTCATCAGCCATGGTTCCCTTTTCCTACCATCTTTTCCTTGTACCAATGGGACAAACCTCTCTTGAACCCTGTACAAGTGGTCCCTAAATTTCCTCCACATAATTTCTGTTCTTTCACCCTTAAACATGTTTTCAAATTACTTTTGCTAGTTCCTGCCTCATCCCTTCATAATTAGCCCTTCCACAGTTAAGAACTTTCCCATTGTGACTGTTTTTACCCTTTTCTATAGCTATGCTGAAGCTCAGGGAGTTGTGGTCACACTCACCAAAATGCTCCCCCACTGATAGGTCCACCACCTGACCAGGTTTATTCCCCAGAACCAGATCCAGTGTGGCAGGGGTGTCAAACTCAAATTCATGGAGGGCCAAAATTAAAAACTTGGACTAAGTCGAGGGCCAAACTAAATATTTATTGAAAATTTTCAACAATATCTGCATGGTTTCTCTTCTTTCAACTTATGTAATGTTAAACTTTTTCTTATTAAAATAAATGTTTAATAATAGTTTTGGATAAACTCTTTCCAGAAGCATTAACAAATGAGAAATAAAATATTTAATAAATAATATTTCTCTATAGAGGATTTGTCAAATGTTGCTAGTGTGCTGTCGAATAGTAAAATCTGAGGGCTATTGAGAATGTGGGAGAATAACATGATTCCTGAAACAATCAAATGGGTGACTGATTGTGGGCATTAACTCTAGCAGGGTTATTTGCCATGCCCTTTTTCCATTTGATTTACACACTTTTCAAGTTTTATGCCTAATGAGCTTGTATCCAGGTGCAGGACCATTTTTAACCAGGAATATATTTATCACTGTGACATGAAACTATTGGAAGATCGTTTTATCCTGAGATTAAAGTTCATAATACTTACTCAGGCCTGTGTGCGGGAGGGCGGGGTTTGCAGGCAATCGGGTTGGACAACGACAGTGCAGGGGCATCGGCTCTCGCTGCAGGGCGGCATCTCGGCGGATCAGCGGCCCTGTCACCGTGAGTCGCGGATCGGCCTGCGGCAGGGAGGGGGAGTGGGCAACGGTCCTGGCGAGGTCAGGTCCGAGGCCTCCAGTTCCGGGCGCTGGGAAGCGGCCTTGGCTTCCCCTGACACCGGCCAGGCCCTAAAACCAGAGTCCACGGTGAGACCCTGCAACGTAAACAGAGGAGGTGGGGGCGATTAGCAGGCTGACGCCAATGCATTCTGAGATTTGTTGTATTACTGTGCATGCGCTATACTGGCGCGGCGGCCAGTGGGCCACCTCTAATACATTTTTGAAATGATCTTGCGGGCCAAATATAATTATATCGCGGGCCAAATTTGGCCCGCGGGCCAGAGTTTGACATGTGTGCAGTGTGGGCTCTCCTCTGGTCGGCCGGTCCACGTACTGTGTCAGGAATCCTTCTTGAACACATCTGACAAATTCAGCCCCATCCATCCCTCTTGCAGTCAGTAGGTGCCAGTCAATATTTGGGAAGTTGAAATCATCCATAACTACAACCCGGTATTTCCTGCACCCTTCCAAAATCTGCTGGCTTGTCTGCTCCTTGGTATGCCTGTACTATTGAAACATCACTTTTATTCTTACACGAACTGCAGCTATGAATATTTATTTATCTATCCTTTAATATTTATTATCTTTTATTCAGTCTCATGAGATATTGTGATAATTTAATTTATACTATTGCAGTTGGTTTATCGTACACAAATATGGCTGCACCCAGCGAGAATTGCAATGCATCTGTACATTGTATTTGTGTGTATGAGAATAAATGTTCATTTTATCTCAGCTCCCAGAACAGCACCCTGCCCATTTTTCAAGTTGGCATGGTTGGAGAGTTTTGGTCAAAATCCGGGATTGCTTATGTAGTCACGTCAGAGATGGAGACAATGCTTGGATGCCTTGGCTGCTAATTCAGCTGCACTGCTGTCAGGGTGCTGTACACAATCACAGGGGAAGAATAAAGAGGACCAATAGCATCTTTCCTGCAACTACAGTTTTTAATCAATTAAATAGTTCACAACTAAAACAGCACAAATATATCTGTTTGCATCATGCATCAAGTTGCCAAAACATTAATAACATATCCCAGTGTCTAGAATGAAGTATTTCTAAATGCACAAAACTGAACATAGAATTTAATTGAAGGTATTACTTTACAGTGGAGATTCCAAATTACCACACAGCGTATTAGGAACTGGTCAATTAGCCATACTCTGGAAGCACAGGAGAAAGGAAACATTAAGTAACAGATTTGTAGTAAACGCTACCAACAGTGCAATGAGAGAAGCCCATTGATAAACATTGTTGGCATTTTATGGAAGGGACAAGCAAAGATAAAAGTGCTTTTAAAAATCTTAAAATTCTCCCCCCAAGTTTGATCACTCAGCTTCTACATTTGTTCCCAGGCCTGAGGCACATCAGAACCACTGCCCCTTTCATTGTTAGCACCCTGCTCTCCACTTGTTCCCCATGATGTGCCGAGAACACACTCATCATGTGAGAAATAAGCCAACATCAATCTCTGGGGGCAATAGTAAAACAGCAGAGAAGGTGGTCCTATTAAAATTTACAGTCAAATCCAACTAAAGCAGCCATGGAAAGTGGAAATGAGGAAGTTGACAGGTACAGAAGGAAATGCCAAATGAAATGAAAGTGTTAGCAGGTTGCTTTTTAAAAATCTCACTCATCTAGCCACTGAGCAGATACAATAGTCTGGATTTAAATTTTTGACACTGCAATATAAGATGGCTATAATCCACTCTTGTACTTAACCATGTCACTCATGCCCAAGACACAGAAACTCCAATCTCGGGCGGGTGGGGTTGAGAGACTGATGACAATAAAAAAAATATAAAAAAGAAAAAGAAAAAAAAATACAAAAAGAAAGAAAAAAAAACAGGAACTCCAATCTCTGAACAAAAAAAATTGGGGAACCCAAAGCTTTGAAATTGTGATTTCTGAGGGGACTTCAAAAAAACCTTATGGACAAAAGAAATTACACCAGCTCGAACCTGCATGATCGTTCACAAGCTCTTCCTGCCCCTCCGTGAACATTCTAAATTCCCTGCAAATTGATCTTCACAATATCTTCTTGCTGTTATCTTCAGGCAAAAGGTATAGAAGCTTAAAGTCTTGCACCTCTGGGTTCTAGTCAAGTTGGTTCCCAACTGCTTTCAGGCTTTTGAACCTCTCTGCAACCCTAACCATGAACTACCCTGGAACCACCAAAAGATCAGTCGCACTATTGAAACATTACTTCTTTAGTATTAACTGCAACTGTGATTATTTATTTATCTATCTATCCTTTTTTTAAATTCATCATCTTTGTCCTATGGCTTATTGTGGTAATTCAGTTTATACTATCTGACAGTGTACCTTGACTACAGTAAGTGACCATTTCTATGTATCTGTTCTTATGCACACGACAATAAACTCTCATATTCATCACAACTTAACAGCAATCCAACTATTTTCAACTCAAGCTCAAAATCATTTTGCGAGTAAACGAAATCAGAGCTCGCAAATAGTTTTAATAAGAATTGAAGTAATCAACATCAAACTCAAAGACTTCAAAATATTGTGTACCAAGTATATTGGACTGGATCAGTGAGCTGCTGGAGGAGCTCAGCGGGTCAGGCAGTGTTCATGGGTAGAAATGGTCAGTCAAAGTTTTGGGTCTGAACCTTTTATTAAAACTAAAGAGAGAAGGTCATGTTTGACCAATCTGATTGAATTTTTTGAAGAGGTGACTAGGAATGTGGATGAGGGTAGCGCAGTGGATGTTGTCTATATGGACTTCAGTAAGGCCTTCGATAAGGTACCACATGGAAGGTTAGTTAGGAAGGTGCAGTCTTTAGGTATAAATTTTGAGATAGTCAAATGGTTTGAACATTGGCTGAAAGGGAGAGGCCAGAGAGTGGTAGTGGATAATTGTCTGTCAGGTTGGAGGCCGGTGACCAGTGGTGTGCCTCAAGGATCTGTATTGGGCCCATTGTTGTTCGTTATATACATTAATGATCTAGATGATGGGGTGGTGAATTGGATTAGTAAATATGCAGACGATACTAAGATAGGTGGAATAGTGGATAATGAAGAAGGTTTTCAAGGATTGCAGAGGGATTTGGGCTGCTTAGAAAAGTGGGCTGAAAAATGGCAGATGGAATTTAATGCTGATAAGTGTGAGGTGCTTCATTTTGGTAAGAAGAATCAGAATAGGACATATGTGGTAAATGGGAGAGCATTGAGAAATACAGAAGAGCAGAAAGATTTAGGAGTGACGGTACATCGTTCCCTGAAGGTAGAAACTCACGTGAATAGGGTGGTGAAGAAGGCTTTTAGTATGCTGGCCTTTATCAATCATTGCATGGAATATAGGAGTTGGGAGGTGATGTTGAGATTGTATAAGACGTTGGTGCGGCCTAATTTGGAGTTCTGTGTGCAGTTCTGGTCGCCTAATTATAGGAAGGATATAAACAGAGTGGAGAGAGTGCAGAGAAGGTTTACCAGAATGTTGCCTGGGTTTAAGCATCTGGAGTATGGGGAGAGATTGGACAGATTGGGTCTTTATTCTTTGGAGCGTAGAAGGTTGAGAGGGGATTTGATAGAAGTATTTAAGATTATGAAAGGGATAGACAGAATGGATGTGGATAGACTATTTCCGTTAAGAGGAGGAAAGTTTAAAACAAGAGGACATGAGTTAAGAATTAAGGGGCAGAGGTTTAGAGGTAACATGAGGGGGAACTTTACTCAGAGAGTGGTAGCTGTGTGGAATGATCTTCCGGGAGAAATAGTGGCGGCGGAGTCAATTGTATTATTTAAGAAAAGGTTGGACAGGTATATGGATGAGAAGAAGATGGAGGGTTATGGGCATTGTGCAGGGAGGTGGGATTAGAAAGGGGTGTTTGGTTCGGTGCGGACTAGAAGGGCCTAATGGCCTGTTTCCGTGCTGTAATTGTTATGTTAAGAGGTGATATCAAGGGTGAAAAAACCTGGAAGAAGTGGAGTCCACTGGGAGGGGGCAAGGTTATAGAGAAAATTAAAAATGGGAGTCGGTAAAGAGGAGAAAGACCCAGAGAGAGGTGGGGGGGGTGGTTACCTAACATTAGAAAAATTAATGTTCATATGGTGGGGTCCAGGAGGAATATGATGCGTCATTCCTCAGGTGTGGCCTCATCCTGGCCAATAGGTGAGGCAGAGGACAGATTATCTGTGTGGCAATTCTGAGGGGAATTGAAATGTGGTTATTGGGAGTTCAAGCTCAGACCCACAGACCATGACTATTCAGTGAAGCTGCCACTCAGTCTGTGTTTGGTCGCACCAACGTAAAGGAGGCAACATGGAGTACACTATATGCAGTAGAATAGGCTGGATGATGAGTGAGTAAAGCTCTGCCTACACAACTTCTTGTGACAGTGCTATTTTCTGCTCTTGGCAGTGGAACATCTTTCAGGAGTTATGTGGGTGGCACCCATTAATACAAATGAGAACCAGCCTTAAACCTAGGACAAGGATAGCTGCGTTTAAAAAAAAACACACCACTATCTACAGAGGAAGTCAGCTCTCAATGGAGGAATAAAGGTGGCATCTATTTGGGTGCCTGGATTCCCAGCCATAGAGTCTGACTAGACAGATGTATTCTCACCAGTTGGATGTTAACCTACTGTCAAAATGCAATGCCACAGACTCATCTTTGAGAGTTTGGAGTTAAATCTTGACACAAGTTTTAATCCCTGGAATTACGAGTGAAGAGTCGACTGGTAAACTTGAAAGGTGAGCTTTGAGAGTCTTTTGAAGGCACATCTCCAGCCAGCCCAGAATACAAATCTGTCAAAGATTTACATGGTATCTCATTTCAATTACTTTTTCATTTTAAATGAAGCATCAGTTAATCTCTAGATAGAAATTTATGAGGTCATTATGACCATCAGTAAGGTTTACATCATCGGTTTGAGTTAACAATGGATTATTATATTCTTGAGCTCACAATATGATATGTGGATACTTACATTGGCAACCCAGAACCCCACTAGTCATTGGGAAGTTAGATCGAACACTCTGTATTTAAAGAGTATAAAGCCTCAATGTATGTCAAGCTCAGGGATATTCCCACCATCTTTTTCCTCAATATCCACTTGTGCTGAGCAGAGACCTATTACATCCACAACTCCTGTCTCTATGTCTCACAGTGGCTAGTCTGAAACCCAGTGACCTTTCACCGGCTTGTGTCCCTCAGGGAACATCATCTCTCTAACACTGTCCAGTGTTGTTTCATCCTTCATCTATTTTAATCCGAGAGACATACAGCAAAGAAACATACCCAACTGAGTCTGCGCTGACCAAACCACTTTATTCCCATTAACTCCCCACCTCCGTCCCCACTCACCTGCACACCCCAGGCAGTTTATAGCAGTTGATTAACCTACCATTCTATTTCACTACCATACTTGAATTCTACACGACTTACAGCTGATCAAGTATCTACTTCTCCTCAATGCCTGACCCTAGCCTTCCGCAGGGAACATTCCCAATCATGCCAGCACTACTCTTAACTCTTGGCTTGGCTTTGCGGATGAAGATTTATGGAGGGGTAATGTCCACGTCAGCTGCAGGCTCGTTTGTGGCTGACAAGTCCGATGCGGGACAGGCAGACACGGTTGCAGCGGTTGCAAGGGAAAATTGGTTGGTTGGGGTTGGGTGTTGGGTTTTTCCTCCTTTGTCTTTTGTCAGTGAAGTGGGCTCTGCAGTTTTCTTCAAAGGAGGTTGCTGCCCGCCGAACTGTGAGGCGCTAAGATGCACGGTTTGAGGCGATATCAACCCACTGGCGGGGGTCAATGTGGCAGGCACCAAGAGATTTCTTTAGGCAGTCCTTGTACCTCTTCTTTGGTGCACCTCTGTCACGGTGGCCAGTGGAGAGCTCGCCATATAACACGATCTTGGGAAGGCGATGGTCCTCCATTCTGGAGACGTGACCTACCCAGCGCAGTTGGATCTTCAGCAGCGTGGATTCGATGCTGTTGGTCTCTGCCACCTTGAGTACTTCGATGTTAGGGATGAAGTCGCTCCAATGAATGTTGAGGATGGAGCGGAGACAACGCTGGTGGAAGCGTTCTAGGAGCCGTAGGTGATGCCAGTAGAGGACCCATGATTCGGAGCCGAACAGGAGTGTGGGTATGACAACGGCTCTGTATACGCTAATCTTTGTGAGGTTTTTCAGTTGGTTGTTTTTCCAGACTCTTTTTTGTAGTCTTCCAAAGGCGCTATTTGCCTTGGCGAGTCTGTTGTCTATCTCGTTGTCGATCCTTGCATCCGATGAAATGGTGCAGCCGAGATATGCTACCATCAAGAAGCACTGGGTTTTCCAGGTTCTTTGGTGTGCCTGCAAACCTTTTACCATACGCAGTGAAGATAAAAACATATAGCACGGTTTCATCAAACAATATCATAATCGCAGAACCATTATTGTTCATGTAGCGTGTGGTCGACCTGATCATAATTCACACCTCATTTTCTTTCTATATTCCATAAAGATTTTTAACTAATGTGACTCTATAAAAAATTTTCTCATTTTATGCGTACTGTATATGTGTAGCCCTCTGACCGATATTTGGCAATAAATTTTTGTTCAGATTTTCCTGAAATGTTGTGATTCTTGTTTCTGCAAATAGTTACATTGAATGGGATGTTAACTTGTGAGCAATACATGGGATACTGTGACATTTCATGCCAGGTTCCTCGGCCTTACTTAAAACACAAGAGAACAGAGCAGAAGGAAGCTACTTGGTCTACAGCCTGCAGGTCTGTCCTACCTTTAAATATCATGGCGCCTCAACTCCTCTTCTGCACCAGTTTCCATAACCTCCTATTCTCTGATCTTTCAAAAATTTACCACCTCCACTTTAAATACTTCCAATCTCTCAGGGGAAGAAATGTTTGTGTTCTTTGGATTTAAAACCTATCACATAGATTAAAGGAATTATCTCCTTGTAGATTTATTTGCTGATGGTGGTTTGATGGTGTTTGAACAACTGTCTACCAAATATAATTTATAATACATGCATTTATTTTTAGATATCTACAGATTAGAATTTCCTGAATATGATAATATCTAATTATCTAACATTACAACAACTGAGTCTTTGTTCCAGTTAAATCCCTTTCAGAATGGCTTAATTAGTACTATTTATACTCACATTAAATTTGAGATCAATCCCCATGCATAAGATTCATCAAACATGGGAATCGGAACTTCAACTACCATTATCTCCTGAAACATGGGGAAGAATTACTAGTCTAGTTAATACTTCTTCACTTTGTGAACATCATTCTTTAATACAGTTTAAGATAGTTCAGAGTGCTTATATGTATAAAGATAAACTAGCTCACATCTTTTCTAATACTAGGTCTAGAGTGAACCAGTGTATAACTGTATCTTTGGATACAGAAAAGGCATTTGATCGGTTAGAATGGTCATTTCTATTCAAAAAATTAGAAAAATTTGGAATGGGCCGAATATTTAACTGGATAAAAACCTTTTATCATGAGCCACAGGCCAAAATTATAACTAATGATCAGATGTTGATGATGTTTCCTTTGAGTAGACGTGGCAGGCAGAGGAGTCCATTATCACCAGGTCTCTTTGTTTGGGCAATTGAACCATCAGCAGAGGCTATAAAGAAGGATTAGGACATAAAGAGACTCAAAGTTGACCAGGAAGAGCATAAAATTAATTTCTTTTCAGACGATGTGCTGTTGTACTTATCAGGCCCCAATGAATCTTTGGCCAAACTACAGACCACACTGGAGAAATATGGAAGAGTCTCTGGTTACAAAATTAATTTTGAAAAAAGTGAAATTATGCCACTAACAAATTTTGCTTATGAAAGATCGCAAAAAGGAAGCTGGTTCAAATGGAAATTGGAAGGAATTATGTTAGATAATAACTTACAAGGTTTATATAGACTTAACTATCTCCCTATGCTTGGAAAGATAGAAGGCAATCTACAAAGATATAAGAACTTGCCTATTACTTTAGTTGAGAGGGTTAACTGTGTGAAAATGAAAGTGATGCCAAGACTGCAATATCTTTTCCAGTCATTGGACTACTGGATTTTAAAATTTTAAAAAAGATTATCTAGCAGCCCAGGCGAGGTTCCTTTCATCCTTTTTTGAACAGGAGAGCTCTCCCTCATGGATCAAAATTGGAGGAGTCATGTCATGGAGTAGTGGCCGGTAGGAGAAAACCAGCACTCTCCAGAAAAGAAGAAATAAAGTGAAGAAAACACAAAGCTCAAGAAACACGAAACACAACAAATAAAAGATAAAGGTGTGGAGAAAAGAAAGAAAATGGCACCTAAGAAGGAAAAACAAAAAACAACAGGAAAAAAAGGAAAGACGACGGAAGAGAAAGGAGAAGGCCTTACCCGCATGAAGAGGCAGGGACCCACCATGGACAGAGGAGCCCGCTGCCCGAGGTTAGTTGAGACCCCACAGGGTCGCGAACTCCCAACCTCGGGACTGCAAAAATGGCTCACTGAGCCAAACAGAAGTGCACAACTGCGCACAAGGAAAAGGAAAACACCGACGGGAGGAGGGCCCAGCTGTGACACACTGCGACCAGCTGAGAGATGCCTGACAGCAAGGCTCTCAGCTGGAAGAAGAGGAAAGCAACAGGAAAGGGAGTGATAAGAAAGAAAAACAGCAACAGGAAGCCCAACAGATAACTAGCCCAGAAGAAGAGGACCAACAACAAGAAGCCATGAAAAAAAACACCCAACAAATTGAGGCAAGCAGCTCAACAAGAAAGTCAGAAGAGACACAGATGCAAGGAAGAGAAGCAGAAGACACAAACCCAAGAGCAGATACAGAAGAAGAAGAACACCAAGCTCTGCACAGAGGAATAGAAGGTAAAGTAGATGGACAGTACATGGATCCAAATTGGATTACATACATTGAGAGAGAGGGCAGTGAAGGATTTTATTAACAAATGTTATGTTAAATTAAATTAGAAAAAACAATAACCCCATTTTAATGCATATGATTAAAATTTGGCATGAGATTAATGAATGTATTTGAAAAAAAGTGGAGATATCACCAAAAGTACCACTGTGCCAGAATTAATTATTGCCCATGAATTTGGGTAATAAAATTCTAAATACTTGGTATGAGAAAGGAATTAGGCATATTGAAGATTGTTATGAGCAAGGGCTACACATGCCATTTGAACAACTAAAATAGAAATATGACTTGTCGAATGGAACCTTCCACTGCTTAAGTTCCTTCTTGCGAGATAGATGGGGCCCCACAATGGTCCTGCCTTCATGTAATGGTGGAAAGGATGATTAGGCTGAGAAATACACCCAAATTTATAACTGGGATACATTTTGTTCTCCAAAGTGAAAGTGCTAAGCCGGGCCTACAAAAGTCGAGAGAGAGGTGGGAGTCAGACCTAGTGTTGTAATACCAGAGGGGCAATGGTCTGATTGGTGTTTGGACAGTATGACATCAGCAATCATTGCAAGATATGGACTGATTCAATATAATTTTTTACATCAATTATATCTCAAGCAGGGGGGGAGGGGAGTCATGTGATGCAGAGGTTGTAGGAGGTGGGATCCTAAAACCCCCAGGAAAATAGAAGAAAATGATTATTTGAGAAGGTCATGTGATGAGGGGAGAGTAAACGGAGACAGAACTAAGAGCTTCCGGGTTTTTTTTAAGTAAAATTAGGGTTAAAAACCTCAACTATTTAAAATACCAGGAAAGGACTTCAGAAAGTATTTAAAATATATAATGACCAAAAAGACCAAGTTGCTAAGTAAGAATCAAAAAAAATCTTCCCCGAGACGAGAAACGAAGCAAGGTATGCCTTGTGGTGGGAAAAATGGCAAGGCTGTCCTGGGGCCTGAAGTGGAAGCTACAATTTCAGGCCTGAAACTTACCAGACAGGGAGAGCAGGACTCCGATGAAAATGGCCGGCAATTACCTAAAGAAATAACCCCTGAAGCCCTTGGGGATGGGGAAAGGATTGGGTCCCCCCCTCCCTCAATGGGATCATCGGATTGAGTGCGCTCGCAGGGTGTGTGAGTCCTGCGAAGAGATCGGCGTCAGCAACGGTCATGGGGCAACAGCGCTGAAACCCACAGACAACAGAGCAGCCCAACAGAAGGGGAACTGGCAAGTAACTGGCGTCTGTGCTGATAGCGATGGGGTGGGGGGGAGGAGGTTCATGCTTACCTCTGTCCCGGTAGCGGGTCCAGGATCAAGTCTCGTGGAGCAGCGGGCGTCCTGACAGCGAGTGGCATCAGAGCAAGCAGATCAGCTGGCAGGTACAACGCTGATCTGGAAGAGGCTTCTAACGCTGCCAGCAGCAGCGAAAGGTCCAGAAATCTACAAGATGAAAACTTCAGCGGTGAAGACGGGTCCTGTGGAGCTGGGAGACCCAGGAAGAAAACCCTCTCAAAGAAAGGCAAGCAGGGGGGCTCAGAGCCCTCCCTGTAAGATGTAATGGACAAGATGAGACAAATGGAATGCAGGCTCTTTGGAGCTGTGGATGAAAGAGCCCAAGACATGGGAGGAAAGCTGAACAGGGTCCAGAACACCCTATCTGGACTAATGGGAAGGAGGGCTGAGGTGAAGGAAATGGTGTGCCAGAATGAGGAGACTACACAGTATGAGTAACAAGGTCAAAATATAATTAAATGAAAGGGAAAATGTTTGGAAAAAATTGGATGCCCTTGAAAACTATAGTTGAAGAAATAACATTAAGATAGTGGGGCTAAGAGAAGGAGTGGAAAGGCAGAATCCAATACACTTCTTCCAGACTTGGATCCCTGAAGTGCTGGGCAGGGATACGCTGGGAGAAAGGGTCGAGGTGAAAAGGGCACACAGATCTCTTTTTCCCAAACCTGGTCCCAAAGGCTGAGATCTGTCCTGGTGAGACTGCTACATTACCAGGACAGAGAAAAAAATACTGGGGGTGGCAGCAATGAATGCAAAAAGGAGGGGGTTCCCCCCTAGAGATAGAAGGTAACAAAGTCTTTTTCTATCCAGACATTAGTGCGGCTCTTTTGAAGGCAAGAAAAGCATTAGAGCCAGCTAAAAGGTTAGTTAAACAAAAAGATTATGACTGTGTATTGAGGTATCCAGCCACCCTAAAGGTATTGCTGCCAGGGGCGTGCAAGAAAATTCATCACAGACCCAGAGGTAGTGCGTGAATTCGCCAAAGGTTTGCCCGCAGTGGGGAACATAAAGGAGAAGTAGAATTTGAAGGAAGGTCCGCCTGCGACGACTTTATGATACTGCAATTGAACTTGCAGAGAGATATTGATATGTTCAAGATTATATTGATATAAATGTCTTACCTTTATGGGTATTCAAATTGTTAAAGTACGGTTTTTTTCAGAAAGGGGTTAGCCCAAATAGCTATAATAGTTGTATCTATGACTCTTCCCGGGGAGCTTGGGTGATGGAGATGAGATTAGACGGGTGCCAGTGGCAAAACGTTTTGTTATGTGGAATTGTTAATAGCCAAAGAAGGCTGTCAACAAAAGAGAAGGGAGGTTGGATGTAATATGGGGCAGAGGTTGCATTGGGAGGGTTATATGGAATTAAGGAGAAGTATGACTGTGAATGTCTTTTGCACTTGGTTTCATGTTGTTTTGTTCAGTTATTTGAATTATTGTCTTTGTTTTTTATTTGCTTACTCTCGCAGCTCAGGTGGAACAGACCAAGGGTCAGACGATAAGAGATAAGAGATTGGGGCTGCGTGGGGGGGGGGTGGTAGCAAAGGGAGGGGTACCTTAAGAAGAACCTGGGGATAATGACTAAGAGCATAAAAGAAGTCACTTTTAATGTTAACGGCTTAAACAGTCTGGTGAAATGGAAAAGGGTTTTGGCACACATTTAAAAATTGGGGGTGGATCTGGCCTTTCTTCAAGAGACACACTTAACTGAGCGGGAACATCAAAAGTTAAAAAGAGAGTGGGTGGCCCAGGTTATATCCTCCTCGTTTGGCTCAAAAACAAGGGGAGTGGCACTTTTAGTAAGGAAAAGTGTTCCAATGCAAGTGCAGAAGGTGACTCCAGACTGTAGATTCATAATGAAGCACTGTCAAATAAACTCAGAGTCCTGGAACTTAGTCAATGTGTGCATTCCCAATTTTGATGATGAAAAATTTATACAGGATATTTCCCTATGTTTGATGGAAGGAAGTGAAAATATTTTAATCGGGAGCTACTTTAATTTATGCCTGGATCCTGTATTGGATAAGTCCACAAAATGTAGAACTAGGACCAGAGCAGTGAAAACCACCATTGACTATATGAGAGAGTTGAATTTAATAGATATGTGGTGTAGAATGCATCCAAAAGAGAGAGAGAGACTATTCATTCTACTCGAAACAACATGATTCCTACTCCACAATAGATTTCTTTTTGGCTTCAACCCATTTAGAGGGTAGGATCATGGAAGTACAGAGCGAGACTTCTCTCAGACCATTCCCCCCTGGTCTTGACTATAGACATGCCACATAAGCAGGACATGACATACATGTGGCATCTTAACATTTTGCTGTTGAAGCCAGAGTTTTGTAGCTTTATAAGATCTCAAATAACCCAGTTTTTTGAGGACAACTGCCCCTCTACTCCAGATAAATTTCTTCTATGGGACACCTACAAGGCGTACTTGAGGGGCCAGATAATTGGGTATACGAAGATGGTCAAGAAAAATTATATGAGGGAAGTGGAGGAATTGGAAAAGGACATTGCCCAATTAGAGAAGGATTTTCAGGAATCAGGCCAAGAGGACCATTACAGAGCTCTCACAAACAAGAAATTGGAATACATGCTTCAGATGTATAGTATGGATAAGGCTATTATGAGATCGAGACAAAAATATTATGAGTTGGGGGAGAGAGCACATAGGTACTCGCTTGGCAGTTGAGGGCAGAACAAGCCTCTAGAACAATTAATGCAATACGAATGGGGAATGGCCAGGTCTCGTACAAACCAAAGGAAATTAATGAGCCCTTCAGGAAATTTTATGAAGGATTATATTAATCTGAATTGCTTGAGGACCTCAATCAAGAGGATGAGTTCCTGGCCAGATTAGACCTCCCTTGCTTGAACCCAGGCAGGATTAGATCTTCCTTTTACTGAGGAAGAACTGGGTAAAGCATTGAGTGCGCTGCAAACAGGCAAGTCTCCGGGGAAAGATGGGTTCCCGCCTGAGTTCTATCAAGAATTTAAAGACTTATTAATGCCTCTGTATATGGAGGTGATGAACCAGGCTAGGGAATCTTTTACAATGGCGATTGTTACGACAATTTTGAAGAAGAGTAAGGATCCACTTATGCCCTCTTCCTATAGGCCAATTTCTCTGCTGAATACTGATTACAAGATCCTAGCCAAAGCCCTGGCAAAAAGATTGGCACTGCATTTGCCAAAACTGATAAACAATGATCAGATAGGCTTTGTGCAGGGGAGGAAGACAGCAGATAATATTGGCAGATTGCTGAATGTTATGCATCTGGCACAATCTAGAAATGAGAAGGGTCTGGCCATTTCCTTGGATGCAGAAAAGGCCTTCGATAGACTGGAGTGGGAATTTTTACTCAAGGTGCTGGAGAAGGCAGGGTTGGGACCAATTTTTCAAAATTAGATTAAGGGCGCTATATCATGCACCCAAGGCAAAAGTTGTTACCAATGGGCAGGTCTCTTCAGCCTTCCCACTTACCAGATCTAGTAGGCAAGGGTGCCCACTCTCACCAGCTCTCTTTGTGCTGGCTGTGGAACCAGAAGCCATTCGGAGAGTTGAGATGCTGGGAGCAGTAATGAGTGTGACCGTCCTCTCGGCTAGTGAAGATGGCGTCAGACCAAGGAAAACAGATTCTTTACGGAAGGTCAGGGTGTTGAATTCGAGTGAGATGATCGATTTCAGTGGTGAATTAGCAAGTGTTGTGGAACAAGGACAGACAAGATTTGGAGAAGTTGCTTCAGTTATGAAATGTTAAACAAGTTAAATATAAATCCAAGACTACACAAAAGGATAAAGAGAACACTGATGGTGAATTGCACGAGATGGTTTGGGAAATGTGGGATTTTATCAAAATGATGTGGAAAGAAATAAAATATTTAATATCTGAGGTTAAGGATATGAATGAAAAAATACAAGCAGTTATCAACAAATATGATGCAAGTACAAGAACAACAGCATGAGAAAAATTGGGAAGTTATGAAGGTTTAGCGAAAGATTAAAAATGTAAAGAAGCTGAAAAATTTGGAGTCTGAAGTTAAATAAGAAATTGTTGAGAGTGTGGCAGCCCTTCGCAGCTCCCCCATGGGGCCTCACAAAATGAAGGACAAATGCGACGATCCAGCAGGCTGCACGAGGCCCGCAGCACTGTCCTCCTATGGGCCACAACCAAAAGAGCTTAACTGGCCTATCAAGGAAAGCAGATCACAAACACACCAATCAGTGCTGAGAGGGTTTTGACCACACCTCTCACCTTGAGAATGAAAGCAGGGCTGTGAGCCCAATAAAGCTCAGTGTTAACTACACCCAACTGGGGTTCGTGTCGTTCTTTCTGGGAACAGCGTGTTCTTTCTGAGCTAACCTGCATACAGCTATAACCTCTCCTGCGCTATTGGTTCAACAGAGCCATAGCTTGTAACAGCTAGCTACATGAGGAAGATAAATTCAGAAAAAAATTGATAAGATGGAAAATTTTAGTAGGAGAAACAACATTAAGATTCTTGGCTTGGAGGAAGAAGAAAAGCAGTTTCTCCAAGGATGGATACCTAAGGTTCTGGAGTAAATCAATTTGAAGGTCCAATTGAAATTGAAAATCCACATAGAGCCATAAGACCACAACCACAATCAAATGAGAAATCTTGCTCTAGAATAATTAAATGTTCAAAATATCAAGACAAGGAAAAAATTCTAGCTTTAGCAGCAGAAAAAGTAAGAATAAAGAGAAGTCCACTTGAATATCATGGTTTGAAGGTTTTCTTTTACCCGGATATTACTACACAGCTGTTAGCAAAGAGGAGACAGTTTAATGAAGCTAAGAGAACTCTTTGGGAAAAGGGATACAAGTTTACATTACGTTATCCAGCGTGGATGAAGATCGTATTACTGGATGACAAAAATAAATCTTTTATGGATTACAAACAGGCATCAAATTTTATGGAAACTTTGCCTTTTAATAGCCCAAGTAAATGAGAAGGAATTATTTAGAATGAAACAATGGACAATTAGAGACTCTGTTCTGAAGTAATACCTGGGAGGTGGAGGGTGCTGGAGTCCATCGGCTGCTGTTCATGGGCTCATATGTGGCAATGAGCCACATCCCATATAGGGGGAGGGGGGGTGGTGCTATATTCCTTAGTCCCAATAAGGCGGGGTGGGGGGGGAGGTAAGTTCTACTATTATATATATGCATGAATGGAGTTATATTGATTATACTGATGCTGTATTTTACTTTAGAGAATTGATTCAACGTGGAATTTAAATTGGATGACGAAAGAGATGCAAGATTTATAATGGATATATGATTAATTAGGATGAATATTAGATATATTGAAATTCAATATTTAGAAATTATTTGAAACATAAGATTTACATATTTGGATATGTTATAACATGTTGGTTTATGTAATCCTTTCCATTCCATTTTTTCTTATTTCTTCTCAGGGTTTTTCCAGTTTTTTTTTCGGGAGGGAGGGGCTAAGGTTTTTTTTTCTGAGGGTTTTTGAGGGATTGAGTGAGTTGGGGGCTTCTTTTCTTTCTATTTTCTTTTTCAACTTGTAAAAGCCATATATGACAAAAACGACATAAATCAAAATCTGAAATATTCAAAATGTGTTTCAGATGTGGTATTAAAATTGGAACCTTTTTACACTCTATCTGGTCGTGGGTAAAGGTAAGACCATTCTGGTCTGAGCTACAAACTGACAATTTTCACATTTGTTTTGTTAAGGTAGCTCTGGCTGTGGCCAAGCAGTGTATAGCAATCACCTGGAAATCCCTCACTCCCCTTCTTATTAGTTGATGGGCCTCTGAGTTATGTGAGTTGTATACCCATGGAGGAAAATTACTTACAATTTAAAGAATAAATTTGTCACCTTTATTAAGATATGGCGACTGTACTTGGATTATGTAGAGGTCCAATTATTTGACCCTTCGATGTATGGAATGATGTGATATCTTCAAAAAAGAATTACAAAAAATGAGAGCCCTGATGGTATGTGAAGCTATATTTTGGTATTTATGGGGCAGGGGGGAGGAGGGGAGAAGGGGTGGGGGAGGAATTTTGCATATAATTATTTGATATGTATAAAAGTTTAAAGATTGTATGAATGTATTTATGAAAAATAAAATATTTAAAAAAATGATACTGGTTATTCAATTACAACTTAACCCCTTAAATGCTCTTTTTGGAATTACAGATGTAGGTTGTTAACCTACTTCTGCATATCGAGTTATATTTTTTTCTACACTATTAGCTAGAAGAGCCATTTTACTTAAATGGAAAGACTCTGATTTTCCTACATTATTTCAATGGCTTTCTCATGTATTGTCTTTCTTAAATCTAGAAACAAAAATCAGAAGTCATCTTTAGATACAACTACTAAAATTTGAAGAAACATGGAAACCATTTATTGATTACTTTCATGGGATATAACTGATGTTATTCCATTAATTAACTCTTCTCTTTCAGACGTAATATAATTCTTGCTGTTTTTGTTATCTGTAGGTGTGGAACGGAGCTAGGTTTTAAACTATTGACAGACCATAGGAATAGGCTTCTCAGTTGTTTTTTTTAATTTTTTTTTAGTAAATTAGTTGGGGTTTGGTATGCCATAAGCAAGGACCAGTCTTATATCATACTACAGGCTTTTATTAACAGAAGAAGCCACCTCTACTGGCCAGTGGGATAAGTTACACCATCTGTTATACCAGTGGGGTGGAGCCAATCTACAGTCATTACCAGTCAGCATAATATATTACATCACTACATTCACCCCGCCCCTCAAAATTAACCAATTTTAAGTAATAATAAAAATGGAATCAAAAGGGTTAAAAGCACTACCAAAGATGGGAAAAAAATCAGCAGTAGGGTTTGAAAAATAAATGTGAGAAATGCAGCAATTAAAAGTTATCGTAAGTAAGTGGCCTTGAGACTGACGCAAAACAACTGGAGAGGACTCCTGTAAGCTAACAGGAGAAGCTGCTTTTTCGGCAGATAAGAAGTGATTGGTAGCAGGTGTTATTTGGGGTAAGTCTCTGTGTGTTACAGACTGAATGTCAGGGACAGAGAAATACTGTTCTGAGGAGGGCAAAGGAAGATTAGTGGTAGTGGGAAAAAGGTTAGAAGCTGCAGGCAGAACCCCTGGTGAAGCAAGATCCCTAAGGGAAACAGCGTCCTGTCTCCCATCAGAAAAAGCAATTTGAGCATATTGCAGGTTATCATGAAGCAGTTGTACACGCTCAACTAATGGATCTACCTTGTTCTGTCTAACATGTTTTCTCAGTAAAACTTTTCCAGGTCAAAAGCCAGGCCGGCAAGGTCGATCCAGTCTTCAACTTCCTGGGAAAAGAAAACAAACGCTGATGAGGCGTTTCATTAGTTGACGTGCAAAGTAAGATATGGATAGAGTTTGAAACTTCAGGTAACACTTCTTGCCAGCGGCTGGCGGGGAGACCCTTAGATTTGAGTGCCAAGGTAACAGCTTTCCAGACTGTACCATTGCTGCGTTCAACTTGCCCATTCCCTCGAGGGTTGTCACTGGTAGTGTGACTTGTGGCAATGCTTCTGTCAAGAAGATATTGCCAAAGCTCCGAGCTCATAAAGGCTGAACCTCTGTCGCTATGAATTAAATTTGGATAACCAAAAATATTAAAAATTTAATCAAGACATTTAATTACAGAATCAGTAGAAACATCAGTACAAGGAACAGCGAAAGGGAAATGAAAGAATTCATCAATAACACTAAGAAAGTAAACGTTTCTATTATTTGAAGGCAGTGGCCCTTTAAAATCTACACTGAGGTGTTCAAAGGGTCTAGGAGCTTTGATCAATGAGGAAGGTTAAGGTTTGTAATAATGTGGTTTCCATTCAGCACAGACAGGCATTGTCCAATTAGGGTTCTCACATCCTCTAACGTATAGGGTAAATTGAGAGATTTCACATAACGATAAAATCTGGCACAGCTCTTCATGAAGAAATTTTAATCGGTCTAGCTGCACACTCGCACAAGTTGCGCGAGAGAGTGCATCAGAAGGATCATTGAATTTTCCTGTCATAGTCATAGGTAGAAAGTTCGATGTGCCATCGCATAATCTTATCATTTTTAATATTGCTCTTCAATTTAGTGTTGAACATGAAGGCAACAGATTTCTGGACAGTTAACAAAGTGAACTTTCTGCCAGCTAAGAAGTGTCTCCAGTAGCGGATGGCTTCTATAATAGCACGCTTCCTTTTCAATGGACGAGTGTTTTAATTCGGGCCCACATAATGTGCGAGAAAAGAAAGCTACAGGTTTGCCAGCTTGATTTAGTGTGGCAGCTCGAGCAAAATCAGATGCATCCGATTCCACTTGAAAAGGTAAATCCTCATCAATTGCAGACATGGAGGCCCTGGCAATATCCTGTTTAATGTTTTCAAAGGCTTGGAGGGCCTCATTATTCAAAGGAAAATTGACGGTTTTAAAAAGAGGGCGTGCTTTGTCACCGTAGTTTGGCACCCACTGAGCGTAATAGGAGAAAAACCCTAAACAACGCTTGAGGGCCTTTTGCGTTGTTGGAGGGGGCAGCTCCATGAGTTGTCGCATTCTCTCTGGATCCAGACTGATTTCTCCTTTACTTACTATGTAGCCTAATATTGACAGGCTTTTCGTGCAGTACACACATTTGTCATTATTCAGGGTTAAACGCAAGGTTTTGGCTACTTGGAGGAACTGTTGTAAATTCTGATCATGATCATTCGTGTCTTTGCCACGGATGGTAACATTGTCCAGATAAGGAAAAGTGGCCTGCAACTTATAGGTATCCACTAACCTTTCTATCTCTCTTTTGTGCCATGGTTTCGGAGTGCTCAGTAGTTACTTGGTTCGGCTGGGAGTCGGAGGAGGAGCTTGGAGAGAGTCGGGCTGTGAGTCAGAGGAGGAGCGTGGAGAGAGTCGGGCTCTGAGTCAGAGGAGGAGGAGCTTGCTGAAAGTGACAGGGTTAATTGGTCAAGGGGCCAATAAAAGGAGTGAAAGGGGAGGGAGCAGGCAAAGGTAAGCTGAGTTATTTGCCTTCGTATTCAGAGTCATGCCAATAGGGTTAGTGGTCTCTACTGGGTGTCAGATGTGGGAACAATGGATGACCTCCACCCTCCCAAATGGCCACATCTGCACCAGGTGTACCGAGATGCAGTTACTAAGGGAACGAATTGGGGATATGGAGTTGCAGATTGATGACCTGCAGCTTGTAAGGGAGAGTGAGGAGTTAATCGACTCAACTTTCAGGGCGATAAATACTCCAGAACCCGTGTCAGGTAAGTGAGAAACCGTCAGGAGGGGAAAGAAAAAAGCGAGAAAAACGGAGAGCACACCAGTGACTATCCCACTCAGCAACAGTTATGTTGTGTTGCATTCTGTTGAGGGAGATGACTGGACAGAAGATGGCCATGGGCACCAGGTCAATGGCAATGAGCCTGGCAGAGTGGTGCAAAAGAAAAGGAAAAGGAGAAATGCAGTAGTTATTGGGGACTCCATTGTCAGGGGTACAGACAGGAGGTTCTGTGAGCCAGATAAGTATACCCACACCGTGTGCTGCCTCCCTGGTGCAAGGGTACGAGATATCACAAATCGGGTCCAAAATATTCTGAGAGGAGAGGGAGAGCAGCCTGATGTCTTGGTACATGTGGGTACAAATGACATTGACAAGAAAAGAGAGGAGGTAATGAAAAGGGATTACAGTGAGCTGGGACGAAAGCTGAAAGACAGGAATGCTAGGGTGGTGATCTCGGGATTACTACCTGTTCCAAATGCAAGTGATGAAAAGAATGTAAGGATAAGGAAAATGAACGTGTGGCTGAGGTGCTGGTGTACAAGGCAAGGATTTGGCTTTGGGATCTCTTTTGGGGAAGGCATGATCTTTACAAGAGGGACGGTTTGCACCTAAATCCAAAAGGTGTCAACATTTTAGCAAGTATGTTTGGTACAGCAGTGGGGCAAGGTTTAAACTAATTTGGCTGGGGTATGGGAACCAGAGTGATAGGGAAAAGGGTAGGGAAGATAAAGTAATGGCCAGGGAAAGTAAAATAGGAAAAGTAATGTTGGGAGGAGAAAGTAAAAAATCAGATGGTGCAGTGAGTTTTCGGGTCAATGATAGTGTTAAGAAAATTACAAAGAAAAATAGTGAGCAGAAAAATCAAAAGGTTACAGAAGTCACTAGATATTAAAAGGACAAAGAGCATAAGGGCACTTTATCTGAATGCCCGCAGTATTAGAAATAATGTTAGTGAACTTGAGGCGCAAATCGGTACCCATGCCTATGATTTGGTAGCCATCACGAAAACATGGTTACAAGGTGACCCTAAATGGGAATTAAACTTTCAAGGGTATCAGGTGGTGCAAAGAGATAGACAGGATTGGTAAGGGAGGTGGAGTTGCATTCTTAATCAAAGATGAGCTCCAGGCAGTAGTGAAGGATGATATAAGATCTGAAGAGCATAATGTTGAGTCCATTTGGGCAGAGATAAAGAATAACAAAGGGAAAAAATTATTGGTGGGTGTTATCTATCGCCCACCAAATAACAATAGTTTAGTGGCACAGGAAATAAATAGAGAGATAAGTGAGGCATGTAATAATGATACGGCAATCGTCATGGGGGACTTTAACTTCCACGTAGATTGGGAAAATCAAGTTGGTCGTGGGAGTCTGGAAGAGGACTTCATAGAATGCATCCGCGATAGCTTTCTTGAGCAGCATGTTAAGGAACCTACAAGAGAAAATGCTCTCCTGGATCTAGTGTTGTACAATGAGATAGGTAGAGTAAATGATGTAATAGTCAGAGACCATCTGGGAAATAGCGATCATAGTATGATTGAATTTCTCATTCAGATGGAAGGGGGAAATAGTTAGATCTAAAACTAATATATTATGCTTAAACAGGGGTGACTACCATAGGATGAGGGAGGAATTGGGCAGAGTGGACTGGGAGCACAGGCTAATTGATGAAACAGTTGAGGAACAGTGGAAGATTTTCAAAGAAATATTTTGTAATGCTCAACAAAAATATATTCCGGTCAGGAAAAAGGGCAGCAAGGGAGGGAAAATCAACCATTGTTTACAAAGGAAATAAAGGAGAGTATAAAATTGAAGGCGCAGATGTACAAAGCTGCAAAGAGCAGTGGGAAACTGGAAGATTGGGATAACTTTAAGAGACAACAAGGGGTTACAAAGCGGGTAATAAGAAATGGGAAAAAGGATTATGAAAGTAAATTGGCACAAAATATAAAAACGGAAAGCAAAAAATTTTATAAATATATAAAACGGAAGAGGGTGGCCAGAGTTAACATAGGACCCTTGGAGGATGAGAAAGGAAAACTGGTAGCAAAAAAATGAGGAAATGGCCGAGGCATTGAACAAATATTTTGTGTCAGTCTTCACGGTGGAAGACACGTCTAGCATGCCCAAGTGCGGAGTTAAGGATGCGAATGTTGGGAAGGGCCTTGATAAAATAGTTGTTACAAAGGAAGTAGTGATAGAGAAACTAATGGGACTAAAGCCAGACAAATCACCTGGTCCTGATGATATGCATCCAAGGGTTCTGAAGGAAATGGCAGAAGTTATAGTTGATGCATTGGTGGTCATATACCAAAATTCCTTGGATTCTGGGCAGGTCCTGGCAGATTGGAAGACAGCAAATGTCACGCCACTTTTTAAGAAGGGATGTAGGCAGAAGACTGGAAATTATTGGCCAATTAGCTTGACGTCTGTAGTTGTAAAAATGCTTGAAGCCGTCATTAAAGATGAAATAGTGAAACTTTTGCAACGTAAGGGTTCAATCAGGCAGACGCAGCATGGTTTTAGAAAGGGAAGATCTTGTTTGACAAACTTGTTAGGATTCTTTGAGGATATAATGGGTGCGGTGGATAGAGGGGAACAAGTTGATGTTGTATATTTGGATTTCCAGAAAGCATTTGATAAGGTGCCGCACAAGAGCCTTATCAGTAAGTTACAGGAAAGTGGAGTCTGGGGAAGTATACTGGCCTGGATTGAA
Source organism: Narcine bancroftii (assembly GCF_036971445.1). Lineage (NCBI taxonomy): Eukaryota > Metazoa > Chordata > Chondrichthyes > Torpediniformes > Narcinidae > Narcine > Narcine bancroftii. Next base: position 232,761,087 of record NC_091472.1, read on the forward strand.
AAATGTTTGTCTGACAGGAGGCAGAGAGTTGGGATAAGTGGGAGTTTTTCAGGTTGGCAGAGAGTGGTAAGTGGGGTGCCACAGGGGTCGGTGTTAGGCCCACAACTGTTCATCATTTACATTGATGACTTGGAGGAGGGGACAAAAAGTGGTGTAGCCAAGTTTGCAGATGACACCAAATTGAGTGGAAGAGCAAATTGTAATGAGGATGTGGAGAGTCTGCAGAGGGATACAGTTAAGCTGGATGAGTGGGCAAAGGTCTGGCAGATGGAATACAATGTTAGTAAGTGTGAGGTTATCCACTTTGACAAGAAAAATAAAAGAGATGAATATTATTTAAAGGGTGAAAAACTACAGCATGCTGTTGTGCAGAGGGACTTGGGAGTGCTTGTGCATGAATCGCAAAAAGTTCGGTTGCAGGTGCAGCAGGTTATTAAGAAGGCAAATGGAATGTTGGCCTTCATCGCTAGAGGAATTGAATTCAGGAGTAGGGAGGTAATGTTGCAACTGTATAAGGTACTGGTGAGACCGCACCTGGAGTACTGTGTCCAGTTCTGGTCTCCATATTTGAGGAAGGATATACTGGCTTTGGAGACGGTCCAGAGGAGGTTTACTAGGTTGATCCCTGGGATGAAGGGGTTGACTTATGATGAAAGATTAAATCGTCTAGGATTGTATTCGCTCGAGTTCAGAAGAATGAGAGGAGATCTTATAGAAACATATAGGATTATGAAGGGTATGGATAGGATAGATGTAGGAAGGTTTTTTGAGCTGGCCGCGGAAACTAAAACGAGAGGACACAGTCTCAAGATTCGGGGGAGTAGATTTAGGACAGAGATGAGGAAAAATAGTTTTTCCCAGAGAGTAGTGAATGTTTGGAATTCTCTAACCAGGGAAGTGGTTGAGGCTGCTTCATTAAACATATTTAAAATTCGGTTAGATAAATTTTTACATGATAGAGGAATTAGGGGATATGTGGAGAAGGCAGGTAGGTGGAGTTAGGTCATAAATTAGATCAGCCATGATCGTATTGAATGGCGGAGCAGGCTCAATGGGCCATTTTTGGCCTACTCCTGTTCCTACTTCCTATGGTCCTATGGAATCTTCACTATGGGTCGGTCTGAGGGGTGCCGCATCAGCACTTCTCCCTTGCTCGAATACCTTCGCCCCTTGTAGCGCAGTTAGAAGCATCTTCGCTTGTTGCAGAGCCACATTAAAGGTCAACCCGGACTCTCCAGTAGATGCTATCTAACGTATCCTGATTCCAGACCGCTTTTGAACGCGTCTAACATCAGGAACTCACGGTGGGCTTCATCTGTGACGGCAGCACAGGCACAGTCCCTGGATAGCCATTTTAGGGCGAGCGCAAAAATATCTACACTTTCACCTGCTTGTTGCTTCTGAACGTGAAGCTGGTGTCCTGCAAACAGGGCGTTCTGATAGCCAGCTACCTCTCTGACCACGGAGTAGGGGACGTCTCCAAGGAGAGCCATGAAATGGTCCATTTTCTCAGCGTCTTGTACAACATTGTTCTTTCACATGTACGCTTCAAAACGCTGAAGCCAGAGGTGGAAATTTTCTCCGGCTTGGGTGGCATCCTGATCTATTTTGAGTCTTCCAGGTTTCAGGGAAGTATCCATAATTTTCTTCTGTTAATAAAATTGATATGCCATAAGCAAGAACCAGTCTTGTATCATACTATAGGCTTTTATTAACAGAAGAAGCCACCTCTACTGACCAGTGGGATAAGTTGCACCATCTGTTATACCAGTAGGGTGGAGCCAATCTACAGTCACAATCAATAGCAAGCAGTCAGTATAATACATCACTACAGGGTTTTTATATATATTATAATTATTTTCTTATCTGTTTTCTTTGTTAGGAGAATTATTTCTAATGTGTCATATTTTCACTCTTTGGAATTTATATATACCTATACTATATAGACTTGGACAGACCATTTTAATTCTGTTATTTCTATTCTTCTTATTATGAAGACCGCAGAGCCCACCTCACTGACAAAAGGCAAAGGAGGAAAAACCCAACACCCAACCCCAACCAACCAATTTTCCCCTGCAACCGCTGCAATCGTGTCTGCCTGTCCCGCATCGGACTTGTCAGCCACAAACGAGCCTGCAGCTGACGTGGACTTTTTACCCCCTCCATAAATCTTCGTCCGCGAAGCCAAGCCAAAGAAGATTATGAAATATTAATAAAAAGATTGAAAAAGAAAAAAAATAAAGAAAACCTGGTCACACAGCATCACCTCACTTGTCAGGCAGGCGCAACAACAACTGCACTTCCTGAGAAGACTGAAGCAAACAAGGCAACTGGCCACAATTCTGTCAACTTTTTCAGGAGCTCTATCGAGAGTGTCCCGGCCGACTGCATCAGTGTGGTATGATTGCTGCAGAAAAGTGGTCAATTCACAGGACCATAAAAGCAGCAGAGAGGATCACTGGAGTCTCCCTCCTCCCCCCTCCACCCCCCCCCACCCATCGATGTGATCTTTCAGGATCATTGTTTGAAGAGGGCAAGCAAAATCACTGAAGATCCTTTCCTCCCTGCACACAGCATCTTTTAACTACTCTCACCGCGAAAGAGATAAAGGAGTATCAGAGCCAGAACCACCAGGTTGAGAAACAGCTTCTTCCTACGGGCGGTGAGAATGCTGAGCAACTGAATAACTGATATATGTATGTAATGTCAGAATGTGCATTTGCATGTTTTTCACTGAGGACTGGAGAACGTTGTTTCATCAGGCTGTATCTACACAATCGGATGGCAATAAACGAACTCAACATCACAAAATTCTCCATGCCTCGGCTCATCTTTGTAGGCGGGTGGTTCTGCATTTATTAATGAATAACATTACAAGGGTTGAGAAATTAATTGTCAATTTAAGAAGGAAAATTATAAATCTGACAAAGGGTTTCAAACCTGAAATATTAATTCTATCTCTTTATCTAAAGCAGCTGCTGGGTGTAACCAGCATTTTCCACCTTATTGCGAATCTTAAGTTCTTTAGCACAGAATTCTACCAATACTAAAGACTGATGTATATTCATGATGAAACTAAGAGTTTCTTGAGTATGAATGAAAAATAGGGACTGGAAACAGGAGGTGGGGCAACCTAATTTAGAAATTTATCCATCTGCTTACAGAATGAGGCAGAGGACCAAAGGACAACCAAATCAACCCATTCTCAATATTATTTTGGCTATGGCTCCCCCCTAGGTTCTGCTCGAAGTTTATGGGTCCCTTCCCTGTGAAGCTGTCATTGAGTTGGTTTCTTCCATTCTTCTCTCTCTACCAACTACATAAAAATCATTTAAAATATTTTATGTTCAGTCCGTGGCCTCCCTTAAATGTGCTGCGGCCCGCAGTTGGGTGGGGGGGGGAGGGGCTGGTGTATGGCCCAAATTGAGAATGACTGCTTTAGCTTACTGATTCATTCTGTCAGCACGCAGCTGAATCTCTAAATTAAGTTGATGCCTGACCAGCCACTAGAATCATTCATACCAGAGGAGAAAAATAGTTAGATTTGTGAAGCTTGATAGATATATTAGTCTTCACAAACCACACCTCCAGATTTGCAACAAAGCTGACACTAACCATCCATCAAATGGTCCTAGCAAGATCTTATCTTATGACGGATATCCTGGATGGGACAGAATCAAGAAAGAATGACGAGATGCAAAATTATACCAACAATTTATGGTCAATATGGCAGCGACTCCATTGAGATGCAAAATTTCTTATTGTGTGATGATGCTTGTCATATACATTAATTACTCAATTTACAAATGTCACTGATTTACAAAACTATTTTTTTGTTACAACATAAAGCATACACCTATGTTCAAAATGCACTTTCATGGAGATAGCAATGATTCAGTGAAATGTTTTTTGTTAAACCTTCAAGATGGCATCAAAACATGCCAGCAGGTCTAAGAAACACACTTGCATTAATTACCAAGCTAAATATTCCGTAAGTAATTGAAGTGGAAAAAGATGAATATTTACTGGACTTCACCATTCATTAAATCAATAATCCTCAACCACCTGGACAAAATAAAACTCGTGTCCCTGTGGAGCTACCCATGGAAATGCATCACAAAGGGCAGATCTGTAATCATACAAAATATGAATAAAAGATTAAACATCTGGTTTGAAGTTTAGAATCAATGGCATGTGCTCCCAAGTTTGATAGTGATCCAAGAAAAGTGAGGTTGTTAAATCAAGAGTTGAGAGAACATGAGGAGATTGATGGATCTTCCGAAGGTGCCAGCACATTGAAGAAGCATGCAAACCTGCACCGTATTTACCACACATGAGATGGCAAACACAGCTGCCAGTGCAGTAGAAAATCTGCAACAGGAGCTGAGACAAATCATGGAGGCCACTCTCCTAAACATGGAGATAGGTCAGGACTATTTTGGAAGAGAATGCCCTCACATCTGCTCATTCAAAGCATGAGAAAACTGCTCTTCACTTCATTCCAGTCAAATGTCACCTACCCTTCTCCTTGGAGAGAATGTAGAAGGTGACTGCAAGCATTTGTTTCCCTTAGTCCAACACAGAAAATATGAGGGCTCTGAAGGGATGTCCAACAACCAATCCTCCAGTGGTGTGGCAATAAAAGAAAAAGATGACAAAATTATATCACATAATTTCTCTCCTTCTCTGAATAATGTGTCACAAATAACTGTGTTGACAATTATCTTGGTCCCTTCTGTACTCTCTTACACCATTCTTGTCGCTACAACCCATGGACCTGCCTCTTACAACTACCTTCAAGGTCTCTGAGCTGTGGTCCACAAGGAGGTAAGTCATTTTATTTCATTGCAAAGGCAAAAAGGCGTTCTGGAAATTTGGAAGGAGTACAACATCATTAGTCATAGCCTTCAGTGTTCTTAAAGTAAGTTAACCAAGGCAACAAGGTATGGAGGAAATTATGTCCACAGTGTGGGTTTACAGACATGAAGAATTGAGTAGCTATTGTCAAGTTGGCAAAAGATGCCAGATCTGAAGTACTTAAATTTGACGTGAAAAACTATAGAATCTCATACCAAAGGGCTTTAAAATGAGCGCAATCAACAGATGTTATGGGGGAGAGAAGGTCAGTCACAGAAAACCACCTGTGGTGATCCACCACTGTATACTGTTACTTGGTTCCTGGCACTGTATATATGCTTGGTTCATAGATATGTTTGGCCCGCCTTCATTTAGTGACTCCACCCCCTGGAATCCCCTAATAAAAGCAGTAAGCCAAGTCCCTCCCTTGTACAAGTCCTGGGATCGGGCCAGAACAGGAGCATGGTCCAAGCCTTTTGGTAGTATTGATAGTGTATCAATTTTAATACCATAAAAATTTTGCAATGGACAAGCTACAAAAGCCGGACAAACTAGATGTAGATTCGCAAACACCTGATGCTCCAGACCAATTCGAGCTCTGGCTTATCTGCTTCAATGACTTCCTGCATGCCAGCGCTCAAGTCGTGAGTACCAACGATGCAAATTATGCTTGCTGCGAGCGAGGGTCGACCATCAGGCCAGCACTTTCATCAGAGATGCATGAGGTTCGACGAGGCCATGAACAAACTCCAAAGCAGGTACAGCCCCAAGACTAACACGGCTACTCCACGCACTTCCTCGCCACGTGCAAGCAGCAGCCCAGCGAGCCCCTCGAAGAATATATCAGGGCCCTGCACAAACTCGAGAGGGCCTGCTACTATAAAGACGTAACCACCAAAGTCTATACAGTTGAGCTCATCAGGGATGCCTGTGTAATGGGCATCCACTCAGACTATATCCGACAGCGGTTACTGGACTTTGATGAACCAACCTTGGAAATAATTGCTGAGGTTGCCAAAACGCTGTATGTAGCCCTCCATGACTCGGACTCTTTCGCATCTGACAACGCAGCTGCCTCATGGGGATCGTGGGCGCCACCATCTTGGGACACGGGGTCCCATTCCACTGTTGCACAGTGGTGTCCGAACTTCACCACTGCCACTGCTGCTGAGACCCCGAAATGCTACTAATGCGGCCAACCAAAACACCCCCGGAACAGCCCAGCCAAGGAACCGATGTGCTCAGGGTGCAGGAAGAAAGGGCACTACGCTAAAGTATGCAAGTCCAGACCTTCCCTCCCGAGCAGCGCTACATGTGGACAGTGGGGGCAGCCATCTTGACTGACGTCACTTCCACCATCGCTTCCATCCCCCAAACAATATCACAGCATGCACACTGGGGAAGCCACTTTCTTCCCAGCCTGGGCTGCCGGTGCCATCTTACAACAATTCCAACTACAACCAGGTACTGGTTTCCATTACACTCGACCAGCACAGCTCTCACCAGCTCGCTCGTTCAATGATGGAGGTTGAAGTAAATGGACACCCCATCACCTGCCTGTTCAACAGCGACAGCACTGAGAGTTTTGTGCACCCGGGACTGTTCACTCGTGGTGAGTCATTCAAGTTGCAAGATATCGCTGGCATCTAGGTCACAGATGGCCAAGACTCTGGGCTACTGCACAGTATCACTAGCTGTACGGGGCACTACTTATGACAATTTTAAACTGTTGGTCATGCCCCAGCTCTGCATGCTGGTAATCCTAAGGCTGGACTTCCATTGCCACCTCAAGAGCATCACTTTAGAATTCAATGGGCCTCATCCTCTTCTCACTGTCCACAACCACCAATTTTTAAACCGCCCACCATCCCCTCCACATGTGATCAATGGGCACACTGCGTCCTACCCAGTGTCCAACATGCAGCCTCTCCACCCTCCAGGTATCCCCCACCCCTTTCTGCTAACCTCACCACTGATTGCAAGCCAAGAGCAGGAAATACTGCACAGGGGACAGGATATTTATCAAGTCAGAGGTCTAATGGCTTCTGGCTGGGGATCATAGAACTGAGCACAAGCCCCTGGAGGGCCCAGGTCGTGGTGGTCAAGAAAGGGGAAAAACCACATGGTGGTTGGCTACAGTCAAACCATAAACCAGTTCATGCAACTGGATGTGTACCCCCTTATCCACATAGCCAATATGGTAAATCTGATCGCCCAATACCAATTGTTCTCTACCATTGATCTAAAATCAGCGTATCGCCAACTCCCTATCCACCCAGAGGACCGTCAGAATACTGCATTCGAGGCAGAAGGTCACCTCTACCACTTCCTAAGGGTCTCTTTCAGGGTCATCAATGGAGTCTCCATTTTCAAATGGGAAATGGACCAGATGGTCGACCAGCACGGGCTTGTGGCCACGTTCCCATACTTGGATAACGTGACCATTTGTAGCCATGACATGAGGAGCATGACACAAACCTGGAGAAGTTCCTCCAGTCGGACAAGGCACTCACCCTCACTTACAAAAGTGCAAAGTGCGTGTACCGCACATCAAACCTGGCCATTCTCGGTTGCGTTGTGGAACACGGGTGTCATCATTGGGTTAGAATCTGACTGCATGCAACCCCTGATGGAACTCCCTCTGCCTCACAGCCTCAAGGCTCTAGAGGTGCCTTGGGTTTTTCTCTTATTACACACATTAGGTTCCCAATTACGCCCGACCCCTGGTGAAAGCCATATCCTTCCCACTCACAGCGGAAACTCAGGTGGCCTTCACCCCCATCAAAGGGGACATCGCCAAAGCCACGATGCATGCCATGGACGAGTCCACCCCCTTCCAGATGGAGAGTAATGCCTCCGATTTCGCCATAGCGGCCAATCTCAACCAAGCGGGCAGACTGGTAGAATTCTTCTCCCACACCCTCCATGGCTCTGAGGTCCGATACTCTGCCATTGAGAAGGAGGCCCAGGCGATTGTTAGGGCAGTGTGCCACTAGAGGCACTACTTGGCCAGTAAGCAATTTACCCTATTGGCTGACCAACATTCAGTCGCATTCATGTTCCACAACAAACAGCAGGGTAAAATCAAAAACGATAAAATCCTGAGTTGGAGGATAGAACTCTCCACCTATAATTACAACATCCTATGCCAGTCTGGGAAGCTCAATGAGCCCCGATGCCCTGTCCCTGGGGGACGTGTGCCAACTCAAGTCTGAGCGGCTCCAATCCCTCCACGATGACCTCTGCCACTCTGGGGTCACTTGACTTTTTCATTTTGTCAAGGCCAAAAACCTCCCCTACTCCATCAACGATGTCTGGACCCTGACTAAAATCTACTGGTTTGCACCAAATGCAAACTACGATTCTACAGGCCCGACAAGTCACATCTGATCAAGACTATTCAACCCTTTAAGTGTCTGAGCATGGATTTCAAGGAGCCCTGCCCTCATCCAATTGGAACCTATACTTCCTCAACATTGTTGATGAGTTCTCCCGTTTCCCCTTCGCCATCCCTTATCCAGATATGGCCACAACCACTGTTAAAAAGGCACTACACAGTATCTTCGCCCTATTCAGGTACCCGAGCTACATCCGCAGTGATTGAGGGCCCTCTTTTATGAGCGACGAGATGCGACAGCACCTGTTGGCGCGAGGAATAACCACCAGTAGAACTACGAGCTATAACCCCACCAGGGGAATGGCAGGTGGAGCGGGAGAATGCTACGGTATGGAAGGCAGACCTTCAGCATTAAAGTCCAGGGGCCTACCTGTCTCCCAGTGGCAGGAAGTCCTCCCCGATGCTTTCCAAGCAATTAAATCCCTCCTGTGTACTGCCACCAACACCATGCATCACGAAAGACTATTTTCTTTCCCCAGGAAATCAGCTTTGCGGGCAACACTACCATTCTGGCTGTTGTCCCTGGGCCCAGTCCTGCTCAGGAGGCATATATGAGACTGACCCACTCCCCTCCGATACACGCTCCCTCCCCTCCGATACACTCTCCCCTCCCCTCTGATACACGCTCCCTCCACTCCCCTCCGATACACGCTCCTCCTATCCCTCCCCTCCGAAACACGCTCCCCCTCCCCTCCGATACACGCTCCCCCTCCCCTCCGATACACGCTCCCCTCCCCTCCGAAACACGCTCCCCCTCCCCTCTGATACACGCTCCCCCTCCCCTCTGATACACGCTCCCCCTCCCCTCCGATACACGCTCCCCCTCCCCTCCGATACACGCCCCCTCCCCTCCAATACACACTCCCCCTCACCCATTGACCCCCTTCCACACCTGGACATCCTACCCCAACTCGGGCACCAGCTACTATGACTACCACGACCGATCCCCATCACTCCACCCTGACTCCAGCAACCTGTGCTTGCCCCAGGGTACACCAACTGCCGACATACTCCAACCCAAACAGGAACCAGCAGATGTGCCACAGCTGGAACCACGACGGTTCACAAGGAACAGAAGACCACCAGATTGGCTGAACTTGTGATGGACACTGGACTCCTCCCCCCCCTCCCCACCTCACCCCTCTCTCCCTACTGGGACTTTTCTTTTAAAAGAGGTGAATGTGGTGATCCACCACTGTAAACTGTTACTTGGTTACTGGCACTGTGTATATGTTTGGTTCATAGGTATGGCTGGCCTGCCTTCCCTCAGTGACTCCACTCCCTGGAATCCCTAATAAAGGCAATAAGCCAAGTCTCTCCCTCAGTAATAGTCCTGGGTTCATCCCAGAACACAAGCATGGTCCAAGTCTTAAGGTATTGAAAGCTTGTTGTTCTGCTTTGGTATTATTGATAATGTATCATCACCATCCATGCAGTTCACTACCAAAAGGATTTACGATGCATTTGTCCAAAAGAAGCAAGTGAGAACTATCTTCAGATAGGGCAATTCTAATATTAGAGAAGGTTGTATAATAAACAACACCATGCTTTGCTGTAAGGAACATTATTTGGTGAAAAGGTCGTCCAGATTTCTACTAGGCCTTTTCACACCGCAGGCGAGCAGTGACCCTACTTGGACCCAGGTGAAATTCCCAGGAAAGCAGGACCTCTTGGGCCTTTCACACCACAGTCCAAATTCCCTGCAATTTGCCTTTCCTGGCAATCTAGGAGGGGGAGGGTTTCCACCCCAGTAATGGTGTAGTGAGTAACGCATTATGCACTCACCGGAAGTCGGATTGCACAGTAATGGTGAATGAGGCTTTTCCAAAAATCAATAAATTAATGCCTATATGCTTAAATAAATTGAGTAATTCAATCCACAATCCTAATGCCCAAACATCTCTCCCATATTCTACTTCTCCTTGATTAGTGACACAGCACACAAGCGCTTCCCCTGCTTGGCCATTTGCCGATTCAGACTTTACGGAGAGGGTGGCCTGGGGAAATCCCCATTTTACATGACAGTGTGAAAAGGCCTACTGAAACGTCCATTAAGCCTCACTCTACCCAGGAAAGGTCACTCAAAAAACTCTTGCCTTGTGTCACAAAATCTCCCCTAGCCCAGATACATCTCCAGTACCACATGAACACCAGAAATCCACCTCCCCTTCCACTATCTTAAAGGCAACATTACTACTTGGTGAGTAGCCTGAGAACTGTAAATTAAATAATATTTGACAAGTATTTTATGTGTTTATATTTATGAATTGAGGTTGTTTAGAGTGAAATCTCTCAAGTTCTGTTGCACCACCCAAAATTTTATCTTTAAGCACAATTTTGTAAATAGTAAATGTTTTACTTACGAATATAATTAAATATTTTCAAGAAGCCATTTGTAAATCGAGGAATGCTTACAGTGGTAAATGAATAAACTAGAGTACTTCAGGAGATGTAAATCACAGGTTAAACTGGAAAGAGACTAACATTTGAAAATAATTCAGTTTTGTACAAGAAAACCAATCCCAGGGTCTTATCAAAGATCACCATAACCACTTCTGCACCATATTGCATCTCATGGCCAAGTCCATTATAGATCCACATGACATCTGGAGCATCTAATTGTCATGTGTGCACCTGACAAAAAAATTAACCCTGTTCCCCAGTCTCTGCATCTTCATGATTGGAATAAAAACAGCCAAAAACTCTGCATCAACAGCAGGTTCCCTCAACTCCCAAACCATTGCAAGCAGATAAATGTTGGGCCTTGCCCACACAACCACGTCTGGTGAACTCATTTAAATTTAAATTGCTGCACTGCATCTGACAAAAGAGGAGTTTCATCCCATCACTGGTGCCCAATATCAAACCAAAGTCCTCAAGGAATAAGTAACATTCTACCCTCCTTCTGACTGTGTGTCTGTAGACTATTTCAGGGGAAGCCCATCACACTATCATCAGTTTCATCATTACTTGGATATACACCACTTTGAATCTTCAGGAAGATCTTGTGAAGTGAATTGGGATTCATTCAAAGATACAGTAGCTGAAAGAGAGGTAATATTACATCTTATCTCTGCTGCTCTCAAGTAAAACTACTTTGCCTTTTCTATTTGGAACAATACTGATTGAAAATTTCAGATACTGAATGAAAAGATAGGAATCCATTGAAGAGTTCAGTTGAGCTCACATACAGTCAATAGAGAGTTTGCTTAATATACATACTATTACAAAGGTTGATTCCCTCAAGGTCATGGATATTATTTTTCATTTATAATTGCCAGACTTTTCTTGCAGGTATTTGAGAATGGTTTCTGTCCTTTTTACAAATGATAATACAACACACAGTGGTGGAAGAACTCAGTGGATCACCAGTGTAGCAAATGGTGTGTGGAATTGAAAAGGTTGGTCACTGGGATATCCTTGCTGTGCCAAATGAAATGATCTACCAGTCTGTGTTTGGTCTCCCCACTGTAGAGGAGGCTGCATCGGGAGCACCGGATACAGTAAATAACATCTATAGACTCAAAGGAGAAATGCTTCTTCACTTGGAAGGACTGTTTGGGGCCCTGAATGGTGGTGAGGGAGGAGGTGCATATGGCAAGTGCAGCATTTCCTGCAGTCACACTGTAGAGGTGAACTGCTAGGTCGAGGCCAATCATGAATTGGCGGAACAACAACATATTCCGTCTGCGCAGTCTTCAACCAGACTTCTCCAATTTTCAGTAACCCCTTCCCCTGTTCTCTTGCTTTGATTCCCTTCCCCCAGCTCCCCACCTCCTTCCCTTCCTTCCACCTATCAACATGCATCTTTCTCAGCCCTCTACACCTCCCTCACCCATCACCTCTTAAGTTCCTTCCTCTTCTTCCCCCTTCCCACCCGCAATCTTGTGTACCTCTGCCCCCCAACATTCTTATTCAGGATTCACCTGATTTTCGGGATATCTGAAAAAGAGCTCAGGTGACCGCCTAGTCCTTTCCATAGACGCTGCGTGACCTGCTGAGTTCCTCCAGCACTTTTGTGTGCTGTACTAGCTCCTCTGCATCTGCGGACTTCTGGTTTGCCAGTGATGTGGAACCCCAGGAATCTGAACAGAATTAAGTTTTTATACATAGAGAATGAAGAACAGGAAAGCTAACATTCACACTCCAAGATACATTACATCAGTCCAGTGAGGCAGAAACTAGAATCTCCCACGATAATCCAGCTGCAGGTTTCGTGTAGAAAAGCTTGTCCAACTGAAATCATGCAGTAAGGTGCGATTCTCCCTTCAGGTCTCCTCATGTAATAGGAAGATTTTGACTGTGTCTGGTATAGGCAGTGTTTGTATCATATTAAGACGAAATTTCCCCAGCACTCTTCGAATGACTATGCGGCAGGAAGATGTCAATGTCCTGGGAGTACCTATTCAGAAAGAAATATCCTTTTAATGAGCATTCTCTGGTATGTTTTATAAAAATTAAAGGCCTGACTCTTAGTGTCCACAATAAATCAGATACTCCTCCACTAACATCCAGCCATTTTCAACACATGCAATGCACAGAACCTAACAACAACTTGTCCAAGTCTGAATATGCTAAACTAGAACACAGAGAACATACTGAGGTAGGAAATGCTCCTTCATGCACTGGGTTACATCAAACTCTAATGTGGCGCCATCACTCTCTGCTTCAAATTCATACAAGTCTTTGGTTTTGCTTTGTATATTAATGGGTCTAATAAGGGTAGGACATATAGTAGGGCTCTGTGATTATTGGGGTACAAAGAGACCTTGGTGTGCAATTCCAAAGATCCCTGAAGATAGTGAGATTAGGTGCAGAAAAAGGCTGGTCTTCCTTTGCTAGGGTACGGAGAACAGGAGCAGGGAATTTTTGATAGTTAATATTAGTGAGACCACAGCAAGAATATTGTGTGCTGGTCTGGGCACCACACCATTGGGAGGAGGTAACTTTCCTGCACAGAGTGCAGAGGACATTCACCAGGTTGTTGCCTTATGAAGAGTCTTGATAGCCTGTGTCTGTTTCCTTGGAGCAGAGGAGATGAGGGTGGACCTGATGGAGGTGTACAACATTATGACAACAATACATTGGGCTAATAGTAAGAATTTTTTCCCAGGGCTGAGGTGCTTAAGACCAGAGACATCGGTTTAATGCAAAGAGAACAAAATTTAGACGGCGACGGGGTAGAATTTTTTCACCCAGAGGATGGCTGCAATCTGGAACACACTTCCTGAAGGGGTGAGGAAGCAGATTCTCCAATATTTAAAACACATTTTGACGACCACTTCAACTGCCATGGCTGAGTAAACTGTGGACCAAGTGCTGGTAAATGAGATTATTGGAGGTAATTGGTGGACGTGAACACAGTGGGCTGAATGGACTGTTTCTGTACTGTTTGACCACCATAACACCAATATAACCTTCCATTGCTTTAATCAATACAGGCTTCAGATTTTTAATGAGCTGGGAAATACCTTCTTTCCACAGACTGTGAGATTGATGAATGGTGTCCTGTGACCTTGGGTCTCTTCTAAATTAAATGAGTAAATTACTCCAAAATATTTATACATTTTTTTGTTATATTTTATCTATATATGTGATTATTAGGTACTGGGTGAGAAGTCTATTACATGTGTATGTGTGTGCACTGTGGTCTGGAGAAACACTATTTTGTGTGGTTGTATATGTACATGCAGATAACAATAAACTTGAATTTGAAGAAGGCGCTAAATCACTGGGAGAAATTCCTTTTTCATCCAGAAATCCCATGGGATATTGTACTGCATGTCTTGAGTTAATCCCTTTTGCAAACACACCAATATTGTTCACACACAAGCAAGTTATTTTTGAATCGTTGAGTCAGAGAGGGGGTAAATAGCTTGGTAATTTTGCAAAAAAAAAGAGAAACTTTGGGCACATCTCCAAGGCTGGGTGTTGCAATCATTCTACTTGCCTTTCAACATTCCTGTGAGGGACAATTTTCATCGTAAAAAGGATAAAATCTTTTCACATAAAAGGGATCCAAATGTTGCACAATTGTAGTTGTAGGGGTTTTTTTGTAACGTTTTCATAGCCATTAAATCAGAAACAACTATTTCAGGCAACACTGTTGACCAAAACATCTTGTGAAAGAGAAGCTATCCACTTCACATGGGCAACACCCATGGACTTACTGAACAAAATTAAACACACTTGTGTATTTGTGAACATGACAATAATGAAACCATGAACATGGAAAATGGGGTTAGTTTGCAGCATTCTCAACTAAAGGTCTGAAAATTGTGGGGTCAATCTCCATAGTGGAGACATAATATGGAACAGAGAACACTCCAGCACAGAACAAGCCCTTCAGCCACAATGTTGCAGAAACTATGTAAACCTACTCCACAACAATCTAAACCTTCCCTACCTCACACCCATAACCCTCTATTTTTAATACATCCATGTGCCTATCCAAGAGTATTTTTAATGTTGTTATTGTCCCAGCCTCCACCATCACCCCTGCCAATTCATTCCAGACACCCACCACTCTCTTGAGTGAAAGATTCACCACTGGCATCTCCCCTAAACTTTTCTTCACTCACCTTAAACTGTCTCCCCAGGGAAAAGCTACTTTCTCTCCACCCCATCCAAGCCCCTTCATATTCTTATATGCCTCTATTAAGTCACCACTCATCCTCTGTCAGAACAGAGAAAAGCCCTCGCTCGGTCAACTTTGCTTCATATGACATGTTCTCCAATCCAGGCAACATCCTGATTAATCTCCTCCAAAGCCTCTCTAAGGCATTTACATCCTTCCTGTAATGAGGCAGTCAGAACTGAATGAAATATTCCAAGTGTAGTCTAACCATAGTTTTATAGAGCTGCAAATAATGTGTGCAATTCTTCAGTATTGACAAACAGAAGAGCTGCAGATGCTAGAATCTTGAGCAACCAGTGAGTTGCTGGAGGAACTCAGCAGGTGAAGCACCATCCATGGGTAGAAATGGTCAGTAATGTTTCAGGTGGGGACCCTTTATAGAGACCTCATAGAGATAAATGACTCCAATTGGTCTCTATAAAAGATCCCCACCTGATACATTGACTGGCCATTTCTACCCAGGGTTGCTGCCTGACCCGATGACTCCCTCCAGCTTCTCATTGTTTGCTCAACACTTCAATGTTGTTCAACAGAAGGTGCCATCCACTTCAATAAAGAGCTTATCCACCTTTATTCGCTTTAAGACAACAAGCACTTCCTCCTCTTTAATCTGTATAGGTTCCGTGAATTCACTGCTTATTTCCCTTACTTCCCTGGACTTTGTGCCAGTTTCCTGAATAAAGACTAATGAAAATAAAACCCATTTAAGATCTCTCCCATCTTTTTTGGCTCCATACAAAGCCAAACACTCTGATCTTCAAGGGGTCCAATTTTATCCCTTATTATCCTTTTGTTCTTAATATACCTGTAGAAACACTTAAGATTTTTCTTCACATTGTCTGTCAAAGCCACCTCGACTTTTAGCCTCCTGATTCCTTTCTTGAGTTTTATTTTGCATTTTTATACTCCTCAAGTACCTCATTTGCTCCATGTTGCCTATACCTGCTAATACACCTCTCTCTTCTTCCAAACCAGATCCCCAATATCCCTCGAAAACCAAAGTTCCCTACGCCTGTCAACTTTGCTTTTAATCTTGACAGGAAAATTAAAATGTTGTACTCTTAAAGGAGGCCTTTGAAGGTCTCCCACTTACCTCTCATATCATTGCCTGAAAACAACTTATCCCAATCCACGCATTCTAGAACCTTTCCTATTTCCTCAAACTTGTCATTTCCCCAATTTAGAATCACAACCCGAGATCCAGACCTATCCTTCTCCAAAATTAATTTGTAACTAATAGCATTAGGATCATTGGACCTGGAGGCCCCAGGACAGAACTTCAGAAATGTTGACATCCAGGAATTTGAATTTCTTAACCCTTTCCACCACAGACCCTTCGATGAGGACTGGTTTGTGTTCTCCTGACTTCCCCCTCCTGAGATCCACAATTGTTTGACTAATGTTAAATTCAAGGTGGTTGCTATGACTCCATTTGACTAGCTGAATAATCTCAATCCTGTATGCTTCCTCATTGCTGTCTGCAATTCTGCCAACGACCATGGTGTCCCTGTGGGTTAAGGTTTGTACAGACAGCTTTACTGGCATCTTCAGACAATTAATATCCTGAGATTTACACAAAACGAGAGGTAGACTTGGGTCAGAAGGCTTCCTCCTCCAAAACTCTGGTGATGCTCCAATTATGGTATTCTATAGAAAGTGAAGCAGGTATTCTTATTGGGTTAGTAACACAAACTGGGTTGAACAAAAGGAACGAGCAGAAGTCCCAGCATCGAGGACAAATGTATCCCTTATTGGCAACCAGTCTACATCAAGTCATTGCAAACAGAGGGGATCTGGTCTTCAACAATGGGAACTCTACTGGAACTAGGGAGGGGGGTGGGGTGTGAGGAATGGCATCAGAGTGGATCAAAGAAAAAAAAATTAAGTATCTTAATCGAGCTAGCATAAAGACATATTTTGTCCAGATGTCTGTACATATCAAAGGCGCCAAGACCGAGACAGATCTGAGATTAACTGCTGTGGTCTACCTCTGGTGTAACAGGTTTTCAGAATAGGCTTGTGATGAAACTTTGAAGAGAATTCAACTTAACAAAGAAAGAACAAAATTATGTTTCATAATCCCTGGATCCTGTCTTTCTGTCCCCGAGGGCCAATTCATTGAAGCAGCTGGTGAACAGGATGAGCACAGGGCTAATGGGGAACTGTACTCTTACATCAAACAGATCTGTTGATGCAGGGCAGGCACAGTGACAGGAGACCTCTGCTAGTCCTTCTCATGTGCAAGGATGATGCTCATTAGTCTGAAGCCAAAAGGGGAAGGCCCAATGTAAAAACACACACTGTTAACTACAAGTGAACTACCTCTCACTATTTGTGTCCTCATGTTATAATCTTGCTTTACGAGTTAATTTCCCCCACCTTTACTTTCCATCCATACTATTAACGCAGCACCTTATCCTGTGCTGGGACATGCCATTTTTCTCCTTTCTTTGCTCTCCCACCTCCCTATTTTAGATTTGCAATTTTTCTTTTAACTTTAGAGAGATTTTACAAAAAGTCAGTATGCTGATTACATACAACAGACTAGCATTCCTAAGAGGTCATTAACTTTCCACAACATTGCTTTCCCTGTTCAATGTTTCCAACTGTTTTAGTTTTAATTCAATCTGACTGATGTACTATTAATTTTGTTCCCCTTGGTTCGACAGCTCATCTGAAGAAAACGGGATCCTCCACTGTGTCACTCTCTGGAGCCACACACATCTGGTGAGGGGTTAGAGAACTCTAGGTAGACTGCACATTGCTCCAGACACTATTGATCTGGATTGATGAAGTGTAACAACTCATCAAATCAGTCACTGATGCTGTTAACCAGCATCAAGCCTGCAAATGCATATCAATGGCATGTCAGAGAGCACCAAACAGAGGGGAGGATTGAAATCTGGCAAATTTGAAACAACACAACCAGTTAAATGTGACACACTCTCCTCAGAGAGGGTTGTTTCCAACTGGAAGACCCAAAATCAGATATCTGCAAAATCTGCTTTCAAAGGAGCAACAATTTTAGATCCAAATATTGCATTCGACAAGCCAGTCACAGCTGGCGCAGGGAAGAGACTATTAAAGCAGGAGGATTCACATCTGTTGAGAGACAGAACCTACAAGACGTCCCATTTTCCAGCCAACGAGGAACTATGTTCAGTGTTGTGGCCAGCATAATCCCTCAAACAACAATGTAATTCATGACAAGATGATCAGCTCCATCACATGCTGAGTGAAGGATAAATATTGGACAAGGCACCACAAAGGACAGTGTTCTTCTTCAAATTCAGATGTGATATAGTTTATATCCATCCCAAGGACCGTGGCTCAAATCTCTCCACTCCAACAGTGGGGTATTCTCTCTCAGCACGGGACAATCAACTCAAACCCAACTCCCAAGGGCCATGGTCATTGCCGATCGATGACCTTCTTTAGGCCTCAGACAGGAAACAAGAATCACCTAGTAAGACTGAACATCCAATTCTTAAATACTCCAGAGATTCGAATCAGTGAAGAAATATTGAATGGGGGGGGAATAATGTTTTTTCTCTCCATTCACCCCCACCCTCCTTCTCACTCTCCCTCCCCCTCACACTTCTTCCCCTCTCTCACACCTGCCTGCCTCTCAAGCTCCCTCCCTCTTGACCACTCCTTTACACACTCCCTCTCATACTTCCTGTTCTTTGAATATTTTATTTTAGTTTTTAGGGGGAATAATGTTTAAAGTGCAACAGTAAGGTTTCATTCTGATCAAATTCTGAATCTGCAATTAGGGTGAGACTATGAAGTAAAAAATGCTGCCAATTCAGGAACCACAAGGCAGACATGACATGCGACCTTACCTTTTGCAGTTCTGAAGATCTGCAAGGCCTCATCTTTCACCTTCATGCGACCCATTGTTTCCATGTCCAGTCCCTCCCAATTCACCAGGTTTAAATTAGCACCAAAGTCAATCAAAAGTTTTACAAACTGCATGTCACATCCGTGCCTTAGGACAGCATCCAGAATACAGGTGGGCGAACCCTTGGGAAAGGCATTAACATCCACCTGGCCCCAGTAGTTATAATCAGGGTTGGCTCCGGCTTTCAGCAGCAACTTGAAACACTGGAGGTGATGATAGGCAGAGCTGATATAGAGAGGGCACACACCGAGTGATGTGAATCTCCGAGCAGCAGGCGCTGAGATGCGACTGGCTAAGTGGTGATCTGCATCAACATCAGCACCATACCTGAAAGCAGAGAGTACACGGGATGACGCTATCATTAAGAAATTCCATAGTAAGATCCATTCCCCTCTTTTCACATGATGTTATAACCACTTAAAGCCCTGTATCCTTGGAGCAGAGTAAGGGGAAGTTGAACAGAAGTGCTCAAAACTGCAATGGAGACATGATTTCCCCCCCCTGAACCACTGTGGTCATCAACCACAGAATTATGTTAATTGACAGCAGGACCAATCGCAGGGTGAGATTGCTTCTCACTTGGAGAGCTACCAAGATAAAGAATCAACAAAACGTCGAAGTGCCAACTGAGAGATTCAACAGAAACCATCCACAAGGGGAACTGAAGAGGAAAATAAAGTGCAGGGCGATGAACAAAGAACAGGAGTTAGGACTAATTGGATAACTTTCAAATTGTTGGTTGGACTGGGCTTGCAGGATCATTCCACGGTTCTCAGAGGTGTAACGTCACTCCATCATGTGGGACAATATTGAAAGGGGTGGGGGAACTCAAGGCACAGTCATCAGTTTGCAGTGTTACTACCTCAGTATTCAGACAAAGATGGGAAACGTGGGAGAAGATGGGAGAAAGCCTTGGTCAAGATTCCATTTTCAACTTAATGACTTTTGTTGGAACCAAGGACATTGGTTTTATATGAAAGCGGAAGAAAGCTTTATGTGTAAGACCACCCCCCAGTTCCCAAACTTACCTGATCAGTTCTTTGAGGATGTCTGCTCTGCCAACCCGCGAGGCGTGGTACACGGGTGTGCTGCGGTGATGGCAACTTCCGTTCGGGTCAGCGCCTGCTTGCACCAGGATGCGGGTACATTCCACGTGGCCATTCAAGACAGCCACATAGAGCGCAGTCTGTCCCTTGACGTCCACCAGGTCCACTTCTGCCCCTTGCTTGAGCAGATAGTCTGCGCAGTCGGCATGCCCTGCGGTTGCTGCTATCCGCAGTGGGGTGCACGGCAACCAACCGCAGCACCATACTGACTTCTCGTTGATCTTCCTGAAGCACAGAGCAGCCATTGTTAGTAGTTCATCCTCAGCAAGAGCAGTGGAAGGCTATTCAGCCTCAATCCTGTTCTACCACTCAATTCCATCATGGCTGATCATATGACCTCAGTACCCTATTCCTGCTTTCTCTTTGTATCCCTTGATCCCTCTTACTTGAGGGCCACATTCTTTTGAATATATCTAATGAACTGGCCCTAACAACTTCCCGTGGTAGGGAGTTCCACATGCTCACAGCCCTCCATGCAAAAAGCTTCTGTTCATCTAAGACCCAAATGCCTGACTCCTGTATGTGACCCCAATCATGGAACATTACAGCACTGAAAACAGGCAGTTTGGCCCTTCTAGTCTGTGCCTATTACTCTGCCTAGTCCCACTGACCTGTATTGAGTCCATATCCCTCCATACCCCTCCCATCCACATACCTCTCCAAACATTTATTAAACTTTAAAATTGAGCCCATATTCACCACTTCAGCTGGCAACTTGTTCCAGATTCCCATCATTCTATAGCCTCTTTCACATTGCTAACACTTCAAAAAGGCGAGTAAATGACCCAGGACAGTTCACTCTGGACCACGAATTACCTGGTTCATGTGGATATCTCAAATCTAAGGAGAGCCCAATGGTGACATCCCGAGAGGTGTATTACGTGCTCACAGGGCAGTGAAATCATAGCAAGAATAAAGCACATAAGAGCACAATGTATAAAAGACCGTGGGGAAGAACATGCACAATTTAATAAGACATTGAGGCCCAGTTTCAGGTCAGGCAGATCCCTGCGGTCAATGTGCTGTGCAGTGAATGAAAGAAAAAAAACACACAGAAGCTGTGAGTGAGTTGAACCAAGTAACTGACTTTAATGGAACTCTCCGAGAGCTTATCAGCACCACTCCCATGATCCGGGACCATTGTGATGTCAGTCCAGTGTGAGCCTTCACCCCTGTGACCCAGTTCGCTTGTGGATCAATGCAGCTTGCTACAACATACTTGCACAATGTATAAAAGACCGTGGAAAAATCAACTGCAGGGGGCTCCAGACTGGTCAAACTTGGGAAGTAAGAGGACATTGGGCTGAACACTAATGCAAGTTCTGGGATCATAATGGGTAAAGAAGAACAATCTAGCATTTACATCGTATTATGTATTAGAAGTAATCTTGAGATGATTTAAAGCACAGGTACACATTGATAGCTCCACCAGTGGTACATTGACAGCCCCGCCGGCCAGCCGCACGCTGATAGCTCTGCTGGCCGTTTGCTGGCAGCCCCGCCGGTCACTCTGTGAAATATAACTGCACTGATATTAAAACTACCAGATTGATGCACGCATACAGGCACTGACATCACTAATGGTACCTGTTAGAGCCGATTGCCCATTCACACTGCATTCTACCAGGTACCAAATCAAATCCGAATTAACTCGGCTGGGGTCTGACATAAACCCCCAACAAGAGTCAGAGCCCGGTTGACTTTTACCCGCCCTGCTGAGTTGGGACTTTTCACTGCTACGGACCCACTAAATTGCCTGGTTCAACCCACTTAATTTGGCAGTGTGAAAATTTCCCCTCATGTTCCTCCTAAACCTCTCCCCTTTCACCCTTAACCCATGTTCTCTGGTTTGCATCTCACCTACCCTCAGTGGAAAAAGCCTACTTCCATTTACTCTATCTATACCAGTGGTTCTCAACCTTTTTCTTTCCACTCACAAACCACTTTAAGTAATCCCTATGCGATAGGTGCTCTGTGATTAGTAAGGGATCACTTAAGGTAGGATGTGGGCAGAAAGAAAAAGTTTGAAAACCACTGTTTTAATCGTCCCTAATTGACTTGTTACGTGCACGGTTTCATTACTCCAAAGGAAATGGGCCAATGACAATTTTTCTCAAGCAAAATATTTCAGTAACAATTGGGTCTAGAGCAGTGGTTCTTAACCTTCCCTTCCCTCTCACATAACACTTTAAGTAATCCTTTACTAATCACAGAGCACCGATGGCATAGGAATTACTTAAAGTGATATGTGAGGGAAAAGGAAAAAGGTTGAGAACCACTCCTGTATACCCACTTCTATTAAATCTCCCTCACTTTTCTACGCTCCAAGGAATAATGTCCTAACCTGTTTAACCTTATGCTGTAACTCAGTTCCTCAAATCCCAGCAACATCTCAGTAAATCTTCTCTGCACTTTTTCAATCTCATTGATGTCTTTCCTGTAGTTAGGTGACCAAAATCGCACACAATTCGAGAAATTTGACCTCACCAATGTCTTATACAACTTTCTTTTCTGAAAATTTTATTTTCAAATTTTTCCAAAAACATAGTGCCACATCTAAAGAAACAATTCTTTTTAACATATTTACACTCTTTTAGTAAACTTCATTTCTCAGATACAAACACTATGTCAGCTTACTTACAATTTCCTTCCCTCCCCCCCAAAACTTTGAAAATTAAACAACTAAAGCAATTAAAGTAACAAGCAGAAAAAAGGTAAAAAGAAAAAACTCAGCATACTGGCAGTCTTTCTAATCTACTTCCATTCCTTGAGGTGTTTCACTGCTGTTGTCATTATGTATTTTGTTAGCTTTTTGTCTTATACAACTTTACCATAACATCCCAACTCCTATACACAATATTTCAATTTAAGGAGGCCAATATTTCAAAAGCTCTCTTTATGGCACTCTCTACCTGCGACGCCCCTTTCAGGGAATTATTTATCTGTATTCCCATATCTCTATGTTCTACTGCACCCCTCAGTCCCCTTCCATTTACCGTGTATGTCCTATTTTGGTTTGCCCTTCCAAAATGCAACACCTTACATTAAATTCCATCTGCCATTTTGCAGCCCATTTTTCCAACTGGTCCAGATCCCTCTGAAAGTTTTGAAAGGGTTCCTCGCTGTCCACTGCACCTTCAATGTTTGGGTCATATAAAAACTTGCTGATTCAATTTACCGTATTATCACCTATATCTTTGATATAGATGAGAAAGAACAATGAACCCAGCACTGATCCCTGATGCACACCACTAGTCACAGGCCTCCAGTCCGGGAGGCAATCATCCACTACCACTCTCTACCTTCTCCCATAAAGCCATCGTCGAATCCAGTTCACCATGAATACTGAGCGACTGAACCTTCCTGACTAACCTCGCATGTTGGGACTTGTCAAGGGCTTTACTAAATTTCACATAGACAACATCCACAGCCTATGCAACACCAAAAACATTCTTCCCACATCTGACCAGCTTAAGTCCTGTTAGGTTTCTTTTGTCTCAATGAGACCCCCTCTCATTCTTCTAAATTCCAATCTGTACAACTCTTGTCTACCTGGTCTTTCTTAATATCTTAACTCTGCTTCATATCAAGTGATGTTCAGACAAACAAGAATGGACCAAACAAACGTGACATACAACCCCATCTCCCCCTAAAAATACAACCAAACAACAGGGAATCCTTGTGTTAATCAAGAAAGAACTCCAAATTTTGTTGCATTCTTCAACAAATCAACACAATTTCAGAATCAAAAATCAGAAAATCCAGATGCTGGAAATACAATTTTTTTTAACAAAATCAGAAAATGCAAAGGGAAGAAAAACAGAGTTAAAAAAGATCCTTCAACAGACATGGGAGGGAGGGAGGCAGCTCCCCAAATTTCAAGCTATCTGGTACAATAATGTCTGCTATTAGCATTGAAAGAGTAATTACATAGACCAATGCACAAGAACAGCCCTTTCTGCCCACTATGTCCGCGTTGAACAATGCCAAGTTAAACAATAGCCCCTTTTACACCCCCAACCCTCCTAGTAAGTGGTAAACTTACCGGGCATGCTGCACCTGTGGAGCCTTTCCACTGCACCATGACTTACCTGGTCGTCGCGAGTGACGTATTACCTACGGTGCTCTGACAGCCCCACCGACTGCACAGTTACATTTGACAGCACTGCTGGCTGCACTGTGGAATAAAACTGTGCAGTCGGCGGGGCTGTCAGAGCACGGCCGCTGGGGCTGTCAAGAGCGCAGCCCCAGCAACTACAGAGTTTTATTTCACAGCATGGCCAGCCGCACTGTGAAATATAACTGCCACACTGACGCAAACAAGCAAGCACTAATGGTATCTGGTAAGTCGAGTAGACCTTCATATTGCCACAGAATGATTAATGAGCTAACTCAGCCAGGCTCTAACATTTGTCGTCCCCCCCCCCCCCCAAGAGTCAGAGCCCAGTTAATTTTTACCTGCCCTGCCCATTGGGGCCTTTCACACTGCCAGATTACCATGGACCCGCTAAATTGGCTGGTTCAACCCACATGTACTTGGCGGTGTGAAAGGGGCTAAGAACTCTATTCCCTGCATCTTATGTGCTTATCATCATTATTATGGTATCTGCTTCTGCTATAAGTGAGGGACTGTGCAGTGGAGCGGTCTTCGAGAGAGAGGGCGTTGTTGGAGTTTAAAGGCTTTGGGTCAAGAGGCTTTGGCAAAAAGAGGCTGAGGTGGTGGTGCAGGAGTTGAAGTAAGAAAGGACCACCCTATTCAAGGAACAAAAAGGATTCAGCAGGTAGGCACAGGTAAGGGCAGGAATTATATATCATATATTTTTTTCGCCGAGTCATAGATAGTGGGAATGGCAGCCAAGGCAGGGAAATGCGCCTCTTGGAGAATGTGGGTCAATGACCTGGATGATAAGTTTGCAGGTGCCACAAAGAGTGGAAGCGATGTGGACAGCGAAGAAAATTTTCAAAGCTTGAATAGGGATCTGGACCAGCTGGAAAAATGGCAGATGGAATTTGATGCAGACCAGTGTGAGGTGTTACATTTTGGAAGGATAAACACGGTAAATTGTATGGCACTGAGGAGTGCAGTAGAACAGAGGGATCTGCGAGTACAGATGTACGTGTATAAATCCCTGAAAGTGGCGTCATAGGTAGATAGGGATATAAATAGAGCTGTTGGCATATTGGCCTTCAAAAATCAAAGTATTGAGTATAGGAGTTGAGATGTTACGGAAAGTTGTGCAAGACAGTGGTAAAGCCAAATTTGGAGTATTGTGTGCAGTTTTGGTTACCGAACTGCAGAAAGATATCAATAAGAAAGTGTGCAGAGAAGATTTACCAGGATGTTGCCTAGACTTGAGGAACTGAGTTACAGGGAAAGGTTAAACAGATTAGGGCTTAATTCCCTGCAGCATAGAAGTATGAGGGGAGATTAGATCGAGGTATTTAAAATTCTGAGGGAGATAGACAGAGTAAATGTAGATAGGCTTTTTTTCCCCCCATTGACGGTAGGTGAGATTCAAACCAGAGGGCATGGGTTAAGGGTGAAAGGGGAAAAGTTTAGGGGGAACATGAAGGGGAACTTCTTCACAGAGAAAGTGGTGGAGTGTGTGGAATGAGCTGGCAGCTGAAGTGGTGAATGCAGGCTCAATTTTAACATTTAAGAGGAATTTGGGTACAGGTCAGTGGAACTAGGCAAAAATAAAATGGTTCAGCATAGACTAGAAGGGCTGAAGGGGTCTGTTTCTGTGATGCTATGTTCTATGGTTCCCCAAATACCCCAGCAGCACTTTAAACACACATCCACTATTATTTGACATGTTTATTGTGGGGTAAAGATTCTCATTGTTTATCTTATGTCTGCCTCTCATAACTTTATAAACCCCCTGCAACCTCCGACACTCCAGAAAAAAACAACGCAAGTTTTCTAACCACTCCTTACAGCTCATACCCTCCATTTATTACCCATTGCTCTATTTTCACATCATATCATTATCAATTTTCAAGAGACTTGCAAGGCTCCTGGCAACAACTTTTTCCCCAATATGCTTATTTCCATGTCCCTTTTAAGATCTTTTTATTCCCCTTTTATAGAGCAGTTACCGTTTTTTTCAATTTTGTTGGTTCCGCAAGACATCAAGATCGGTTTTTATTTTTATATATGCCTTTTCTTTTAGGTTTTATGTTGTTCCTTGTTTCTTTGATCATCCATAAATGATTTTTTTGGCAAGTAGATCTCTTGGCCCTTAGGGATGTGAACCAGCTCTGTAACCCAT
Organism: Narcine bancroftii; assembly: GCF_036971445.1. NCBI lineage: Eukaryota > Metazoa > Chordata > Chondrichthyes > Torpediniformes > Narcinidae > Narcine > Narcine bancroftii. The sequence continues at coordinate 232,787,260 of NC_091472.1, forward strand.
TATTTTTAAGCACCTCCTGCTGATCTCCTATTTCCCACAGCAGTCGCCGAGTCACTGCATTTATCCCAAATTAGGATATTTGCCATTTCAAGCTTCTCCATTTCAAAATCTGCTTTAGTCAATAATTTTATGACGATAGTTATAAAATTATTAAATCTCAATGTGCCCTTTCTCTTTATTAGTTCTGAAACCAACAATCTTGACATTGCTGATTAAATTAACCACCTTTCTGACTGCAACTGTCCACCTGTCCCATATGAAAATTAAAATTCTCTGATGTAGACCCCTCTGCCTTTGTTTGTCTAATCTCCACTCTAATACTTGTTAAATAATCTCACAGCATCTGAAAGAGGGCCTCAAAGCAATCTCTCAAGTCTATTCTTTAGTTCGACCCATGAAGTCATTGTCTCTTTATATCCTCAGTGAAGTTATTTTACTCTTTATAACCAAGGCTACTCTCTGCCACCTCACTGACACGCACACAATACACTCTAAATTGCATTCACATCTGTAATTCACCCAATATCTTCCTTCTATTCTTACTACATGAATGGTTCACTTAGTGGTTAGCGCAATGTTATTACAGCAACCTGGATCCAAATCTGGCACTGTCTGTAAGGAGTTTGTACGTTTCCCCCATGACCTGTGAAGGTTTCTTCCAGGTGCTCTGGTTTCCTCCCACCTTCCAAAACATACAGGGTATTAGGTTAAATGGGTGCAATTGGGTAGCATGGGTAAGAGGCTGTGACTAAAGTGGTGGGAGTCCTTCATGATGTTGGCTGCCTTTTAAGGCAACGCTTCACACAGATGTCTTCAATAGATGGGAGATCAGTGTCCATGATCGACTAGTTCTGCCACTTTCTGCAGCCTCCTGCATTTCTAGATGTTCCATTTTCCAAACCAGGCTTTGATGTAACCAGCCAGTATATTTCCCACAGCACATCTGTTGAAATTTAATAGAGCATTTGACGACATGCCAAATCTCCTCAGAAAGTAGAGGTGTTGATGTCCCTTCTTTACAGTTATCCTTGATGTGCAGGATCCAGGAGAGGTCCTCCAATACGTGGACTGTCAGATACTAACCCTCTCCACCACTGCCCTATAACTACAGATGCCTCTCCTTTTTAAAATCCACAACAAATTTCTTAATCTTGCTGACTTTAAAAGCAAGGTTGTTGTTTTCCACTGTCCAAATGGATTCTCAATCTCCATCCTGCAATCTCATCATTTCCTGTTATTCGGCCAACAACTGTGGTGTCATTAGCTAACGTATAGATTGCATTGGAGCCAAACTTTGCTTCACTGTCATGAGTACAGAGGAAAAGAGCAGAGCAGAGGTCTGAACACATAGCCTTGGGGTGTCCATGTTGATGGTCAACGAGGAGGAGGTGAAGTTGCCGATTTGTACTGATTGGGATTTGTCACTGAGGAAATCGAGGATCCAGTTGCAAAGGGATAACCAGAGTTTGGTTATTAGTTTTACTAATACGATGGTGTTAAATGCCACACTATAATCAATGTATCGCCTTACATAGATGTTCTTGTCGACTAGGTGATCTCATGAGCAGAGAGCCTGTTGACCTGTTGTGGCCTGAGGAGAATTGAAGTGGGTCCAGGTCCTTCCTAAGACACGAGTTGATTTGCTCTATAACCAACCTCCCAAAGCACTACAACACAACAGACGCAAGTAATGTCAGGGATTAGCACTCAAATTAAAAAGTGCAAGAAGACTATAAATCTCTTTTTTTTGTGGGGTGAGAAGGATAGAAGTAGATGTGAAATTTAAAATTTCAGTGCGAAATTTGATAGATTATTATTGAACAAGTTTAGAAAGGTTTGCAGAGCCAAGGGTAATTAGATATATATGAAATATTGTTCCAGCACAATCTAACTAAGCATGGGACAAGTTCAAAGTGTTTAATGTCCTATTCAGTCCTCAGGTTCCCTGGAAAGTATTCTCATTAAGAAATCCACGTTCACCTTCCAGTATCATGCAAGTTGTCGCAAAGGGTCATAATGACTGCTGCTCCAAAAAAACATCTATTGGAACTGCTCCAGACTTAATACCCCAACACTAAAATGTTCACATGGTGTGGAGCAGTCCACAGGAAATTCAGCTCAGGGTAAGAGGTCTGCAAGTTCAACTCCTCCTCTGGACAATTGAAAACCAGAACCAACCTGGTGCAGTATTGAACAAGTTCTAAACTGTTTCTCCCTTTTGAATAAGACACCAATCTCCATCACCCCCTCTCCCCCCACCAGGTACTTACTACTGTGACCGCAAGAAGTGCTACATTTGCACTTACATCTCCTCCGGGGCCCAAACAGTCCTTCAAGTGAAGCAGCACACTCGGTCTTGGCACCCTCCAAGCTCCCCTCCCTTGTTTCTCTTTTTTCTTCCCCCTTCCCTTATTCCTCTGATTTGTTTTCCTTGTCTTTCTCCTGCCCACCACCCAGCTTTATTGAGCTCCCACCCCCTTCCCTTCCTTCCTCCTATCAAGAGCATCATTCTCAGTCTTTGCCCTTTCCTCTCTCTTCAGTAATTTCTTTTCTACCCCCTCCCATTGGCATTCACCTGTCAGCCTGTGATCCTCCCCCCACCCTTATTCAGGAATGTGCCCAATCTTTGGCATGCCTAATGAAAGGCTCAGGCCCAAAACGTCGACGGTCTATTGCTTCCCATGGATGATGCGTGACCTGCTGAGCTCCTCCAGCACTTTTGTGTGTTGTTCCAGTTCTCCAGCATCTGCAAACTTTTTGTTTGAATCCCATATGTTCTATTACATTAATTTTTTTTTAAATCCCAATGCAGTTTTCCCCAAAGATGACAGCAGATTTATTCCCAGTGGCCTGGCCAATACTATTCCACGATCATCAATCAAATTCAGATTGACTGAATACCATCCAACGGCTTCTGTGGACAAATCAACAGTCATGTTTCCTTCAATACTACAGTGACTATACCTCAAAGGTATAAAGCTATGTGAAGTCACAAAGTTAAAAAAGGTACTGCAAATGGGATCCATGGCCACATACGTAAATTCATCCCTTCTCAACTGACACATCAATAGTGTAATTAATACTATCTTCAAGATCAATTGACACAACTGTCTGTCAGTACCCGCCCCCCCCCCCCAAACTAATAACTCGACCACCAAGGTCATCAGAGTAAGATCTCAAGAACAACACTATTTCCAAACTATACAAGTTGCAAACCATTTTCAGCAACAAAATTCTAGAAGTCCCCATTCCAAAAGCCCTGCACTTCAAAGATTCAATAATGTGACCTGTCCACCAACTTCTCAACTCTGCTAAAAAGTATAACATAAAAACAGCAGATGCTGAATTGGTGAAAAGCTAGAGGAACTCAACTGGTCAGGAAGCATGTACAGATAGAAATAATGTTTCAAGAAGGGATCATTTATCAAAATTGAGTCTCAATGAAGTATTCAGACGCAAAATATTGAGTGACTCTGTCTCCCAAAAAAATATACCCACATCCCACTGATGATGGTAAATGCTGTAATCAATAAGTTGCAAGAATTGAATCAAATGCATTAATCAAACTGCATTAATTTAATGAACTCAAACACTTTATCTTATTATAATGCTTAATATATCCTGATTAGAGAAGGACATTTGAACATATAGGTCAAGCAGGAATAAAATTGGTCCTTTCCAATTCTACAAGTTGAAAGGTTAATGTAGTTACCCTGGCTCAATTAGAGACTGTAATTGAACTGATAGGGATGAATGGAGACAGCTGTCTCAAGTGCAAATAATGAGATGCTGGAGGAACTCAGCAGGTCAGGCAGCATCCGTGGGCAGAAATAGCCAGTCAACAGTCGGGCTTGGGACCCTGTATCAAGACTAAATCAGAAGTTGTACTCAGTTGTGGAGGGGAAAGAAGCTGGGGCTGGGAGGAGGGGGGAGGGATGAGTATTGGACAGAAGCTGGGAGAGGCAAAGGGAGAGATGCCTAGGGGAGGGGGAGTTAGCAAGAAAAATAAGGAGTAGGTAAAGAGATGAAAACAGTGGAATCAGATCAAGGGGGATTTGACCTAAAATTTAAAACATTAACAACCATGCTGTTAAAATTAAGGGATGAAAATGGTTGGCTCTTGGAAGTTCGTTGGGACCCACAGATGTGGCTCTGGCAAAGCGGTCACCCAATCAGCAGGTGTTCTCAACGATGTGGAGAAGCCCACCAACTTCTCAACTCTACAGTAGATCGGGTTGGACAATGTGGATGGAAAACTCTGCTTGTAGCCCTGGGTGGTGGTGGGTATGTAGGGACATGTTTTGCACTTTCTGCCAGGAGGCTGAAGGCACTTTCAGGTGGCCAAAATACCCCGATGTAAAGCCGCCTCTTCTACCCCTGTGCGGCTGTCGGGAGGACACCTGAAAGTGGACAACCCGGCCAGGAGGAGCACTTACCTAACCCTCCTCCTATCGGTATAATCTCCGGCTCCGAGAATCTCCCGTTGCACCTGAAAGCAGCAGTGGGACTACGGCCACAGTCCACAGGAGCCGGCGTTCGCTCGGACGCAGCTCTCCTTCAGGTGACAGAGAGGCGTCTTCTCCGCGGCCACCTGAACGTCCCAGCTGCGTCTGCCGGTGCATTATCTGCATCCGAACACCTGAAAGCTTAAAAGAAATTGCCTCTGCAGAAAGGAGCAGGGAAGGGCTGGTGCACACTTAGGGTCAAACTGCAGGTAGCCATCCTCTGCATGGAACGGTGATGGTAAAGAATAGCTTGCAGATTAAGATTGGGGGCTGATATTTTCTGGGAGTAGTTAAAAAGGGACACTGTTATTGCCCGTTCTGGGGAGAGCAGGTTTTGTGGGGCCTCACCTCCTGAAGTGCTCCTCCTTCAACAGCCTGCTGATGGTGGCCAGGTCCCCCACGTAAGTGGCATCGTGCAGCCGGGTGTCCTCCACCCCGTCGGCCGCCCCGTCGCAGAATTGTTCCCGCAGCCACTCCTTCAGGTCGCGGCCGGCCCTGGAGCCAGCAGCAGCCGCCGCCGCCTCCGCTCCCCCCTCGCCCTCCGCCCAGTTCTCGGCGCCGGGGCCCAGCCGCTCGCTGCCCTCAGCTGGCTGCTGCCGCCGCTCCGTCATGGTGGGGGCCGTGCCCGACCTTTCCTTTACTTTGTGGCCGCCGCCATACCGCGGCAGGCTGAAGCGCGACAGCAGCCGGCACCCGAGACTCAGGCCCGGCCCAAGCACCGCCCACCACGGCTCGGCATCTCGCATCCGGCCAGAGCCAGCCCTTACCCGGGCACTGTGGCCGCCCGGAGCATCAGCCCACATACCGTACAAAACTAATAATATACATGATATGCATGCAGCTGGGAAAATAAATTGCAAATCTTTCTTGATCTTTTGTAGTCCATTCGTTTTATCAAGACTTTGCAATTCTTTTTATTTTTCTGGTGAAGCTCATTTCTTGTATCTAGAGGTTCAGAACAAGTTTTATTGTCATGGATTGTGTTGTTTTGCACACCAGGATCCTGCATTACAGATGCCAAAATTGTTCTTGCTTTCTTGAGACACGAGGTGCTTTCAAACTGCCTTGTAAAATGGGGTTGCCCCATTAGCGCCCCACTCATAAGGCAGCTTGAAAGGGTCCAACCCGGTCAGCGTCGTCCAAAGTCAACCGGGTCCTTGCCCATTCAAACTTAACCAGGTCGTGTCGACCGGCGGCTTGAACCGCAAAATGGCCGACCCAGTTATTCCTGTGACGTCAGCGCTTCAAGCGTGATAGCGTCACAGAGAAACCCCGGCTGAAGTGTCTATGGTGATGGGATGGGAGGGGGGGCGAGAGAGGAGAGGGGTCGGCTGCAGTGGATTGGGGGAGGCGCAATTGATGGTGGGAGGGAGACTGACAACTGGTGAGGGGGACGGGGAGACCAGTTTGTGTGATGGGTCACTTACCACGTCATCGCGGGGACAGGATCCCGCTTAAATCGCTGGGTTGGTGATTTACTGGGGACTATCCCCCTTCAGCTTAAAAGGAGCTGGAGGCACCTTTGCCCCACTAATCACAGCTGGATCTCAGGAGAGCTACCCAGGTGCTGCAACTTAAAAGCACCTACTGCCTCTTGTAAATATCCCCAAATGAAACTTAGTGCCTATGATGGTGTCGGCAGAGTTAAAGCCGTAGCCTTTAACTGTCCTGTGCATTGACTCCTCCATTACCAGACAGTGATGCAACCAGACCGAAAACTCACCTCTCGAAATTTGCAAGTCTTTGGTGATGCATCAAACTCCTCACCAAGTGTAAGTGCTGGTGAGGCTTAGCCTTCTTCCTGATAGCCCCAGAATAGATCTTCAGAGATTTTGTCATCCAGGAATTTGAAGTTCTTTACCCTCTCCACTGCAGACCTCTCGATCAGGATGGGTTTGTGTTCTCCTTTTTTCCTCCTTCTGAAGTCCACATAAAGTTCCTTAATTTTGCTAATGTTGGTTTTTGTTGTGACACGACTCAACTAGCTGATCTACCTCACTCCAGCACACTTCCTCATTGCCGTTTGTGATTCTGCCAACAACCATAGTGTCATTGGCAAATTTATAGATGGCATTTGAATTGTACCTGGCCACACAGTCGTGGGTGTAGAGAGAGTAGAGCAGTGTGCTAGGCACACGTCCTGGAGGTGCACCTGTGTTGACTCTCAATGAGGCGATGTTGTTTCCGATCCGCACTGACTGTAGTCTTCTGATGAGAAAATCAAGGCACAGAGTTCTGAAGCTTGTTGACCAATACTGAGGGGATGAAGGTTTTGAAAACTGAACTGTTATCGATAAAAGCAGCCTGATATACATGTTGCTGTTGTCCAGATGATCCAGGGCTGAGTGTAGAGCCAGTGAGATTGACTCTGCTGTGAAACTATTGTGGTGGTAGGCAAATTGCAGTGAGTCCAGATCTTTTCTTAGGTACAGTTTAATTCTTCCTGTGACCATCCTCTCAAAGCATTTCATCAGTAGATGTGTGTGCTCCTGGAATATAGTTCATTGAGGCAGCTCACACTGCTCTTGTAATTATTTATCTCATGAAGCTCAGCCCTTGTATCAATGTCTCCTTCCATTATAGGGATGCAAAGAGATTTTTAAAATTCATCTTAAATTTTTAATCCCCTAATCAGATCCACTATCATAGATTATTCATTTTGCACAATGTGGTCATTGTAGTCAAAACCAGTATTGAATGCCTATTCGTAATCACCTTTGAGAAGCTGGCGATGAGCCATTGTCCTGGTCTGCAGTAGCCCTCCTGGTGAAAGGAGAGTTGTTGTGGAAGGAATTCCGGACTTTTGTCTGGATAATAGAGTCTTGTCTTGAGAATGTTATCCCAAGCCTTCTAACACTGGATGTGTGGAGGCCCCTCAATCTTACTGGTAATGAATTTGAGGAAGAGCTACCAACTCAGCCTATTTTACTGATAGCATAAAACTCCTTAACAAATGGCAGTTCTCCAGCATTGATCATTTGATGGATAATTTCATGGCACATTCAAGTCTTAAAATTACACTACACTGTCTACAATGAAATTACAGTTCACACTTGTCTAATTGCTTACCTGTGTGCTTTAAGATGTAACATAAATGTACCCATTCTCAGTATTTCTTGAATATAACATTCTTAACATTACTCAAGTATTATTTGCAGACACATAATTCATCAAGCTAGGCTCTATTCATACTTTGTCTCATACCCTGTCCTACATTAATAATCCTCAAATAATTGTCTTCCTTGGAATATATAATTTGTCCATTCCCTTCACCGATGCTGCCTGACCTGCTGAGTTCCTCCAGCAGTTGTTTTTAAATTTGCTCCAGTTTCCAGGATATGCAGTGAATACATTGTGCTTGCAACATTACAATTACAATAAACTCAATCGCACAACTCCTCCTCAGATTGTTTCTGAAAGAGTTCTCCAAACCTGTGCCCTTGCTTTCACATTTGCCTCCTTTGGAAGTGACAATATCAATTTTTCTAATTTTCATTTATTTTCAGCATGGTAAAAGCTGATTCCAGCCATTGAAACCCTATACTGCCAGTTACACCCAAATCAACCTACAACTCCGTATGTTTTGGAAGTGGGGGTGGGGGGGGGGAACTGGAGCACCCATGGAAAATGTCATGCAGACATGGGAAGAACATACAAACTCCTTACAGACAGTGCCGGGTTCAAGCCCGTATCACTGGCACTGTAAGTGTCGCGCGAACTGCTACGCAACTGTGCTCCCCACTTTTACACCAGCTCAAGACTGTCAGTTCTGTTATCACCCTCTTGCCATGTTCTCTTGGCCTAACCTCATCACATCCATGAGCTGCTGAAGGAACTCGGCAGGCCAGTCAAAATCCATGGACAAAGTTTCAAATTGGGACCCTTTATTGAGACAGGGAGTGATATGTATATGAAGAGGGGAAAAGAAGCTGAAGAGTGTTCAAGAGGTGATAAGGCACTGGATTGGGCAGCATCCAAGGGTAGAAATGATCAACGATTTGGGTTGGGACCTGCTTAGTTCTTCCAGAACCTGCAGTTTTTGTGTTTTTCCTTCTTCATTGCATCTATATGTATATTGACATACCTTCTGAGGTCTTCAAGAATTTGATGCTATCCTTTGCGTTGCAATGCAACAGGTCTTAAAGTGTTGAATTCATTCTATGCTTTAATTTGACCATTCAGCTAATCTTGAAGCCTTGTTGATGTTGAACTAAACACCAAATGCTGGAGACACTCCGCAGATCAGGCAGCATCAATGAAGTCTCATCTCATGCAGTTATGCACCCTGACAGGGTACTTTCAATAGTGTACCCCTAGAAGATTTTTAAGGGATGCTGGTGACATCCCAAATTCCCTCAGGCTTTTGAGAAAATAGAGACACTGATGCAGTTTCTTGCCCATTGTGTTGACATGGGAGGGCCAGACAAGTCACAGGAGATGTTTACACCTAGGAATTTAAAATTGTTCCCCATCTCCTCCTCATCAGTCCAGGGGGAAAACTACACTCATCCACACGAAATCTATAACCAAATCCTTGCCTTGCTGACACTGAGGAGAGGCTTTGTCCTGCCACCAAGCCACAATTTCATTAATCTCCTTGTTATACTCCAAATCTTATTTGATGATCTTGGAGATCCTGCCTCTGACTGTGGAGTTATCTTTGAATATGTAGATGGAGATAGAGCAGTGTTTAGTCATGCAGTTATGGGTGTAGAAGGATTACAGAAGGGGTATGAGTGAACAGCCTTTTAGGCCTTATGGCCGTTTGAAGTAGATAATGCCAGAAAATGTCCAGGAAGATGTGCCAAATGGAATGTTCCTTTACACAATGTCATCTTCTCTGCCATGATCCTCAACATGGGTGCCCTAAAAGGCTGCTCACTCATACCCCTTCTGTAATCCTTCTACACTCATAACTGCATGACTAAACACTGCTCTATCTCCATCTACATATTCACAGATAACTCCACAGTCATAGGCAGGATCTCCAAGATCATCAAGTAAGAGTTGGAGTATAACAAGGAGATTAATGGAATTGTGGCTTGGTGCCAGGACAAAGCCTCTCCTCAGTGTCAGTAAGGCAAGGATCTGGTTATAGATTTCCTGTGGATGAGCATAGTTCAGCCCCTGGACTGATGAGGAGGAGATGGGGAATAATTTTAAATTCCTAGGTGTAAACATCTCCTGTGACTTGTCTGGCCCTCCCATGTCAACACAATGGGCAAGAAAATGCATCGGTATCTCTACTTCCTCAAAAGCCTGAGGGAATTTGGGATGTCACCAGCATCCCTTAAAAATTTTCTAGGGGTACACCATTGAAAGCACCCTGTCAGGGTGCATTACTGCATGAGATGGGACTGCTCAGCCCAAGATTGCAAAAAACTGCAGAGAATTGTGAACGTGGCTCAAATCATCACACAAACCCCTTCCTCCTCATCTATATCTCCTGCCTTGGTTAAAAAAAAACCCCAATGTATTAAATGACTCATTCTATCCCAGTCACCCTCTCTTCACCCTCCTTCCATCAGGAAAAAGATTCACAAGAGTGAGATTGGGCATCACCTGATTCAAAGAGTTTCTTTCCTGCCAGTATAGCACTCCTGAACAAACCTCGTACAATAAAATTAAGCGGCCTTTGCTTCATACCAACTATCCTCTCTCTATAAGCCCCTTTCACACTTGCATCCCACTAAAATGGCCATTCAGTTTCCTGGGATAGGAATGGAGGTTTGGCTTTTCACACTTGACTACTCCTAACTGGGACACTGAATGCTTTCACACTTGCAAGGAGCCATCCCTGGGGTTAGGACTGTTCTACCGGTGATGTCATAACACATCAAGCAATGTATTATAATCTCATATTTGAGATTATATATTTGAATCATGCCTAATTATAACATAATTAAGCTTTATGTACAGCACAGTATGAGCCCTTCAGCCCCTGTTGTTGTGCTGACCAATATAAATATTTATAAGGGACTGTGGGAAAGTAATAGCAATAGCCGACAATTTGTAAACTGGGAAAGTTGGTAGCACTTTAGCGCACAATTTATACAGCGTGGGAAAATTTAGCTCAAGGGCCAGTTTAGCTCAACAGATATCCAAGTAGATGGAGGTCTTCTCATATCCTGATGTGACTTTAATGAATTTTGCAATGGTTTCATTATTTAAATAGAAGAAATAAGGCAGATACTGAATACCATGGGGTCCTATCATCTGGTTGTGATACCTATTAAAGGGACTGACTGTAGCTTTTTTTTCAAACATCTAAACGCCATGGAGGTCCATGCCCAAGGTGGCAGCACCTATGCTTGGCAGTAAACCTCAGGGGGTTGTGGGCTCTGGGGAATCATTAGACTGCTGCAGGGCACCAGAGTGGGAAAACATTCCTACCACTGAGAAGGAGAAGCCTGGGAGCTGAACAAGCAGGGAAGGTGGCCATGGCAGCAGACCAATGAGGGGCTTAGCGTATGAAGATCCCTTACAGGCTGAGGACACTGTAGACTGGCTGGAGGGAACCAGGATTCAAGGGGGTGGTGAGGCCAAAGAGGCTCCTAATGGCATCTCGAGTGCTGACAGATTCCTGAATGCATCAGATATTCTGATCTGCAAGCTCAAGTTCACCAATGGATCAAAGTGCGGGAGGTGAATCCACAGACACGCAGTGCCTCTAAAGGGACTCTCTTTTGCTTATTGTTGGGGGTACTGGGCTATGCTAGTAGCACCTCTTTTTGTGCTGTTGTGGCAGGCAAAAGTTGACGAATTTTGTGTATTATATTTTGTAGATCAGTACATGTCAATAAAGGAATCTTGAATCTTTGGTGGGGGAGTGTTAAAACCTAGTTGCATGGTACTCTAATACTATTTTAAAAAGCTCTTGGTAGATAACAAAATTCATGTGAATTGTTTGTAAAATGCTGTTGATGGGCTTCACCCTGTTTCAGGACTAAATGACGTTTTGCTTCCATCCAGCCCTTAAAGGCACCAGCACCCTCCCAGCCACACTGGAGAGTGATGTCACTTCATCACAGCTGTCACAGCCTGAAAATGCCGCCATGCTTACTTACACCTGCTCAGAAATGAAATTAAAAGCCAACCCAACCCTCACCCGACTGCGGACGATCTCAAACCTGACCTTAGCTCAAGGACTTAAGTGTCCTGAGTTGGTTCAGAAAAGCTTACAGAAAAGACAGGGGAAATGACTGTCGCTGTTGATCAGGAACAGGTAATGTGTAGTTAAACTAATCAAATCATCACTGGATAAAATATTGAAAGGGACCAGTATGGCACAGCCCAATCACACCCAAGCCTCTATTCAGGCACTGTCAGCCTTGGGTAAGGTAGCATATCTCAAAAGACATTGAACAGATTTATGGATAGGAAGAGCTTGGGAAGATATAGGCTAAATGTAGGTAATGGGACATCTAGAAATGTCATGGATGAGTTAGGCGAAGGGCCTGTTCCATGTTGTATGACTCTACAACTCTTTATGACCCCTGACCTTCTCTTCCAGTGGCTACAAAAACCTGGTTTGCCTTTCAAAAATAATGGGCATGATATTGATTTAGTACCTGGGCAGGTTATTTACCTGTGTGATATCGGACTACTCCCTTCCATGTAGGACCATTAGATGTTCCGACAAATGAGCACCAGGGGCAGAGTCGGGTGCTCCCAGCAAGCAGCTGAAGCTCAAAAGATGTGAGGGCAGTCTAGGTCTGGTGGCTACATATTCGGGAGGCCTGTCGACAGGCGACCTGTGGGATATATCAGCAGCCTCTGGCTGGATTGGTTCCAAGGCTGGAAGGTTAATAGTAAGGTCATTCTACTCCCCAGGAGTTTCTGTGCTGTACAGCTCTACAACCAAGTATAAATTGTCGACTTTTGAGTCAGTGGAGAGAAAATAACATCCATTGGGAAAACCCATCAGGAAATATTTGCAACAAGTTTAGGAAAATACAATTGAACTTGTCAAAGAATAATTGAACTTTTGGTTGTTTAGAAAGGGGCCAGCTCCATGCAGAGCTCTGCTTTTATCATGTTCTCTCCCCGTCGCTTTGGAAGGAACAGCAGCAAATGTCCTTGTCGAATTGTCAAACTGCAGAGCAGCACCTGAAAGGAACAGAATAACAGATGCATCTGGCCTCTTGCTACATCCAGTCAGTGCCTTCTTCCATCAGTTTCAACACTGACTTTTCCTGCCCTTTTCTTCCCTGTGCTCTCCAGATTTTATAGATTTCGGTAATTAAGCTCCTATTGTTTTGGAAGTTACCCTGCAGCTGTTCAGCTAGTTAATTAGAGCCCCAGAGCTATTGATTAGTGACAAAGTGATTGACAACCTTGAAGATCCAAACGTAATTTTATTTTAATTTGAAAGAGTCTACTTTAGACTTTTTTTTCTCCAAAAGAGCGATTGGAAGTTATTAGCTGAAATTTGATGTTGGTTCGAAAATCCTCTAAGAATCAACACTGCCACAAATAGGTTATTAATGTACTTCAGATTCAAATGCCATTCATGCCCCAAGCTGCAGTACCAACCTGGTGCCTCTGTAAAGGAACTGATTTTTATTTTTAATTCCCTTTTCAAACACACTGTAGAGCAGTATTTAGTCACTTAAGATGTAATTTCTGTCAGTCATGTCATTGTTACACAGTTTCTCTTTTGTATTTCTTCATATAAACCTCTGTTCATTTGTAATTGCTTCAATAGCAAGCTTTTTGGAACGTAGCTCAAGGACTTAAGTCCTTTTACCAAATAGGTTTGCAGTTTTTGAATTGACTCCTGTCTCCCAGTCCCAAACTGTCTCGTATTGTGTTTCTTCCCCTCTTCGTTTTCTGCAGGGACCACTCCCTCCGTGACTCCCTCCCTTCCCACCAATCGCCCCCTTGGTCTCGACCCCTGTGAACAGAGAAAATGCTACATTTCTCCCCACACCTCCTCTCTCCCCACCATTCAAGACCCCAAGCAGTTCTTCCAAGTGAAGCAACAATTCACCTGTGAATCTGCAAGGGTCATCTACTGAATCCAGTGCTCCTGTTGTGAACTCTTCTTCATCGAAGAGACTGGACACAGACTGGGTGATTGGTTAGTTGAGCTGTTGCTAGTGTGGACTCAGAAGAGACCAGATACAGTGTTGCTCTGAAAGGTTCAACCACCCGACCATAATGCTGATGGCATTAAACAGCCTCTTAAAGTAGTCGACAGTGTTTTTAAAATAAAATCTTACAACCATGGGTCTGTGCTCAGGATGGAGACACCTGTGCTCACCAGCAGCCACAAGGGGGAGACTCTAGGGGAGCAGTGGAACAGCGCAGGTTACCAGTAGTGGGGAGAACACCCCCCACTGAGAAGGAGAAGCAGAGGAGATGGCCCTACAGGATGGTGACCATGGCAGCAGTTCAGTGAGGGGCTCAGTCTGCGGGCTGCTAGACTGGCTCATGGGAACCAGGTATCAGAGCCAGGATTCAAGAGGATGCTGAGGGCAAGAAGGATTCCCAACCAACCTCGGCTGCTGAAAGCTACCTGATTATGTCAGGTTCTGAAGCTCGAGTTGCCAACAGGGGTCTGTGGAGGTGCACTGGAGGTGAATCCACGGACACTGATGATTCTGAAGGGACTTGTGCTTCTCATTCTCTTGTACTGTAAGGGCTGCTGGGTGACACTAATGGTGACTCTTTTCTTTATAGCAGGCAGAAGGCACTTTGGTGTAATATTACATGTTCTGTTCTATTACATGGCAATACAGGAATCTTGCAATAGCCAGGATCTCCCAGTGATCACCCATTTCAACTCCCTGCTCCAGTACCTTGCTGAAATGTCTATCCATGGTTTCAGGCACTGCCAAACTGCGGGAACAACACTACATATTCCATCCAGATACCATTAACAGACATCTCTATATCTCCCTTTCTCCAGCTCTGCATTCACAGAGCTACTTCCCCGCCCCCCCCTCACTTCCTCCCATCAATCCTTAGCTTTTCACTCCTGCACTCCTATCCATGTCCACCTGAGGCCACTTGGCTGTTGACCTGTGCTCCCCCCCCCAAACCTGTTCTTCCCTCCTTACATTTTTATTCAGACTCCTGGCTGCTTTTCGCTCATACCTTGATGAAGGGCTCAGGGCTGAAACATTGGTTATATTTGCCTCTTCTGATCGTTGTGGAATCTGCTGAGTTTCTCTAGCCCTTTTGTGTATTAACTACAATCGCAGTTCCTGCAGACATTCTTGTTTCACTCCTATTGTGTTCTTGCTGTGATCTCCCTCATTAAACACGCAAGCCCTCCAGCTCACAGTCTTCCACCCGGTTTAACAATGTGTTAAAGCCCATTATCCACAACATCCATTGGAGCGCTCACACCCCTAACGTCGAGGTACTCGAGATGGCAGAGGTCGACAGCATCGAGTCCACGCTGCTGAAGATCCAGCTGCGCTGGATGGGTCACGTCTCCAGAATGGAGGACCATCGCCTTCCCAAGATCGTATTATATGGCGAGCTCTCCACTGGCCACCGTGACAGAGGTGCACCAAAGAAAAGGTACAAGGACTGCCTAAAGAAATCTCTTGGTGCCTGCCACATTGACCACCGCCAGTGGGCTGATAACGCCTCAAACCGTGCATCTTGGCGCCTCACAGTTTGGCGGGCAGCAGCCTCCTTTGAAGAAGACCGCAGAGCCCACCTCACTGACAAAAGGCAAAGGAGGAAAAACCCAACACCCAACCCCAACCAACCAATTTTCCCTTGCAACCGCTGCAATCGTGTCTGCCTGTCCCGCATCGGACTGGTCAGCCACAAACGAGCCTGCAGCTGACGTGGACTTTTTACCCCCTCCATAAATCTTCGTCCGCGAAGCCAAGCCAAAGAAAGCCCATTACCTAGATTTTTAACTCAACTCACTCCTTCCTGCAATGATCCGCAGCCCAAAGTATTTCATGAGCCAAATCATCACCACAGGCAGGTAGGTGCCTGAATAAAAATGGTGGGGAGAGGGGGAAGAGGGCAGAGGTGAAGAAAGGAGGAAGGGGCAGGCAGGGAGAGGAGCACAGTCTAATAGGTCATGTGGATACAGGTGGGAGGCTAGAAGAGAAAGTGATGGGGGAGAGCAGAAGAGGATCAAGAGTAGCTAAGATCGAAGGGAAGGGGTTGGGGAGCTGGAGGAAAGAAAAGCCCAGGAGTGGGGGTTAATGGAAATTAGAGATGTCCTGACCTGTTCTCTTCATCCCTCACCTTCGAAATTAACCAGTGATCCTGCTCTGAACTGCTTCCAGTCCCTCCTTGAATAATACACTCTCACCAACACCTGATACCATTGTGTCAAAACTTCCTGATCTTTCTACTCCTTGCCACAAGTTCCAACATTTCTTTATCCTTCCTGGAGATTACAGAATGCTGCTGTATAAAGGGGCCTGGGTGTTCTTGTACACAAGAAGCATGAAATTGTACTTGTGTGCTAACTTCATGCTTTTTGTGTGCAAGAACACCTAGCCCCTTTGATACAGCAGTATTCTGTGATCTTCCACCATCTAAACCATATACTGCTTGCTCTATCCTACCTCCTGTGAGGGGAATCACCTCATATTTCCTGACACTGGATTCCACTTGTAAACCCTTCCCAACTCAGGTTTAACCATATCTACACCAAAAGACAGGAAGTATGTTATCCAGTACTCCAAATGAGGTCTGTCCAAGGCTTTATAAATTTGGACCATACCCTCTTTACTTCTGTAATCAGTGCACTGACTAATGAAGGCCAGTATCCTATCGGCCTTCCTCATCACATTATCCAATTGTACATAACATTGTCATGGGCTCAAAGAGAGACACAAAACAGAAATGGGTCCTTCAGTCCATTGAAGTTCATCCACCACCCATTTACACCCATGCTATTCTAACTCTTTTAAAAAATATTTTATTTTAGTTTTCAGTCTAACTCATTTTTGAAGACTCCCCATATTCCCATCCTCTTCCAGATTCTGCCACTCATCATGCAACCCATTAACCGACTGACCCACACATTTTTTGGACATAGGAAAAATCTGGAGCACCTGAAAGAAACCTACTCAGTCACAGAGAGAGTTGGCAAACTCCACACAGACAGCTGCCGAGGATATGACTGAGCCTGAGCAGCTCAAGTTGGAGGGATATAAATTGTTTTCCACCCAACTTTGTCAATCTCCGTTGAGTGCATTCCTTGATGACAAGGACAGTGTCCTAATGGGGATAAATAGTATTAGTACAGATAGGCAAAGGTGTGAATATGACAATGGTAGACTGAAGGACCTGTGCTCTACAACTCTGTGACTCTTAAGTATGGAATAGATCTGATCATTGCTCTAATCCTGCAATGACCTTCCAGTGTGAAACATCAGGAGATCATGTCCAATTCATTCAAGATTTTCCATTTTCACTCAGTGACAATTTTCTGGGTGCTTGTAGCTGAAATATATTCCTTACAATCCCAAACAAAAATCAGGATTCTTTCAGATGGCATCCACCATCATGAGAACTCTGTAGAGAATTGTTTTCACTAACCCTACAACACAATGCTGGAGGGGCTACTTCTTTCCCAGAATTGCCAGTTATTTACTCAGTGAAGTTCAAAGCTCATAAACATGAGGTCATGCATTTTCTTAGGAAGTGTAGGAATGTCAAACAGAGGGTCCAAATCCAGATGTTATTGGAAGAAATAGACCCCAGAGAGCCTGGACACCAAATGTTATACCAGAGGTTATCAGGAATTCTAAAAAGATAAAGCAAACACCAAAGTTTAGTCATTGAGGGATAGAACTGAAAATGAGTAAGGTTAATGCTCCCTTCTCTCCTCTCTGCCTCCCCCCACCTTTTTATCCAGGCGCCTGTCTGTTTTAGATTGTTCCTGACAAAGGGTTGAGGCTCAAAAGTTTGGTTGTCCTTTACCTTCCTGTGGATGCTGAGTTTCTCCAGCACATTTGTGTATTGCACTCAACCCAGCATCTGCAGACATTCTTGCTCAAACTCCTTTAGATCTTGGTCAGTCCACATTTAAGAATGATGCATTGTTCTAGTCAGAGAGGAATTACAAGGATGAAAGCAGAAGTTCCTCCTTCCTGATGGTATCAGTGAGAAGATGGCATGGCTTGGGTAGTGAAGGTCCTTGAAGGCAGATGCTGCTTTCTTGAGACACTGTAGGAGTGAAATTTAAATATTATATCCAAAAATAAGGCAAACACTCAAGTTTTAACATCCATAATGGGTATCTGCCTTCCTTTATTTTGCTCTCCAACTCTTTCCAATGGTCTCCTTTCTTCTTCCCAGCATGCCTCTTCTGCCACCTCCCCTTGCCTGCCCATTGGTTTATTCACACGCACATCATCACAACTCCTCACTCTGGCCTTGCGGGTGTGGCGGCCAGCTGTGCATTACCAACAGAAGCTAGCTTATGTGTGTACACCACCTCCCATGTGTGTCAATCCAAATGAACAGGGCCAGGTCCAGGTAGGTACATGACCACAACAACACTGCTTCTTGTAGATATCCTTAATGGAGTGAAGACTGATGCCCATGATGGCGCTAGCTGTGATCACAACTCTGTAGCCTCTTCCTGCCCTAAGCTTTGGCACCTCCATGCCAGACAGTGATGCAACCAGTCGGAATGAAGGGTTTTGACAGGGAGACTGTGCCCACTTTGGGATAGGGCATAACTGGAAGCGATTGCTATTCAGGTCCTAAGAAATCTAGCAGGTCATCTAGAAGAAACAGCATTAGCCAAGAAATGGAGAGAATGTGGGGCAGGAAGGAGATGAAGTGAGTGGTCCAGATGTACTTAGGGAAGACAGGAGATGTATGAGGGGAAAATGAACAGATTGTCATTTTTTTAAAAAAGGACAGAATGCTTGAGAGGAATGCTAATGCTGGCATTGACAGCTTGGGCTGAATGGCCTCTTTTGGGGCATTCATCCTATGTAATGTAATCCATTGGCTCTTGGATGATTGACTGGGGCTGTAACAAGCAATGCACATGACAAAGGCTCTGTGAGTGTGAGATTTTAACAAATTGGTGCACTCAATCCTTGCAGCTGCAGGCACTTCAGAACTAACTACAGTAACTCCTTTCATGAAAGCTCCGAACACATTAAATTGTTTGTAGACCCTATTAGGCTGAATTTGTTTGAACAATACAGTGTTATAGATGCAATGATATTGCAAAGGCTGTTTTACATTTCAATCCGTAGCCCTTTTGTTTCAACTTTTTGATTGGGACACACTATCGTGAAATCATTGTAAAAAAATTTTTTTAAATTCAATGATGTTTGGTTTAATGAATAATTCATTTATTTTAGAAGTGTACACTTTACAAGTTTCATTCTTGAGAGGGAAATGGATGAGATTTTTTTTTACGCTCACCAATCCCAGGATTGCAACATCGCATTCATTTAACAGAAAGCATCCAAGGTTGTAAGAAAGTTTTGTGTACCAAGGTGTGGATTTCTTTTTTTTAAGAGATACAGCATGATAACAGGCCCTTCTGGTCCATGAGCCCGCACTGCCCCAAAACACCCATGTGGTTAATTAACCTTCTAACCTACATCACCTTTGTTGACCTCACCAAAGCCTTTGACACCGTGAGCAGGAAAGGGCTTTGGCAAATACTAGAGCGCATCGGATGTCCCCCAAAGTTCCTCAACATGATTATCCAACTGCACGAAAACCAACAAGGTCGGGTCAGATACAGCAATGAGCTCTCTGAACCCTTCTCCATTAACAATGGCGTGAAGCAAGGCTGTGTTCTCGCACCAACCCTCTTTTCAATCTTCTTCAGCATGATGCTGAACCAAGCCATGAAAGACCCCAACAATGAAGACGTTGTTTACATCCGGTACCGCACGGATGGCAGTCTCTTCAATCTGAGGCGCCTGCAAGCTCACACCAAGACACAAGAGAAACTTGTCCGTGAACTACTCTTTGCAGACGATGCCGCTTTAGTTGCCCATTCAGAGCCAGCTCTCCAGCGCTTGACGTCCTGCTTTGCGGAAACTGCCAAAATGTTTGGCCTGGAAGTCAGCCTGAAGAAAACTGAGGTCCTCCATCAGCCAGCTCCCCACCATGACTACCAGCCCCCCCACATCTCCATCGGGCACACAAAACTCAAAACGGTCAACCAGTTTACCTATCTCGGCTGCACCATTTCATCAGATGCAAGGATCGACAATGAGATAGACAACAGATTCGCCAAGGCAAATAGCGCCTTTGGAAGACTACACAAAAGAGTCTGGAAAAACAACCAACTGAAAAACCTCACAAAGATAAGCGTATACAGAGCCGTTGTCATACCCACACACCTGTTCGGCTCCGAATCATGCGTCCTCTACCGGCACCACCTACGGCTCCTAGAACGCTTCCACCAGCGTTGTCTCCGCTCCATCCTCAACATCCATTGGAGCGCTTTCATCCCTAACGTCGAAGTACTCGAGATGGCAGAGGTCGACAGCATCGAGTCCACGCTGCTGAAGATCCAGCTGCGCTGGATGGGTCACGTCTCCAGAATGGAGGACCATCGCCTTCCCAAGATCGTGTTATATGGCGAGCTCTCCACTGGCCACCGTGACAGAGGTGCACCAAAGAAGAGGTACAAGGACTGCCTAAAGAAATCTCTTGGTGCCTGCCACATTGACCACCGCCAGTGGGCTGAAAACGCCTCAAACCGTGCATCTTGGCGCCTCACAGTTTGGCAGGCAGCAACCTCCTTTGAAGAAGACCGCAGAGCCCACCTCACTGACAAAAGGCAAAGGAGGAAAAACACAACACCCAACCCCAACCAACCAATTTTCCCCTGCAACCGCTGCAACCGTGTCTGCCTGTCCCGCATCGGACTTGTCAGCCACAAACGAGCCTGCAGCTGACGTTGACTTTTTACCCCCTCCATAAATCTTCGTCCGCGAAGCCAAGCCAAAGAACCATATATGTCTTTGAAATGTAGGAGGAAACCAGCACGCCACGTAGTTATGGAGAGAAAGTGCAAACTCCTTCCATACAGCAGCGAATTTGAATTTGGGTCACTGGTGCTATATTATCATTGTGTTAACCGCTACGCTAAATGTATCACGATTAAAAAAGAAATTCAGGTAACAAATGCTGTACACTGTTCAATTCAAATCTAAAGGATCTTCTCAGGGGAGACTGTATTGATACCAAATGATAAAATGAAGGATCTCAATAAAGAGCCTTGACCTGAAATGTTGACTAATCATTTCTCTTCAAGGATGCTGCCTGACCCACTGAGACACCTTTGTTCAGCCCAAAGGGGTAACCCTGGGCGTCCAGTCTCCCTGACTGTCCCCATCTACATCATTAAAACAACTTAATGGAAACTAAAGATTCAGCTCCTCATCTTCCAACAAGGCACATTACACACCCCGTCACTGAATTCAATAGTTTCAGATAAAATTAAACAACCATGATTTTGCTTCTTAAACACTTTCGGGTGTACTTTATGGATTATGGGCTGTTGATCAGAAAAATTGCCTTTAAAATTTTCCTATTGCATACTGGTTTTTAGATATAACGGACTTTTGCGATTTCCTGTCATATTTTAAGTCCACTTCAAATATACAAAAGCATGAAAAGCCACAAGTCATTGAAAATTCAGTTTTGCCTTTGCTCTTGGACTTCTTCCCTGCAGATCTTGGTACAGTCAGTGACGAACATGGTGAAAGGTTAGAGTATGGGAGTTGCGATGTCATGTTACAACTGAACACAGCTTTGGTGAGACCACACTTGGAATATTGAGTGCTATTCTGCTCACCCAGACGATTGGAAGGATAAAATTAAGCTGGAAAGGATATAAAAAAGATTCACAAAGATGTTGCTAGGCTTGAGTTATAAGGAGAGACTGGATAGACTAAGAATTTACTCCCCTGGAGTGCGGGAGTTTGAGGATGGACTTGTAGAGGTTTATAAGATCACAAGCAGCATAGACAATGTAAATAGTTACAGTCCTTTTTTCCAGGGTAGGGAGTATAAAACTAGAGGGCATAGGCTAAAGGTGAGAGGGGATGAGTTCACAAAGAGGATGGTGAATATTCAAATTTCAAGGTTCCTTTAATGTCATGGAATAGTACAGATCATGTCATATTACACAAAACTGCATTCTGCCTGCCGTAAGGCAGATAAAGAGTTGGCATTATTGTTGCCCGGCGTCCCTTACAGTGAGAAAGGAAGAGAAGCAAAACAGTCTCTTCAGAGTAACTGAATCTCCGTGGATTTGCCTCCATCACATCCACAACCTCTGTAGCTGCACAGACTCCTGTTTAATTCGTGGGCAACCCGAGCTCCAGATCCAAACCTACAACATGATCAGGAAGCCTTCAGCATCTGAGACCTTTTGGGAGTCATTAATGCCCTCAGTACCAATACCTGATTCCCATGAACTAATCTCCAACAGTTCATAGCCTGTGCGAGACCCCAACTGCAAGTCGTCTGCAGCCTGTGTGGGACCCTCAGCTGCTGAGTCCCTCACTGGTCTGCTGCCGTGGTCTGCCCTACAAAGGTTGTCTCTTCAGCTTCCCCTTCTGAATCAGGTTGTTCTTCCCGTTTCTGGCGCCCTACGCCTGTCTCCTGAACCCTGGAGTCTGCAACCACTCCTGGCCGCTGCCGAGCACAAGCGCTGCCATCTTTAGTGCGTTTGAAGGTTGGTGGTTGAAACCTTCGTAGCAGTGCTGTGGCTCTGCTCTATGGGGGCCACAGCAAGCACCACTGCCATTTTTCTGGGTATGTGGAATGAGCTGCCAGAGGATGTAGCAGAGATGGGCCAAATGGTAATGTTTAGAATCAGAATCAACATTTATTGTTTGCGCCATCATGACAGGCACAAAAATTGCTAAAAATCACATTTTTAAAAATAAATAAATGTGTGCAAAAGAAGTGAAAAAGTGAGATCATGTCTGTAGTTCATTGTCCATTCAGAAATCTGATGGCGGAGGGGAAGAAGCTGTTTCTGTACCATTCAGTGATTTTTTTTTAAAGATTTTTCACACTATGAACCATATTAATACACACAAACATTTCCCTCTTGAATATACACAGTGTCATTTTCTCCCCTTTTCCCCCCTGCTTTCCCTCCCCCCCTTACCACCCCCCTCCAAACCTATTAAACGTTCAACATATAAAATACCATAAACCCATTAAACAATGTCATCACACAATGAAAATAAACAAGAAAATTGTGTCATCTACTTTTACACACTGGGTCAGTTCATTTCATCTTCTTCTCATTCTATCATTTTAGGGGGTGGAGGTCCGCGGTAGGACTTCTCTGTTGTGTTCCATGTACGGTTCTCAAATTTGTTCAAATAATGTGACTTTATTTTTTAAATTATATGTTATTTTTTCCAATGGAATACATTTATTCATTTCCATGTCCCATTGCTGTACTCTCAGGCTCTCTTCTGATTTCCAAGTTGACATTATACATTTTTTTGCTACAACTAAGGCTATCATAATAAATCTTTTTTGCGCTTCATCCAGATGGAGACCTATTTCTTTACTTCTTATATTACTTAGAAGAAAGATCTCTGGATTTTTTGGTATGTTGCTTTTTGTGATTTTATTTAATACCTGATTTAGATCTTCCTAAAACTTTTCCACTTTCTCACATGCCCAAATTGCATGTACTGTTGTTCCCATTTCCTTCTTACAGCGAAAACATCTATCTGATGATGTTGGATCCCATTTATTTAACTTTTGGGGCGTGATATATAGCCTATGTAACCAATTATATTGTATCATGCGTAACCTCATATTTATTATATTTTTCATAGTTCCGGAGCATAACTTTTCCCATATTTCATTTTTTATCTTTATGATTAAATCTTTTTCCCATTTTTGTTTGGGTTTATAACTTATTTCATCATTTTCTTTCTCTTTCAGCTTGATGTAAATGTTTGTTATAAATCTTTATTATCGTTGTTTCTGTAATCACATATTCAAAGCTGCTTCCTTCTGGTAATCTCAGTTTGCTTCCCAATTTAAATAGGTTTTCAGTTGGTGGTATGCAAACATTGCACCATGAGTTATTCCATATTTGTACTTCATTTGTTCAAATGATAATAAATTATTTCCCAAAAAACAATTTTCTATTCTTTTAATTCCTTTTCTCTCCCATTCTCTAAAGGAAAGGTTATCTATTGTGAAAGTTGATTTTGAGTCAATAATAATTTTGGTAGTTGGTAATTTGTTTTTTCCTTTTTATGTGAATCTTCTTCCATATGTTGAATAAATGGTACAGTACTGGTGAACTTCTATATTGCACCAGTTTTTCATCCCACTTATAAAGTATATGTTCTGGTACCTTCTCTCCTATTTTATCTAGCTCTATCTTGGTCCAATCTGGATTTTCCCTTGTTTGATAAAAAATCTGATAGATACCTTAATTGTGCTGCTCTGTAATAATTTTTAAAGTTTGGTAGCTGCAAACCACCTTGTTTGTACCATTCTGTTAATTTATCTAGCGCTATCCTCGGTTTCCCCCCTTTCTATAAGAATTTCCTTATTATTCTCTTTAGTTCATTAAAGAATTTCTCTGTTAAGGGAATAGGTAACAATTGAAATAGGTATTGTATCCTTGTGAAAAAATCTTGGCAAGTGGACCTCTCTTGGGTGAATAAATTTGGTTGGCATGAACAAGTTGAGCCAAAGGGCCTGTTTTCATACTGTTGAACTCTACAACTCTACAGTTGGTAAACTGGGACTTTCCAAGTGCAGGAGCTTGTGCTAAAAGATGCACTACATTTTGGTGAAGGCAACATGCGTGGTCTATGGGGAAAGACCACAGTCCAGGGGTCTGCTCCCACTGAACACTGGGAACTGGCTCCTCTCAAACACTTCATGGGTGCATGGGTTAAGGAGCAAAAATCAGTAGGATGGATAATGATGGTAACAATGAATGTAGAGAGAGAGACTCACACTAACTTTAGATACTATATATATATAAAACAAACAAAGTATATTACTACATATACTCATGTAAGAATTGAATCTTGTGGACCAATTTTTCAAGTAAAACTTAGGGGGTCAACTATTACAGGCACACTATTTTTGCCTGCAGTAAGTACCCGTGTTGTTTGAGATACTGGGAATTCCGATGGGCAGGTGGCCAGCCAAGACAAGTTGGTAAGTCCATGCTCGGGGTATCAGGAACTTGGATGGGCAGGTGGCCGGGGCTTAGGCAAAGATTCGCGGACTAGGCGTTGGGAGCTCTGGAGGGCGGACGGCTTGAGCCAAAAATAGGGGGTTTGACTTTTACAGATGATATATGGAAAATACCAGATTTTTGAGCTAAAAATGGAGGGAGTCGATCTTTATGTGGTATTGACTATTACACCAGTAAATAAGGTATTGATTTTTTTTAATTGACAATTTGGAATTCTTTTGGTTTGTTTATCTGAGTTGCTGCTCAGATGTAACTGATTGGTGTAATTGCCTGATCTGAAATAATTATATCTCATAATAGTGCCATCTTAAACCTTTCTTGCACAAAAATCTGTCATAGAAATATAGTCATACACCACAGAAGCAGGCCCTTTGGCCCACAACATCCATGCTGACCAAGACTTCCTAATCTGCAGTGAAACAAGTACCTAATGGAACAACTTGGAACATGTGGAGTTGCAGAGAGGCAGTGTTCAAGCATAAACTGGAGATCAGAGACCAGAACACATTACAAAACTATCATCAGTTATTTTCAATCATTACATCCACCCAATTAAATAGAGTCAAAATTATGTGAACAATTTCCCATTTTAATGCTGGTGTTGGCAATTTCCACTGGGATCAGAAAGTTAATTATTGTATTCAGCCCTGAGTGTAATCAGTTCTTGGTATTGTAATCTGTCACATTCATTCTAGCCTTTTCAATCAGAAATGCATTCTTTAATTGCATTGAGATAAATCAAATTTATTAGGTTTTTAGCCTCATAACCTGCAGATATGATTTACTGTTTACTAATAGTGAAATTATTTGTTGTCAATTGTCACAGAATTTGGTTCTCCAATTTACAAAAGCAAATTTTGACAAGACCCTGTGGCAGAATCATTTTATTTAGAGATGGAACACGGTAACAAGCCCTTCTCCCACCTGCCAATACTGCCCAAATATCATCCTGTTGTGAACATTTCCTCCAACCGAGATTATATTTCCAATGCAACAAAACTATGCCAAACAGGATAAATATACCAATAAAGTTAGGCATACCTGGAACTCTCAGCGATACTGGGTGTTGAAGGTGACTGTTTGCAAAACAAAAACTGTACGCCATAGATGGAAGGTTTTGCATCACAAAGAAAATCCAAGACTTGAATTTCTAAATCATGTTTAACAATCTTTGGAATCCAAATCACAGTAATTGTTCACAAAACAGTAATGGTCTGCTTGTTGGGTGAATAGTGGATAGGTCACCAGGAATGATCTCTCTGCTTCTCCTCAAAAACTGCCATGACATCTATACTGTAACTCCTTCCTGGGCAGACAGGGTTTGGGGTTTAACAGTTTATTTTAAGGAAAGGTTCACATAGAGTGTGGAGAACAGAGTCAATCAAACTGATATACTTTCATCGGAGAGTAACTCCAGAATAGATCAACGTTCTCACACACACACATACCCCAATAACTTTATGTACCAAATGACTCATATCATTGCAGTCCGTCATCATTTTCTAATTAGTTATACCGAAGAGAAGGTCCCTACCTCTTGTTAGAACCTTGATGCTTCAAGAAATGTGTAAACATTGCATTAGATTTCTCATCAGTAACTTGAAATTTACTTCCTGTATCATTGCTCAGGTGGTAACAGTATTCTGAGAAACTGCATCACATTGCAACACTAGTAACCTTGGCATTGCATTACCATTTATCATCTACCAGCAGCCTTCTCCACATTTCACCTTCCCCTCCTACCCCCAATGGCTCCATCCTCCCATCAACCTTCACCCTTCCTCTGTCCACCAATCACTTACTGGCCCCGGTCACATTCTCCCACCCCTCCCCACCTTTCCTCTTTGTACCAGCTACCTTCCCTTTTCAATCTTAGTCCTGATTCAGAGTTTTAAAAGTCAATAAATCCTCCCTTGCCCACCTTCCCCCTGTGAAAGTCAGCCCACGCTGAAATAAAACAAGCAGCAGCGCAAACAGAACCAATCAAGTCGACAACAGTTTCTTTATTCAACCTTGATAACGCTAGTGGGAGTGAGGGGTACAAAGAAAGAGTTCAGTAACTCATTGTCTACACTGAGGCCCAACTCAAAGTATACAGAATGTTCACTCCCCCCCCCCCCCCCACTTTTATACACCTTTGAAAAGGGTCTGCGTGCGACCCTACATGTTTCACATGAGTTTCACACAGCTGGCAATTCTTGTTTATACACAACATGTTCCCTTGTGGTGGCTGCAAATGGCTGGGAAATGTCAGGGTGTCTTTACTCTGGTTTATTTACTTTTACTATATTCTTTATGGTGTTAGTTACTATCTCATTACAGCAGAGGGTAAGTCATGTTAGAAGGCAATTACATTCCCACCACGTTACAAGGCTTTTTTCTCACCCAACTCATTAACCCTTTAAGAAATTTGTTAAACATAATCTTTCTCCCCCCCCCCCACCACCACATTGATAGAAGCTTCTCAATCCACTTGACCAGAAGTTTGTTTTCCTTTTTGCTTGTAATTTCTCTGCTAATATGTTTTGATTAAAAACTCTTCTTGAAGAGTAGACAATTGAGCATATGGGTGGATTTGAGATTTTGGCTCCAGGCCTTGATTTGTTTTCCATATTAGATGTCCTGTTGTCATTGATGCAGCCAATGCAAATGGAGTAATGCAACAGAGCAGCCGATCTACAGCAAGCTGTGGATCTGCATCTTACAGCTTTAAGCTGCACTCCAAATTGGAGGCTAAGGGAGCAGTACTGAGTGAATGCTGCATTGTTGGGGGTTGCTGCCCTTGAGAAGGGCTGTTAAACCTGTCGACTCTGTTGGATCCAATGGCACAATTTCAAAGAGAAACAGGGGAATTACCCCTGGTCTCCTGGTCACTATTTATTTCCCAATCAACAACACTAAAAAAACAAGTTCTCTGGTCGTTATTATGTTGTGGGAACTTGCTGCACGCAAATAATCCATCATGTTTACTGAAATAGATATGAGGATGCATCAATGGCTGGAAAGTACCTGGACTGACACAAAAGTATGAAAATCACAGACTCTTTATAAACTAACACGCCAAAACTTGGCAATACAAATCAGGACACAATTCTGGAAGATCTTATCTGATAAATTAAGTCTGTTCCTGCAACTAATAAGTGAATTAAAGGCCATGGGTTTTAGTGCGCAGGTGTAGGAGGATAGTTTTTCTCCAGTAGAAAGGAGACAGCACCTTCTACAGGCTATGGATAGAGGGTGTAACAGAGGGAAATATTTCTCTGCAACCTGATTCCTTTTATAACCAAGCACAAAACCTTGTAAATAGAACTAATATCAGGAGATCAGCTGCTAAATATTTCCTTGACTTGCATTTAATGATTAAAGCACTCTTTCTGAAATGGATCCTGATTAGACAGAGTAAACGTGGATAGGCTTTTTCAATTAAGAGTGGGGGAGATTCAAACTAGAGGGCATGGTTTAAGATTGAAGGGGGAAAATTATAAGGGGAACATGAGGGGAAATTTCTTGACGCAAAGGGTGGTGGAGATGTGGAATGAGCTTCCGACAGACGTGGTCGAGGCGGGATCATTGGTTACATTTAAGGAAAGACTAGATAGTTACATGGATAGGAGAGGACTGGAGGGGTATGGACCTGGTGCTGGTCAGTGGGACTAGGAGAGTGGGGATTTGTTACGGCATGGACTAGTAGGGCCGAACTGGCCTGTTCTGTGCTGTAAGTGGTTATATCGTTATATGGTTAGATGGATATCAATATAACTGCCCCGCCACACTGTGATGCCCCAACATACTGTGTCGTCCTTACATGTTGCACATTGTGATGCACATGCATGCTGCAATTTCCCTACAAGCTGCACACTGCCACGTCTGCACACACTGCCATGTCCCAGCACGCTGCCACGCCCCAGCAACCAGCCACATCATCACATGCTCCCATGTCCTCTCATGCTATATGTTACCACATGCTGTCATGTCCCTGCGTGCTACCATGTCCCAGCATGCTGCCATGTCTCCACATGTTGCCACATCCCCTCATGCTGCCAAGTCACCACACTTTGCTTGGTGACATGTCTCCACACCCTAATGTTCCCCCCTAAACTTTTCCCCTTTCACCATGCCCTCTGGTTTATATCTCACCTATACTCAGGTGGAAAAAACCTACCGACATTTACTCTGTTCCTACCCCTCATAATTTTAACTGCCTCTCTCAAATCTTCCCTTATTTTTCTACACTCCAGGGAATTATAACCTGTTTAACCTTTTCCTGTAAGTCAGTTCCTCAAGTCTGGGTTCTCATCACCTCACTATTGGAAGGATGTGGAAGCTGTGGAGAAAGTGCAGGGGACATTTACAGCATATTGTCTGGATGGGAATACAAGTCTAATGAGACAAGGTTAGCAGAGCTGAGACTTTTCTCTTTGGAACATACAAGGATGAGAGGAGAGTCAATAGAGGTCTACAAAATTATGAGAGGTGTAGATAAGGTGAAAAGCCAGCACTTTTTTCCCAGGGCAGGAATATCAAACACCAGAGGACATATGTACAAAGTGAAGGGAGGGAAATTTAGGGGAGACATCAGGAGAGAAGGAGTTAGAGAGAGAAGAAAAAGAAGATAAAAACTTTCTCGGAAAAGAGGAAAGTAAAAAAGATAAACAATAGATAGAGAATATTTTGATGAGCAAATGAAGACATTAAAAAACATTTTAACAACAGAATTTAACACAATAAAAATAAAAATGGAAAAAGCCGAAGATAGAATGCAGAAACTTGAGCTGGCCATACCAGATATAGGAAAAAGAACAGATGAAGTGGAAGAAAGTCAGACAGCTGTGGAATTAGAAATGAATGAACAAAAAGAAAATCTGAAAGATAGAAACAAAGAAATTAAAGAGATACATGATCAGTTCATTCGAAAAATTGATGTCTTAGAGAATTATAACAAACGAAACAATATAAAAATAGTAGGTGTACAAGAAGGTGTAGAAGGATCAGACATAAAGGGATTCATAAAAATAAGTCTTGGATGCAGAAGAACTACAAGACAAAATAGAAATTGAAAGACCACATAGAACATCGGCACCAAAGCCTTATTCAAATCAAAAGCCACGTTCCATAATAGTAAAATTACCAAGACACTCAACAAGAGAAAAAATATTAGAGCGGGCAAAGGATAAAGTAAAAGAAAATAAACAACCTCTGGAATATAAAGGACAAAAAATATTTTTCTATCCAGACATGAACTTTGAGCTCTTAAAGAAATGGAAAGAATTTAACTTGACAAAGCAGATACTATGGAAGAAAGGATATAATTTTAATCTACAACATCCAGCAATATTAAAAGTATTTATTCCAGGGGAAAGAAATTGACTGTTCTCAGACCCAAAAGATGCCCAGCACTTTGCTGAACAAATGCCGAACAGACATCGAAACGAGAAGTATTAAAAAAAGACTATCAAAACAATGTATAGAGATTAATTGTAAAGATAATAATGTAAATATAAAGTTGAAGTTTGAAAAAGATAAGGGGGAAAGATAAGAAAAAAGGGGGAAAAAATAAAAGCTTTGTTACATTTTTGAAAAATATATAGTGTTTCTCTGGGGGGGTTAGGGAGAGGAAAAGAACTGCTACTGCAAAATCTGTTGACGCTTACGGTTATTACCACAACCCAAATAGATAAGGGAATTATGGTTGCCTGGCAAGGAGCCAAAGACAACCCAATACAAGGGGGACTTTTATTATTTTGGATAGGAATATTTGATGTGTTAATTTTGATAGGGGTTTCTAGGATAATTTGTTTTTTAACCATGTTGTCATGTATTGAAATGTGCAAAAATATTTTTTTAATTGAAAATAAAGAGATGGAAGAGTTGAGGAGACGAGAGAGAATTGAACAAAGAGGTATAAGATGGGTACATTAAATTTCATGACTATAAATATTAATGGAATACACAATCAAATTAAAAGGAAAAGGTTACTGACATTACTAAAAAAGAAAAAAAATCAACATTGCTTTTGTGCAAGAAACACACTTAACCGAGATAGAACATAGTAAATTGAAGAGAGACTGGGTAGGCCCTGTAGTGGCATCATCATACAATTCAAAATCCAAGGGAGTAGCAATATTAGTCAACAAAAATCTACCAATCAGCATAAAAGAAATAATAACAGATCCATCAGGTAGATATGTAATGACAAAGTGTCAGATTTATTCTGAATTTTGGAATTTATTAAACATCTATGCATCTAACAAAGAAGACCAGCAATTTATGCAAAACATCTTCCTCAAGATAGCAGATACACAGGGATATATCTTGCTTGGAGGGGACTTCAACTTGGACCCAATAATGGACAAAACTAGGAAGACAATTAACAATAAGAATAAAGTAACTAAATTTACACTAAAAGCAATGGAGGATATGAAACTAATCGATATATGGAGGAAACAACACCAAAAAGAGAGAGAATATTCACACTACTCAAATAGACACAAGACCTATTCAAGAAGACATGTTTTTGTTATCAGCACAGATCTAAGGAAGAGTTTTTTAAAAAAAGAATATAAAGCAAGATTATTGTCAGATCACTCTCCCCTGTTATTAACAATTGAATTAGAGAATGCCCCACCAAAGACATATCGATGGAGACTAAATCCTACACTGTTAAAAAAAACAAGATTTCAAAGAATATATTGAACAACAAATTAAATATACTTCAAGATAAACACGGAATCAGTAAAAGATAAATTTATTTCAAGGCCTTTATTAGAGGACAAATAATTAGCCATACAACTAAAATTAAAAAGGAATATAATCGGGAAGTAGAACAGTTGGAAAAAGAGATAACAATCATTGAAAGGAATT
The DNA here is from genome assembly GCF_036971445.1 of Narcine bancroftii. Lineage (NCBI taxonomy): Eukaryota > Metazoa > Chordata > Chondrichthyes > Torpediniformes > Narcinidae > Narcine > Narcine bancroftii. Next base: position 232,818,808 of record NC_091472.1, read on the forward strand.
AGCGGAAAGAGAAGATACAGAAAAAGAGAGAACTGGCAGAGAAAAAAATTAAAATATGAAACATTACAAACATATAAAGTAGAGAAAAATATAATGAAAACAAATCAAAAATATTATGAACTGGGAGAGAAAACACACAAAATATTGGCCTGGCAACTTAAAACAGAACAAGCTAAAAGAACCATTCTAGCGACAAGAAAAGATGATAAGCAGATCACATATAATCCATTGGAGATTAATGAAGATTTTAAAAGATTCTATAAACAATTATACCAAACTGAAAATATAGGAAAAATTGACAAAATTGACAAATGTTTATCTAATATTGAAACTGAAAGAATATGGAGAGATATCAGGGTACAAGATTAACACCAATAAAAATGAAGTAATGCCAGTGAGCAAAATTGATTATTCAGAATTTAAAAAAGAAACCCTTTATAAATGGCAATCACAGGTGATACATTACCTTGATATCAAAATAGATAACAACCTAAAATATTTATACAAATTAAACTATGAACCATTAATTAAAATATACAAAAAGATTTAAAGATTTGGAAAGAACTACCGTAAACTTTAATAGGAAGAGTAAAATGTATTAAGATTAATGTGTTCCCACAAGTGCAATATCTATTCCAAATGTTTACAATTCCCCTGACAGATAAATATTTTTTAAAAACTAAAGAAAATAGCAAGGAAATTTTTATGGAAAGGTAAGAAATCAAGAATAGCACTAGAAAAATTAACATGGAGTTACAAACAAAGTGGGTTACAGCTACCAAACTTCAAAAATTACTACAGGGTGGCACAGTTAAGATACTTATCAGATTTTTATCAGAGAGGAGAAAAACCGGACTGGTCTAAGATAGAATTAGACAAATTGAGAAAAAATATCCCGGAACACATACTTTATAAATGGGATGAAAAATTGGTGCAATATAACAATTCACCAGTACTATATCACATATTTAAATTATGGATAAGAATACACCTGGAAGAAAAAAGATAAATGATCAAATACCAAAAATGATATTAACACAAAACCCATTAATCCCCTTTACAATAGACAATTTGTTTTTCAAAGGATGGGATAGAAAAGGAATCAAGAAAATAGAAGATTGCTTTTTGGGAAATAATTTATTAACATTTGAGCAATTAAAAGATAAATATGGAATAACACAAAGAACAATGTTCACATATTACCAATTGAAAACTTATCTAAAAGATATACTGGGAAATAGTTTGAGATTACCAGAAAGTAGCAACTATGAATATTTAATCACAGACACAATGATAATTAAAAAATTTATTATAAACATGTACATCAAATTGCAATATATAGAAGATTAAATAAAGTGTGAACCGAAACAAGATTGCAAAAAAGATTTAAACACAGAGATAAAGAATCAAACGTGGGAGAAGTTATGTATAGGAACAATGAGGAATATGATAAATAGTAGATTATGTATGATTCGTCTCTCGCGAACCTGACGTTTTCTCAATGCAGCAATGACCGGCAGGAGAGCAGCGGCAGCCCCGGCCCCGGTCCGGGCAGAGGGTAGGCGGCGGCGGCCCCAATCCAGGCAGGAGCAAGGGGAGGCCCCGGCCTTGGTCGAGTGAGGCAGGTGGAGGCCCCGGTCCGGGCAGAGAGGTGGAGGCGGCGGCCCCGGTCCGGGCAGAGGGAGAGCAGCGGCGGCCCCGGCCCCGGTCCGGGCAGATGGTAGGCGGCGGCGGTCCCGATCCGGGCAGGAGCAAGGGGGAGGTGGCAGCCCCGACCTCGGTCGAATGAGGCAGGCGGAGGCCCCGGTCTGGGCAGCGAGGTGGAGGCGGCGGCCCTGGTCCGGGCACAGGGAGAGCAGCGGCGGCCCCAGCCCCTGTCCGGGCAGAGGGTAGGCGGTGGCGGCCCCGGTCCAGGCAGTATGGACTGACCTAGGAGGGGAGGCAGGCCCCTCCAGCCCGGGTAAGAAAACTGCATAGGAGAAGGCCACTCCGATATAAAACCTACGACCCAAGGACCTTGCTGCCACGTCCCAGCTTGCTTGGCCACGGCACACGAACCATGGGTGTAAAGGGTGTGGCCAGTACTGCGCGCACTGCACTCCACCTAAAAGCTCCTTTGTGCAGGTCCGAGGACAGGTCCACGTCCTCCCACTCCACGTCCTCCCCCTCCACGTCCTCCCCCTCCACGTCCTCCCCCTCCACGTCCTCCCCCTCCACGTCCTCCCCCTCAAAAGATACTCACAAACTCAAGCTAGCATGCTGGAACATCAGAACCATGCTAGACAAGGCTGACAGCCACCGACCTGAACGTCGGTCTGCCCTCATTGCACATGAACTCCTCAGACTTGACATCGACATAGCCGCTCTCAGTGAAGTCCGCCTGGCAGATGTAGGCAGCCTCCAAGAACGCGGCACAGGCTACACACTCTACTGGTCTGGCAAGCCTTTGGATGAACGATGCCTATCTGGTGTAGGCTTCATGGTCAAGAACTCCATTGCCTCCAAACTCGAAAACCTCCCGACAGGCCACTCGGACCGGATCATGTCCATGCGACTCCCCCTTCAAAACAAGCGTCGCATCACCCTCATCAGTGTCTATGCTCCAACCCTCCAGGCAGAACCAGCAGAAAAGGACAAGTTTTACACTGACCTGCGCAACCTCATTCAACGCACCCCTACAGCCAACAAGGTTGTCATCCTTGGCCACTTCAACGCTCGCGTCGGCAAAGACTCAGAAACCTGGCCAGGAATCCTGGGCAAGCATGGTGTCGGCAAGTGCAACGACAATGGGCGCCTCCTGTTGAAGCTCTGCGCAGAACAGCGGCTTGTCATTACAAACACCCTTTTTCAGCAGAGAGACAGCCTGAAGACTACCTGGATGCATCCCCGATCCAAACACTGGCACCTCCTGGACTACGTCCTGGTGCAAGAAAGAGACAAACGAGATGTGCTCCACACCAGGGTCATGCCCAGCGTGGAATGTCACACTGACCGCCGGCTGGTTCGCTGCAAGCTCAACCTTCACTTCAAGCTAAAGCCCAGGAACAGTAAAGCCCCCAGAAAGAGGCTCAATGTTGGAAACCTGCAGTCAGACGAAGTGAGAAGAAACTTCCAGGCAAACCTCAAAGCAAAGCTCGACGATGCAATCCGCCTCACGGACTCGTCCCCTGAAACCCTCTGGGATCAGCTGAAGACTACCATACTGCAATCCACTGAAGAGGTACTGGGCTTCTCCTCCAGGAAAAACAAGGACTGGTTCGACGATAACAGCCAGGAAATCCAGGAGCTGCTGGCAAAGAAGCGAGGTGCCCACCAGGCTCACCTTACAAAGCCGTCCTGTCCAGAGAAGAAACAAGCCTTCCGTCGCTCATGCAGCCATCTTCAGCGCAAACACCGGGAGATCCAAAATGAGTGGTGGACTAGCCTCGCCAAGCGAACCCAGCTCAGCGCGGACATTGGCGACTTCAGGGGTTTCTACGAGGCCCTAAAGGCTGTGTACTGCCCCTCACCCCAAGTCCAAAGCCCGCTGCGCAGCTCAGACGGCAAAGTCCTCCTCAGCGACAAGATCTCCATCCTCAACCGATGGTCAGAACATTTCCAATCTCTTTTCAGTGCCAACCGCTCAGTCCAAGATTCCGCCCTGCTCCAGCTCCGTCAACAGCCCCTATGGCTAGAGCTGGATGAGGTCCTCACCCAGGATGAGACATATAAGGCAATTGAACAACTGAAAAGTGGCAAAGCAGCAGGTATGGATGGAATCCCCCCAGAGGTCTGGAAGGCTGGTGGAAAAACTCTGCATATCAAACTGCATGAGTTTTTCAAGCTTTGTTGGGACCAAGGAAAACTGCCTCAGGACCTTCGTGATGCCATCATCATCACCCTTTACAAAAACAAAGGCGAGAAATCAGACTGCTCAAACTACAGGGGAATCACGCTGCTCTCCATTGCAGGCAAAATCTTCACTAGGATTCTCCTAAATAGAATAATACCTAGTGTCGCCGAGAATATTCTCCCAGAATCACAGTGCGGCTTTCGCGCAAACAGAGGCACTACTGACTTGGTCTTTGCCCTCAGACAGCTCCAAGAAAAGTGCACAGAACAAAACAAAGGACTCTACATCACCTTTGTTGACCTCACCAAAGCCTTCGACACCGTGAGCAGGAAAGGGCTTTGGCAAATACTAGAGCGCATCGGATGCCCCCCAAAGTTCCTCAACATAGTTATCCAACTGCACGAAAACCAACAAGGTCGGGTCAGATACAGCAATGAGCTCTCTGAACCCTTCTCCATTAACAATGGTGTGAAGCAAGGCTGTGTTCTCGCACCAACCCTCTTTTCAATCTTCTTCAGCATGATGCTGAACCAAGCCATGAAAGACCTCAACAATGAAGACGCTGTTTACATCCGGTACCGCACGGATGGCAGTCTCTTCAATCTGAGGCGCCTGCAAGCTCACACCAAGACACAAGAGAAACTTGTCCGTGAACTACTCTTTGCAGACGATGCCGCTTTAGTTGCCCATTCAGAGCCAGCTCTTCAGCGCTTGACGTCCTGTTTTGCGGAAACTGCCAAAATGTTTGGCCTGGAAGTCAGCCTGAAGAAAACGGAGGTCCTCCATCAGCCAGCTCCCCACCATGACTACCAGCCCCCACACATCTCCATCGGGCACACAAAACTCAAAATGGTAAACCAGTTTACCTATCTCGGCTGCACCATTTCATCAGATGCAAGGATTGACAACGAGATAGACAACAGACTCGCCAAGGCAAATAGCGCCTTTGGAAGACTACACAAAAGAGTCTGGAAAAACAACCAACTGAAAAACCTCACAAAGATAAGCGTATACAGAGCCGTTGTCATACCCACACTCCTGTTCGGCTCCGAATCATGGGTCCTCTACTGGCATCACCTACGGTTCCTAGAACGCTTCCACCAGCGTTGTCTCCGCTCCATCCTCAACATTCATTGGAGCGACTTCATCCCTAACATCGAAGTACTCGAGATGGCAGAGGCCGACAGCATCGAGTCCACGCTGCTGAAGATCCAGCTGCGCTGGGTGGGTCACATCTCCAGAATGGAGGACCATCGCCTTCCCAAGATCGTGTTATATGGCGAGCTCTCCACTGGGCACCGTGACAGAGGTGCACCAAAGAAGAGGTACAAGGACTGCCTAAAGAAATCTCTTGGTGCCTGCCACATTGACCACCGCCAGTGGGCTGAAATCACCTCAAACCGTGCATCTTGGCGCCTCACAGTTCGGCGGGCAGCAACCTCCTTCGAAGAAAACCACAGAGCCCGCCTCACTGACAAAAGACAAAGGAGGAAAAACCCAACACCCAACCCCAACCAACCAATTTTCCCCTGCAACCGCTGCAACCGTGTCTGCCTGTCCCGCATCGGACTTGTCAGCCACAATCGAGCCTGCAGCTGACGTGGACATTTACCCCCTCCATAAATCTTCATCCGCGAAGCCAAGCCAAAGAAAGAATATAACTAACTACACAGATTTTATATTACTTCTCAGAAATTAAAAGTGTGGGACCCAACAGCAACAGATAGATATTTTCGTTGCAGACAAGAGATTAGATCAACATTACATGCAATTTGGACATGCTCAAAAGTAAAAACTTTCTGGGAAGATTTAAACCTAATATTAAACAAAATCACAAAAAATAATATACTAAAAGATCCAAAAAAATTAGGACTAAAATTAGACAAAGCCCAAATAAAATTTATTATGATAGCACTAGCAGTCGCCAAAAAATGTATTATGACAACCTGGAAAATGGAAATAAGCTTTAAAATACAACAGTGGTGTACAGAAATAAACAAGTTTATTCCATTAGAAAAAATTACATACAATCTGAAAGACAAGTGTATATTATATGAGCAAATTTTGGGACCATACATAAAATATGTCGGAGAATGCCGACCACAAACCTCCATCTCTTAAAACAACATAATTCTAATCACAATAAGATTTAAATATGTGAAAGTGGATGATACGACTTTTTTCTTTTTTTTGTTATTTCTTTGTTTTATGCGTTTTATTATTTATTGATTTTTGAAGGGGGTGGGGAAGGGGAGAGGGATGAAAGGGAGAAAAGAAGAAATGTCACTATGTATATATTGATGATGATCATTTGTGGATGTTGAAATTGATATGACTCAGTGCAAAAAAAAAATTAATTTTAAAAATGGGTAACTTAAAAGAATTCAGGAAGTTGTCAATCTGGGTTATGATTCCTCCTGGAACTATGGAATATAAACTTTTATAAAACACTTCAAAAGCTTCTTGAATTTCACTTAGCTTTTTTTTTAAATCACTTTTGTTTTTAGATCCCTAATGCTATGAATTGTATTTACTGTTTTCTTTTTCTCTCAGTTTCCATCCCAATATTTTCATAGATTTAGATCCACTTTCATAGTGTCTCTGTTTCAGAAACATTAAATTTTTCATGATTTCTTGTGTAGCCAATCTATTAACTCCATTCCTGATTTTAAAAATTTCCTCTAACGTGTCCTGTGCCAAACTCAATTTGCTTTTTTTCCCATTTCTTTCAGCTTATTTTGTAATTCCTTATATTTTCTTGTATGAAGATATCACTATAATTTTCCTTCTTAGGACAGCCTTCAGAGTATCCCATAAAATAGGAGGTAAAACCTCTCCATTATCGTTGAGTATCAATTTCTTTTTAAATTTTTTCTTTAAAGTAGGGATCATTGAGTAGATTTGAATTTAGTTTCCAAATAGTATTCTTTGCTTGTAAGTCAAAATCAACAGATACATATATATGTGTATGGTCACTTCTATCTATTATCCAAATTCCACAGGTGTTTATTTTGTCTTTATGTTTTCCAAATGTTATGAAATAGTCTATTCTTGGATATAAAGAATGGGGGGCAGAGTAATGAGTGTAATCCCTTTTGTCAAGGAAAAGGTCCCTCCATATATCAATTAGTCCAATATCCTCAAAAAGGGTGTTAACTTTCTTATGTGAAGACTGTATTTCTTGTTTTTTTTAAATTAGAAGAGACTAACTTCACTTGTAATTGTAAATTTAAGTCTCCCCCACTTCTGTTTCCGCTTCCATAATATTAGTAATTTTCTGGAAGAAACTAATATCACTTCTTGGAGGTTCACTAGAGTAACTGGACTCCCGTTTATATTCCCCTTTACTAGAATACATCTGTCCTCTTTATTTCTCATTTTGAATTCTTTTTCAAAATATAGCTTGCTTGAGATGAGAATAGCGACTCCTCTCCTATGTCCTGATTTATATGAGGAAACAAACAAATTAGTGAAGCTCATTCTCTTTAGCTTTTCATTTAAATGAATTTCCTGTAAATATACGACATGGGCTTCCTCTTTCTTCATTTTAGATAGAATTTTACTGCATTTGATTGGATTTAACAGCCTATTAACATTAAAAGAAATGAATTTTACCTTAACTGTATGTATTTATCATTGAAATTAGCAGAATATAACTTAATTGATCTACTTACTCCCTGAACAGATATGAACCAACAAACATGAGTGGGGAAAAAGGCAACAAAAGTGTGATTCCAAGGTTGGGGTCTCCAGTAAATGACCCTGAATTGGGCTCAAGAAAGTGTCTAGCTGTGGGGGATAATCCCTCTTACCTGTGAGTTGAGGGCCCCCATTGCAGTACCTGCAAATGTAAATAAAAACCTTCGTCCAATATACGGAAATGACTTCCCTGTGTATTCCTCCCATGTATATATTCTCATTTATATGGTATAAAGACTCCCTTGTATTATGTGTATTTCTTGAGATAAATATAGTACCGTCTATTTTTGCTTCTGTTTAATTTAGCTACACTTGAAATTAGTAAGATCTTATGACTCTTCTGGAGGGGGTGAGGTCTCTTCTGAAAACTCAGACTCTTCCTGATATTCCTCTCTTGCTCTTCTCCTGTCCCCTGCTTGCTCGATCCTGTTACTATTTCCCAAATAGAGCGGAATAGTTGCACACACAGACTTTCCCTCGGTTTGACCATGCTGACGGATAAACCTCTGTCCTTCATGTCTGTAGTCACTTCTTCCACTGTCTGATACAGCCATGTCCCATCTTCATAAAACACTCATAGTTTAGCATGGTATGGAGTCTGGAAGCTAATCTTTCTTTGCTTTAATACTCACTTTGCTTCAGAATATTCCTTAAGTTTCTGCAGGACTGCTTTGGCTGGGGGGGGGGGGGTGGTGGGGTTACCTTGATCAAAATATATTAATTTCCCATTCAAAAATAACTTCTTCTTTCCCCAGGCCCGCACAAAATCTCAGCTTTGGTTTTGTACTGAAGGAATCTGATTATTATTGACCGTGGTTTATCTTCCCTGTCTCCAGAAGGCCTTAGGGTGAGTGCATGATGTGCTCTCTCAATCTCAAGTTCCGTATTCAGGGGAATCTCCAGCATGTCCTGCAGTAACCTTTTTACCAACTTCACCACAGACAGCCCTTCTCACCTTCGGGAACGTTATATATCCTAATATTCTTCCATCATGACCTTTCCTTTTTGATCAGGTAGTTTATTTTCTTGTTGATTTAATACAGTTATCTTCTTACTTAGCATTCGTTCCACATTTTGAACTCAATCTTCCACTTTTCAATTCATGCCTGCACCTCTATTTTTCGATTAGCATTGGTGAGTTCTGACTTGATATCATTTAGTTGGTGCTTTATGTCTTTTTGAAATTCCCTTATCTCTTACAGATTTTTTAGATAGATTTGCTGCTTTGCCAAAACAAGGCCCAATGTTAGTTTTGTTATCATGCGCCCGTGTAGGAGAGTTGTTCATTGCACCCCTCGTCCACAGGCTCAGCTGTGACACTTTTTTTAAAATCTCCATTTCTTTTTTTTTGAAGACTTTATTTAAAATTTTATAACATGAATACAATAGAGAATTAAAGTAAAATTAAAAAAAATTAAAATGGTATGATTACAATATTACATCAGAAAACTACACAAAATAACACCCCCCCCCCCCGTTAATTGTAACACAATATTAGTAATCTAACTTAAAATTAGTCCAGCCCTCCCCCCTCAAAATAAAGAGTGAAGAGTTAATAAAATTAATAATATTATATATGGAAAAAAAAATACCCACTTACAAAAAAAGAGATAAAACTTAACCTAAAAAAAATTCTAACAACAAAAAAAATTTTATCAATACTAAAATATCACGCTTAAACATATATTTAAATCAAACTTAAATGCATATAATAAGCAAACGGAGTCCACTTTAACTTATAAAAAGACATCCTACCCTGAACTGAAAAAGATATCCTTTCCATAGTCAAACAAAATTTCATCTCCAAATACCACTTATCTAAAGTTAATATATTTTTATCTTTCCAAGTAAGTGCTATACATTTCTTAACCACGACTAAAGCTAAGTAGATAAAGGAAATCTGATAATCCTCTAAACCTAAACAAATTAATGATTGCATGTTCTCTAATAAAAATATATTGGGATCTAATACAAGATGGATATTATATAAACTGTTAAAAATAGATTGAATACCTCTCCAAAACTGTTGCAATCGATCACAAAGCCAAACAGTATGCAAAAAAGTATTGGCTGTCTGATCACATCGAAAACAAGAATCCAACTTACTAAGACCAAATTTTTTTAATTTCTCCGGCGTTAAATATAGCTGATGAATAAAATTAAAATTAATCATCGCTAGTCTAGCGTTAATTAATTTCTGAATACTATTCTGACAAATTTCCATCCAAGCTTCTTCAGCTATTTTATGTCCTAAATCTTTTTCCCATTTCAACTTATCTTTATCCCAGTCTTTTTTACTATCAATTTCTTGTAAAATACAATACAAATCAGATATATATCCCTTTTTTGGTATTGAAAGTACATATTCTTCAAAACTAGATTCAGGTAATAAAATCATATGTCGACCACATAACTGTTTTACAAAAGATCTTAATTGATAATATACAAATATAGAATTTCCACTAATACCATATTTCCTTTGTAATTCGTCAAAGGAACAAAAACAACCCTCAGAAAAACAATCAGATAAATTTTTTATTTCCTTCTTTTCCCATTGTTTCAAAGTGGCATTGGAGACCGTAAAAGGAACAAGTTGATTATTATACAATGGCAATCTTCCAGAATAAAATCTCCATTTCTTTTCCCCATTGTTGCCCTTATCAATTCATATATTTTTGAGAAATCTTGTATTTGGCAGATTAACTAGGCAAAATAATTGGTTTTTTTTGGAGGAGCTGTTATTTCAGGCTGCCATTCTGAACGATGACATCACTGGAACCCAGATAGATTCTTCCCTGCAGACTTTCTTCTTTAATTGGATTCTGTCCTTGTTCCCCCCTACCAGCCCTATAATATCGTTCAGTACTACCACCCTGGCTTCTTTTTCAAATCTACCTTTTCTATATAAGGAATATGAAGTGCCAGGTCTTAACTGTAGCATTGGTTATGTAAGTGTAGCAAATTCCATCAATACATCCAACTTCAGATTCTTGGATCACACTTTAATTAGCTCAATCCTCAGGCTAATCTCACCAGTCCTCTTGAGAAAACAGAATTTTTAAAATCATTGATACCAGGTCAGAAATTTCTTGGTGTCGTGGGCACAGATGTCAAAATAATTAGCTGCAAATCCCTGGATTGTCCATCTGTCCTAATTAAAACTCGTGCCATTGATTACTGGCCTTCTTGTCTTGTGCAATAAATATTAAGACTTTGCTGGTTTTTCTTTTTCAAAAACAGATTTTGTCACAGAATTACCAATATTAGCAATTAATATTAAGACAATTATTTTAATGCACAATTCACCTCAGTGGATAAAGTATTACAGCACAGAAATAAGGCTTTCAATGTGTCCGTACTGCATCTACACTAATCCCATTTACTTCATTTGATCTGCGACCTTCGGGTATTTGTCTAGATACTTCTTAAATGTTGTAAGAGTCTCTGCCTCCACAACATTTGCCTTCCTGAGACAGGGCACTGTGTGCAGGAGCAAGGATGGCATGATACAACTGTGCAAGATGGTGGTAAGACCACCATGGTGGTAAGGCACTATTTTGATCACCCAGCTTTTGTAAATATATCATTAAGATGGAAAGGGTGCAGAAATTATTCACGAGAATATTACTGGGATTGGTGGGCTTAAATTATTAGGAGAAGCAGGGATTTTTCTCCCTGGAGAACAACAGTCTAAGGGGAGACCTTTATAGAGCTTTATAAAATAATTAGGAGCATAGAATACTACAGCACTGAAAATAGCCCCTTCTAGTCTGCCAAAATATTATTCTGCTAATCCCACTGACCTGCATCTAGTCCATAACTCTCCAGATATTTCCCATCCATATATCTATCCAATTTATTCTTAAAACTTGAGTAGTCCCACATTTACCGTGTCAGATGGTAGCTCATCCCACACTCCCACCACTCTCCGAGTGAAGGTTCCCCCTAACATTCCCCCTAAAACTTTCCCCTTTCACCTAAAAGCCATGTCTTCTCATATTTATCTCTCCTAGTCTAAGTGAAAAGAGCCTACTCGGATTTACTCTGTCGCTATCCCTCATAATTTTGTAAACCTCTATCAAATCTCCCCTCATTCTTCTTTGCTCCAAGGAATAAAGTCCTAAACTGTTGAATCTTTCCCTGTAACTCAACTCCTGAAGACCTGGTAACATCCTAGTTAATCTTCTTTGCACTCTTTCAATCTTACTGATATCTTTCCTGAAGTTTGGCAAAACTGCACACATACTCCAAATTTGGCATCATCAATGTCTTATACAACCTCATCATAACATTCCAACTCCTGTACTCAATACTTTGATTATGAAGTCCAAGATGCCAAAAGCATTTTTTTACAACCCTGTCCACCTGTGGGATGCCACTTTCAGTGAATTATGTATCTGATTTCCCAGATCCCTTTGTTCCTCTGCACCCCTCAGTGCTCTACCATTGATCGGGTATGTCCTTTCTTGGTTTGTCCTTCCAAAATGCAACACCTCACATTTTTCTGCATTAAATTCCATCTGCTTTTTTCTGAACCATTTTTTCCAGTTGGTCCAGCTCCCTCTGCAAGCTTTGAAAGCCTTCCTCTCTGTCCACAACACCTCCAATTTTAATGTCATCAGCAAGATAAGGTAATTAACAATACCATTTTTCCCAGGCTAGGGAAATCTAAAACTAGAAGGCAGAAATTTAAGGTGAGAGGGAAGGAATTAAAAACGACATGAGGGTCACTTTTTTTTTAAAGCACAGAGGCTGGCGGGTATATGAAACAAGCTGCAAGAGGAAGTGGAGAGGTGAGTAAAATTGTAAAATTTAAAAGACATTTAGATAGGTACATGGATAGAATGTGTTTAGAGGGATATGGACCAAACATAGGCAAATAGATCTTTCTTGTGAAGACAACTTAGGCTTGGCATGGATGAGTTGGGCCAAAGGGCCTGTTTCCATGCTGTTCAACTCTATGACACTGCCTCAGTACATGCCAGATTATAACCATCCTCTGAGTGAAAAGAATTCTACTTCAGATCTCCTCTGAAATACTGGCTGTCATTGCAATTTTACAGCAAGGTAGTATTTTGAAAATGGAGGCATATATTGAAAGTCAGTTGAAGCAATCATTTATCTTCTCCATCTTTCAAGTGCAGAACTCAGCAAGCTCAGTTAGTTGGGAGCATATTCACAAATGAGTATAACTGTATTTTGCGGACTCACTGGCACAGAGGTCTAGCAGGAAAGGCATAATTTAGCAGCAGACAGTGCAGTGCAGCAAAGGTGATGAGCTTCCTGTGGGAACTGCTCTCAGCCAGTTCATGTAAAAAGCAGAAGAGAAAAATCTGAAGAGTGTCCATGCAGTGTGCCAAAGTACTACTGTAGCTACAGCAATTTATCCAGTATACACACAATTTAATGAATACACCAGTGATTCTCAACCCTTTTCTTTCCACTCGCATACCACTTCAAGTAATCCCTATACCATCGGTGCTCCGTGATTAGTAAGGGATTACTTAAGGTGGGATGTGAGTGGGAAGGGAAGGTTGAGAATCACTGCTCTAGACCCAATTTTTACTGAAAAATTTTGCTTGAGAAAAATTGTCATTGGCCCTTTTCCTTTGGAGTTATGAAACCGTGTACATAACGAGTCAATTTGGTACAATTAAAACAGCGGTTTTCAAACTTTTTCTTTCCACCCACATACCACCTTAAGCAATCCTTTACTAATCACAGAGCACCCATGGCATAGGGAATACTTAAAGTGGTATGTGAGTGGAAAGAAAGAGGTTGATAACCACAGGAATGTACTCATTCAAGAGTCCACTCTATTCTTCTCAGACACAATAAATTATTCGTCCCACTAAACACTCACCCAGCCAAACCCCTCTGACCTTTTCATTGGCTCTCTGCCACATGGGTAATTTTGATGCTCTCAATCTTCTCCTCCAATGTCCGAGATCCATCACAATGTATGCAGCTTTCTGACATGCATCATATTCCCATACGTCACCTCTGATACATCATCAACTGCTCCCAATGCAGGTAATTATGTGACCATGGCAGTACCCTACCATCCCCTCTGCCTTCAGCCTCCAAGTTATGCAAGGAGGTGACTGATTGGATCTGTCATGCTATGTAATGGACTGGAGGGCTGTCAGTCCACGCAACCTCGTACAATAATGCAGGTAGGCGTTGTACGCTCTGACTGGCAGGGTTGCGACTGTTCCTCCGATGTTGGCACCAACACAGAACATGGACTATTGTTATATGCCAGATTCAATCTGTCATTGGAGACCATGTCAGTTTTCCCATTTCTGCAAACCATAGAAGTATTTGGGAGACATTGTAAGACTTTAAAGAGTCAAGTGGTCTGTGAACTGCATCATGTCAAATGAATACATGTACAGAGTTGTAAGTTATCCAGCACATACACTGCAGGTGACATATATTGAGTAGGTGCAAGTCTGAGCAATCACATGATATCCCAAAGACAGATCATAGATTCACAACCTCACCGGCCAGCATCAGCGTGGTGCCATATAGCATTTCTTCTGCTGAACATCCAAGGTCCAATTTTACAGTAGTACACACGCCAAGGAGAACTATGGGTAAACGTTCATTCCATAGAGATGCATTGCCACCTGCTGTCAATGATGCTTTCAATTGGCTGTGGAAACACTCAATGAGGTCGTTGGCCTGCAGATGATGTCATAGCCTGATTGCAGGTAGTGCCCAAGATCAGGGAGAGCTCAGAACAATGCCAACTGAAATTGAGACCCTTATTCCATCATAATTGTGCCCAGTACACTAAAAGACAGAACCAAATGATCCACGAAACCCAATTAATCACCTCCGCAGGATGTTGGTGTCAGGAATGGCCTCCTGCCAATCCTCCTGGTCCTCACACAAGAGCAGATAAGTATATTCTCTGATTGGTGGAAGGGACCTACCAAGTATAAATGGCTGTGATAGAAAAGGGAATCCAGAACAGCAAAATTTCCAGCCTGGATTTCATGTGCCCACAATTCTACAATCTGTTTCCGTGAGGGCGGGTAAAGTGTTCCATAATCAGTTTGATTGATGCTCTTCTACAAGGATCAGATATATTATGAAGAGCCTCACAAATCTCCAGCCTCATTGCCACTGACACAAAAGGGCTAGGTCTTCCTGTGGAAAAGTCACAAACCTGATTCATCCAAGCTCACATCTTGTAGGTGGAGGCCTGTGTTCACCCAGCTGTACCAGATAAAAGTACGAATGGCATGCTTGTCAAATATTTCCTTTTAGAAATAGATTTCTCAGATCCTTTAAGTTGTTCAGCAAGAGGTAAGAGAGATGTTGCAGAATTCGGCAGGAACTGCGGTAGAAATTTATCATTCCCAAAAAAACATCATAACTCACTAAACTTAATGAGCATAGGAAAACCTCAAATATCTTGTACTTGTACAGCAAGATACCATGCTGGGTAGAAGAATGAGGTAGAAATTTAAGTGAGATATTTAAAATTATTAGGGGGATAAGCAGAATAAATGTCGATAGGCTTTTTCCACTGAGGGTAGGTGAGATACAAACTAGAGGGTATGGGTTAAGAGTGAAAGTTTAGGGGTAAACTTCTGCACACAGAGAGTGATGGGGGTGTGGAATGAGCTTCTAGCTGAAGTGGTAAATGCGATCTCAATTTTAGCATTTAAGAAGAATTTGGACAAGTACATGGATGGGAGAAATATGGAGGACTATGGACTGGGTGCAGGTCATTGGGACTATGTAAAAAAAAAATGGTTTGGTACAGACTAGAAGGGCAGAAGGGGCTTGTTTCTGTGCTGTAATGTTCTAACAATATTATCAAAACTTCGAGCACATTGAAAGAACCAAAGACTTGTTGATCCAAACCAAGGCTTTTATTAACTAGAAGACTGGAGCATATCACAAGTAGATCGACCAGTCCAGAATGACCTGGTCTGGCTAGGAGCAATCCTTTAAGACCTGCCAGTAGGTGTGGCTATGCTCTCAGCCAATCACAGTCATCCTACACTACAATCTATACATTTATACATTGGTGAAAGAATCTGTACTATCACATTCACCCTTTCTTTGAGAAATTACCCCGAGGAGGATGGAGGTTAGGGGCTGTACCGGTCAGGGGCCTGACTATTTGGCGTGACTGCCGTGGTGGCGGATTGAGGTCGCTGAAGTCGTGTCGCCAGCAGGCTCGTAGGGTGCAGCCACTGCTTCGCTCAATTCCCCAACGGCATTGTCGACAGTCTGGCCTGAGCTGGCGGGTGGTGCTGGTCCCTCTATTCAAGCACATGACCTGGGGGAGAAGGAATAGGGGGAGGTTGGGTTAAAGGCACTACTGTGCCTGATCCGGCTTGGGCTACGTCCCTTATCGAAACGGTGTCCTTCCACCCATCCGGGTACTCAATGTAGGCATAATGCGGGTTCGCATGGAGCAGAGTCATTCGGTCAACCAAGGGGTCGTTCTTTGAGTACCGGATGTGGCGTCATAGGAGGACTGGCCTGGGAACCAGGAACCATGCCGGTAAGGTCATTCCCAATTTGGATTTCCTCGGGAAAGAAAACATCCTTTCAAGGGGGGTGGCATTGGTCATGGTGCATAGGAGGGAGCGGATGGAGCGTAGGGCACTAGTGAGCACGTCCTGCCAGCGAGAGGTGGGGAGACCTTTGGACTGGAGGGCAAGCATAACCACTTTCCAGACGGTGGCATTCTCTCTTCGACTTGCCCATTACCGCATGGGTTATAGCTGGGTTATAGCCTGCAGCTGACGTGGACATTTACCCCCTCCATAAATCTTCGTCCGCGAAGCCAAGCCAAAGAAGATAGCTGGTGGTCCTGCTTGAAGCAATACCACGCTCCAGAAGGTACTACCGCAGCTCTGCGCTCATAAATGAGGACCCCCTGTCACTGTGGATGCAACTGGGGTACCCGAAGATGGCTAAGATGCTGTGCAGGGCCTTGATGACTGAGGAGGCAGTCATGTTCAAGCAGGGCACAGCGAACGGGAAGCGGGAATACTCATTGATGGCCGTAAGGATGTAGGTGTTATGGTTGGTCGATGGTAGGGGCCCCATGAAGTCTATGCTGAGATGCGCAAAGGGTGGGTGGCTTGGATGATGTGGGTGTTCTCCGGGCAGAAGAAGTGGGGCTTGTACTCAGCGCACACCGGACAGGCTCGGGTCATGGAGCGAATCTCCTCGACCATGTAGGGCAGGTTGCAATCTTTACAAAGTGCGTGAACCTAGTGACCCCGGATGACAGAGCTCCTGTGGAGTCTCTGCAGCCTGTCCAGTTGTATATTGGCGCAAGTCCCCCTGGAGAGCACATCTGGCGGGTCGTTGAGTTTACCAAGCCAATACAGTATGTCATAATTAAAGATGGAGAGCTCAATTCTCCACCTGGCAATTTTGTCATTCTTGATCTTATCTTGCTGGATATTGCTAAACATAAAGGAGACCATGCATTGGTCGGTCAGCAGTGTAAAGCGCCTGCCAGTGCAGTAGTGTCTCCAAAGTCATACTGCTTCGACTAGGGCCTGGGCCTCCTTCTCAACAGAGGAGTGTCGACTCTCAGGACCCTGGAGGGTTCTGGAGAAGAAGGCTACCGGCCAGCCGGCCTGGTTCAAAGTGGCTGCCGTGTGTCCCCACCAAATCATTCAGGATTTTCCCCAACCAGAAGGCCTGGATGAACAATAAAATCTGGAACCTGCTGAGAGCCAGATCACAGGCATTTAAGTCTGGAGATCCAGATCAGGACAGCAGGACCTGTGAAAAGCTATTTCCTGGGCAAAGTGGAGATTCCGGATGAAAATTGAAACAAGATAGACCCGACAGCTGTGGCAGGGCCTAAATACCATAAACTGTTACAAAATAAAATAGCAGATGGCAAAGCTTCTCTTCCCTAATAATATAATCGGAGGATGACGTGCATGCTGCCTTCAGGAGAATGAATCAGAGGAAAGCATCCAGCCCAGATGAAGTATCTGGTCAAGTATTAAAAATCTTTGCAGGCCAACTTACCAAAGTATTCACGGATATCTTCAATATCTCACTCCAGCAGGGTATGGTACCCATCTGTTTCAAACAGGCATCAATCATGCCCAAGAAGAGTGTAGTAACCTGCCTTAAAAACTATCAACCAGTAGTACTTGCATCAACAGTAATGAAGTGTTTTGAAAGATTGGCGATGAAGCAGATCAGCACTTGTCTGAGCGGTGACATTCCAGTTCGCCTATTGTAGTAACAGGTCTACAGTGGATGCCATCTCACTGGTTCTCACAAAGCCCTGGAACATCTGGATGGCAAAGATCATGCATCAGGATGCTCTTTATCGACTTCAGTTTGGCATTTAACACCATCATCCCTTCAAAAGTGATCCGCAAACTTTTAGACTCAGGAGGTAACAGCCCACTGTGTAATTGGATCATGGATTTCCTCACCTCCAGTCCACAATCATTGAAAGTTGGTAAGAACTTGTCCTCCACAACCTTCATCAATACCAAAGTACCACAGGGCTGTGTTCTTGGCCCCCTGCTCTACTCACTTTACACCTACAACTGTATAGCTCAGTACAACAACACCATCTACAAATTTGCTGACAATTCCACAGTAGTGGGTTGTATAAAGAAAGGGGATGAGTTAGCATTGTAACAAATTATGTGGTATTTTGTATAGTATATAGATATGTTTTAAAGGAGATCAATTGTGGCAGGTTTTTAGTATAGGTCACATACAAACACTTCAAAACAGATCTCAATTAAAATACTGGAGCTCTGCTCAAGCCAGACAGACCAGCTCCAAGTACCTTTGCAAAAAACTTTGAAGAGTGCACAAGAGACTTCATTAATGGATTGTTGTTTTGAAAAGCAACGGATGAAAGAACTCGGAGGATTAGGTTCAGAGCCGCAGGATGTCTGAGAACAATTTGATGTTCTAAGAGGGTCATGTGGTTTTGAAAGCAGAGAGTCAAACAGGTTTTTCTCTGAGAGGGAGAAAGAAAGAGAATTCAGTGGTGGAGTTCAGCAGCAGCAGCTGGGACTGGAATAGGACAAGCTGACAATCTTATGGAAAACCCCATTTTGAAGGAGGGTTGTGAGTTCTTAGTTCAGCCTGGTCACCAGAAACCCTGGCAAATTTCTACAGAAATGTGGGGAAAGTGTGCTGACTAGCTGCATCTCAGTCTGGCATGGGGACACCAATACTACTGAGCATAAAGCCTTCGAAAAGGTCGTGGACGCAGCCCCGGACACACAGGCAAAACAATCCCCACTATTGAGTATATCTGCAGGGAATGCTGCCGTCGGAGGGCAGCAGCAATCATCAAAGACCCACACCACCCAGCACATGCTCTGTTCTCACTGCTGCCATAAGGAAAAAGTTATAGGTGCCACAAGACTCACACCACCAGGTTCAGGATCAGCTGCTACCCCTCCACCATCAGACTCCTCAACCACAAGCTCAATCAGACTCATTCAAGGACTCTTACTTGTGCACTTTGATTTTCTTTTGTTCTCTCTGTATTGCAGTCAGTTTGTTTACATTCATTATTGGTTTACAAATCTTTGTTTACATGTTCACGCTGTGTAGTTTATTTTTTGCACCACCAATCAGTGATAATTCTGCCGCACCCACAAGAAAAAGGTTGTACGTGATGTCCTGTATGTTCTCTGACAGTAAATCTGAAATCTGCATCTATGGTTCTAAGGTTCCAACTGTATAGTGTTAGGTCTGCTTTGTTCATGAATGAGTGAGACAAACACCAGACTGAGTCGAAATCAGGGTTCTTTGTTCTTTATTACCGGATTGTAACACTTGCGACTAAACATGTTAGTCGGAGAATGCATTCTGCCGTTATCAGCAAAATGGTGATTTTTTATACCCTTGGATATGTGCTTAGAACATCATCATATCATTACTTGTCCAATGACTAAAACTGTTGCTATCCTTTCCCTGCTAGCTTCCTGCCTCTCAATCCATCAATGTCTCTCTTATCTTGTAAGTACAAGGATGCATTCACATCTTGTTACAGCCCTATACATTCCCATCTCATGATGTTTTACCTAACAGGAGTACAAGGACACCTCCCCTTCTTGTTACTGCCCTGTACAGGGTAACTCCCTACACATTCCCATCTCATGATGTTTTACCTTACAATAGTCATAAAAATATAGGTTCAGCAGCACCAAAAACACATTTATTCAGATTGATCACAATGCCAAATTCATCGTGTCTGGACCAATGATAGAAGTTGGTGCTTGTATTCCTCTTCATCCACACTTGCTACAAAAATAGACAAATACAAAATCAAAGCTAGAGAGTACATGGTCCATAAACCACTGGGATGTCTGAGCTGCATTCCGCAGGCTGAATGGCATTCGCAGAAAATCAAACGTGCTGTAAAGGAGTAATTACTGCTGTCTTGGCAACATTGAAAGGCTCCACTGGAATATGATAGCAAGTACACACCAGGTCTATTTTCACAAACACATGTTTGCTGCGCAAGTGCGCTGAAAAGTCTTGAAAATTAAGAACATTGAATCGGTCAGGCATGGTAAATTGTTCATGGAATTATAATCACTACAAGGCCACTAATCCCAATATGGAAACACATTGCCGAGCAGCTGTCAGATCTGTAAACTATGCCCAGCTCCTGCACATGATTGAATTCCGCTTTCATGATTTTAAGATGATCTGGGGGTAATCTACAACCCTGGGCTGCAACCAGAGGTTCCTGAGTTTCTATGTGGTGGGTTACTGCATGTTTAATGTCTGTATAGTAGTATGACAGGGTTACTAGGTGAAGGAAATGCTTGTGCAAGGCTCGGAAAGGTCAGAAACCAGGTTTGAGGCTCATCAGGTGGGTGATGACATTGGAGGGACAACAAATGCAGCTCACTTGTATACAAGTGTTGAAGTCCACAACACAGCAATTCTTTAAATCAACCAGCAATGCAAAATGTGACAGGAAATCCGCTCCCAAAATAGAATTCACCTCATTTACAAATGTGAAATTCCACCGAAATGGTTTGTTGAGACCATTTCCAGCGTAAGTGACCTCTGGCCATGTTTGAATATAAGAATCATTCATGGCTGACAAAACATGAAATACTGGGGTGTCTGCATTCCTCAGGGGTTGGAGGGACCACAGAAATTTCTGCACCCGAGTCGACAAGAAATTGAACACCCAAGAGATGGTCTTTGAGGGAAAGATGGTGGCTGATGTGCCTATGGGCAGCAGTTGCCTCTACTGCCAGGCCTAGTCATTTTCCAGCTGCCATTTGTAGAAATCATAAAGTGGCTGACAGGACCAGGTGACAGCGCCAAATTTTTGGTGCTTCCAACAAATATGCTGCCTGTCGCCTCCACCACGACGATTCCAACCAGGCCGACAGGAGGAATTCTGTTGGGGCTCAAATCCTGGACCTGCATAGTCAGTGCTGCCATTTGCTGCTCCAACTCAGTTATCTTTGGTTTAAAAGTTGCAGGTGTGGACAAGGTGCAGAAAGCAGTTCCAGCTCTGTTTGCTCCTGCTGAATAAGGGAGTAGCCAATGCTTCTATCTTCATTGCAGTTGTCATCGACATAATGATGTCAGCATGATTCATCAACTTGTAGAGGGTGGACATGCGAAAGACACTCACCAAGTGCTTTTGAACTTGAAAGGTAAACATTGAAGGAATCTCTGTTTCCACACATCACATTCAATAGGGTCTTCACCTACTAACCTGTGCCACCATCTCAGCATCCTGAGATGGCTAAGTACACTGCAGAATAGCAGCATTCAGGATGTCATATGGGAGGTTATCTGAATTAGCTCAAACATCCTCCACTTCAAGGCAATCTGCTCTGGAAGACAAGCCACAACTAAATTTGACTTCCAACATAGAAATGTGCCTCAAGGATCAATAACCACGCAAGTGAATTAATAAAAGGGGGGGGGGCGGGGGAAATCTTCAGCTTTACCTCCCCAACTGCATATGTAATGGGTTTATCCTCATCTCTTTCCATTTTTACCTAGAACGTGCTGTGAACTCATCCAGCCAAATCCTTCTGACCTTTTCATTGGCTCTCCACCACATGGGTGATCTCAATGCTCTCAATCTCCTCTTCCTGTGTCTGAGATCCATCACAACATACGCAGCCTTCTGAACTGACCTGCGCATGCACACTACTACTCCCGCCTGTCACCCCAGATACATCGTTAGCGACCGACACCGCTCCTGAGCAAGTATGCAACCACGACATTACCAAGAAAAATGCTTGTAGACTTGGAATGCAAAACCTCCTTAAAAAGCTTTATACAGCCTCAAACAACCAGCAAAAACAAATCAAGGAAAATAAATTTTAAAAATTAAAATAGTTAAGAATAAATAATAGGTAAAAATATGCAAATTTACAATCGTAAATATTATCTGAAGTAATGCACAAACCATTGGTGAAGATGGGAGCAAATATTCAACCAGCAGAGTTCCTTGGTCGTGCTTAGCTGATGGCAGCTGTTTAAATAAAATTTGTAAAACAGCAATGGCATCATCCAAGATTAGAAGTAGGTTGATGGTGCTCACCATTGGGGTGGCTCTCTTAAAGTGTCTCCTTACCCCTGATTAGTAAGGGTTACCCTGGTCAGAGGCTTTATCTGTAAATTTGGGGGAGGGGAGGGTTAATTATCTATAATGTTATTGTTCTTTTGTCAGGTGGCTCCATGGAGGGGGAGGAACCTGCGATGGTTAAATGTTTTTCAAAGAAAAATGACTGAAAACAAAGTAAAATGTTTTAAGGTTTGTATATTCATGCAAGTAAAGTTTGTTCAGCGGATGTACACCATAGTATTTTTTATCTTTTGTCTTTTAGACTGTTTATTCTTAATGCAGATGTATTAGGCATTGTGAGTCTCAAGCAACTGGAAAATATACTTATCTGGCATCTACCAATCTCCATTGGTACTGGACACCTGGGGTTTTATTGTTTATAATTACTTACATTAAGTTGCAGCATGTCAGGCATCCCATTTTCATTTAATATCTAATCAAATTATTAAATACACAAGAGCCAACAAAATAACATTTTTGATTGCCATGGGTCTGGAGGGGAAAAGCAGGATTTTTTCATTTGAAAAACCCAAAAATAGAATCATAATGCCTTTGTTGTGACTTCAACAAAGCTTAACTACAAATACAAACAGATTATTCAATAAACCTGCACATTTTATTTCACATCACTAGAAAATTAATTTAACTATGTTACAGAGAACAAAATTTACAAAATATACAAGAGTAACAATTAACAATGCATTAAACACACGAAGCTCCAGAAAGAATTCAATTTCATCCATCATGTCAACGAATGATCCCAACTCACTGCAAGCTGGTCACCAGCTATCCTGGAAAAGTTTATTGCAAAATCATGAACCTCCATACTCATTTAACTTTAGGGCATCCTTTACCAAATCTTACCTTGATTTTGTCATCTACTCATCTTTAAAGTTTTGAAAACCAATTATTCCCTGAAGTGTAGAAGAATGAGGGGAGATTTGATAGAGGTATTTAAAATTATGAGGGGGATAGACAGAGTAAATGTCGATAGGCTTTTTCCACCGAGGGTAGGTGAGATACAAACGGGAGGACATGGGTTAAGGGTGAAAGGGGAAAAGTTTAGTGGGAACTTCTGCACCAAAAGCGGTGAGGGTGTGCAACAAGCTTCCAGCTGAAGTGGTGAATGCGGGCTCAATTTTAACATTTAAGAGGAGTTTGGACAGGTACATGGATGGGAGATGTGTGGAGGGCAATGAACTGGGTGCAGGTCAGTCGGACTAGGCAAAAAAAATGGTTCAGCACAGGCTAGAAAGGCTGGAGAGGCCTGTTTTGCTACTGCAATATTCTATGATTTTAAATACATGCCTTGAGGTCACAAGAAGATCACCACTACCACCAATTTACCTTGAAAGTCACAAGTGTTGTAGTTTTCAGGTGTATTTTAAATGAAAAAGATTTATAGTAATGTGTTACAACATGCCTATTTTGTAAAAAGTCCATCAGTTCAGAGGTGAAAGACTATCCAAATGTTTGGGTTTTTTAAAAATAGGAATCACTTACTTTATATTCTTTACTTTTCAAATCAGGATCTGGGATTTGCTGAAGGACTCAAAAATTAAATTAATTTTTAAATTAGAAGTTTTGAGATTAACTGATTAAGGCTGAATGATAAAATTTTAAAAAATAAACGCTTTCTGCATAAAGCATTTAGAACTCCAGGTTAAAACAATAGATTTAATCTTACTCATCACTGACTGAAACAGTGAGAACAAAAATTTCAACTACATCTTCCTATGGTTTTTTTTAAAAAAGAGAATTTTTAACTGATTACACAAAAAGACCAAGTATTTTTGGCTTAATTTTTTTCTTTCTCTGTTCATGGTTTTAACACTTTTCAGTCATACATCTAAACAAAGAATTTTAATTTCTTAATCAACCCTAAGCATTCACAGCTTCCAGCAGGAGTCCCTAGAAAGCAACCTGTGCCTGGGATTGTGCCAGATTTTCTTGCTCCTGGACCAGGAAATTGGAGACAAACTTTGTGGCCAAGTTAATGTCAGCTAAACTTAGCTCAAACCTGGAGTTCACTTAGGATCCTTCTACAATTTAACGTGAAGCATCTTAATCCAGTAGGGCCAGTCAATAGAGGAGATTTGATCATTCAAAAAAAAAAATCAAAAGAAGCTTTAAACAACTACATCATTCGAAGCAGTTGCTGCAATTTTGGAGTTTTAAAGGGCAAGAGAAATTGTAACAAAATTCTGCAGAGCTCCAAAGTGTTCAGTGAGATATTCTTATTAAACAACAATCATTTTCTTTACGATACAACATACTGCTACTTTTAAACAGACACTTTTATTCCAAAGAAAAAATAAACAAATGCTGCTCAAATACTTTCTTGCAGTAAGTTTATCCAAAAATGAGCGAACCCCAGACGATAGTTTGTGATGCCTTGGCAGAATCTCATTAACTGATTCTGAAGAGTGCGAGAAGTCTTTCACATCTTTTTAATATAAAAATAAGATTCTGAAGCCTTCAAAATTGATGGAAATTGTAAAACCACTGATCTCCTCATTTATCCTGAGTTTAATTCCTAAAAATAATGCCAAGAATCACATAATTTTTTATTTGTTCTTGGAAAGAAAAAGTGTTCCAAAGCAGTAACACATATTTGGGGAATTAAACTGCAAGGGAATTGTGAAAAAATGGGCCACTGTCTATTTGCAAAACTCAGTAATTTACTGTCAGCTTTATTTCAATGAACACATATTTTTTGGGTGTGACAGGAAGAATCTTTCAACCTTGTTGATAATAAAAAGTATAGGGTCAGGTCACAGCACAACTTTTGGTAAAGAAATACCAATTCTTTAAGTCATATATTATGCCTTTGGATTGGAATGTACAAGGAAATAAATAAACTTTTTTTTTTACTCAGTTCACCCTTCTGTCTGCATTTTATATAGTTTTATTTTCTTATATTGACAAAATGGTCACATTGCATTGTTTTATGGAAACTTGTCAGAGTCTGCTGTTAATTATTAATGATGAAACTGAACGTGTCAAGGGTATTCATTGGATATTATCTCTGCTAATGTAAAAAGTTAACTTGATTTTAAAAAGTTATAATATGCAAGTGGCTATTTTTCAAGTCTCTCAGAGAGGGATAATAATTTTCATTAAGCTGGTGTTACATACTGTTATACAGTGGTTTGTGAGATACTGGTTAACTCAAATTCCCATGGTTATGAATAATTAAATATTCATTATTAAAAAGAGCAAGTTGTAAGATAGGCCTCAGAAAACAATCATTTTTTGGTAAATAGGGAATTAAGTTTGTCATTGATTAATTTAAAATATAGTCCTGGCCACTGGTTATTTGATGAACAAAAGAGAAAGTTCCTCATTATCAAAAAAAATGATTCATTGGGTGCACCATCAGAGCAATCTACAAGCAGTGCTATAACAAGACTACTGAGGCAGCAATTTTAGTTTGGCACACACGAGAGACTGCAGATGTTGGAATTTGGAGCAAAACCCAATCTGCTGGAGGAACTCAGCGAGTTGAATAGCATCAGTGGGAGAAAGAGAAGTGTTGAAGAGTTTTGGCCAGAAACGTTGAGTTCTTTTTATCCCACTGATGCTGCTTGACTTGAGAGTTCCTCCAGCAGATTCAGTTTTATTTTTAGTTAAGTGTTCTTCAAAAGTAAACATGGATTTGCATGAAGAAAATATATAATTTTACTATTCAATTTGGTTTTGAGCTTTATTAAAATCCTTCCTTGCCAACCTCAAAATATTACCCAAACAGAACAGCTGGTTAGCTATCTTTAACAGTAAAGTAGAAGCTGAGAATACATCAGGTCTCCTGATCCTCGGGCATATTGAAGACAAATTATTGCTCCCAAAGAGCACTTTATATTTCATTACATTTTAGGGAAGTTAATTACAGGTGATATTTTCATTCACAGGCGGTTTTCATTCACAGATCACTCAAGTAGAGCTGTGCTCTGTGAGACAAGTTTCACCATTTAGTGAGGCCATGCATTGATATCAATGCCATGCAACTGAACTATTTTCAGTCTACATTGCCCTGTTGACATTTCTCTCAGCTCTAGAGAAACACCAACAGGATAATATAGACTGAAAATAGATCAGTTGCATGGCATTGATACTGTCACATGACAGCTGATTCCAAATACCTCCTGCTTGTGATATTTTATAAGCAAGAGTTGTAGTTTATTTAGTAATGTATTTTAATTTTATGGCCAATCATAATTTAGTGCCTTAGTTAACATGTGACTCAATTAAAATTAATGAGGAATTTAAAATCATATTGGCAATGCCATGCAAACATAAGCACTTAAATCAAATTACCATTTTCAATGCATCAATACCACCTATTGTTTAAAGTAACATTGAAGTGCTTCATTTCCATTATTTGTATATTTTTCATTCGAACGTAAAGATAAAAATATTTGTCCCACTATTGCAATAATCTGTCAATTACAGAAAACTCCATGACCTTGAACTATGCTCTGATGATCAAAAATAAACACGTTATATTTTCTAAAAAGGATTTCATATCAGTATACAAATTAAAAGTGTAAGTATACCTTTAGTGGCCTCAAACCTCAATGTCCAATGGCATAAATGAACCCACACCATGTGATGTCTGGTGCCTGCTCAACGACCAGCAGATTGGTTTGCCTGTCTGCCTTGCTGCTGAGGTAACTAATGTGGTGCTTGTGTTGTGGCAAAGAACCTTGTAGCTTTTTTAAACGTTAAGAAATGTGGGAAATCAAGAGTAATGATCAGTCAAATATAAAGTGGTAAAATTCCTCCCATCAATTTCAACCAATTTGTTTTACACTCACATCGAGTGTTTTGCTAAAATAGACTTTACAAACCTTTGCCCAAAGGAGGCAAGCAAAAAAAAAACAGTACAAGTCCTGCTTTCAGAGCTGCAAGCTACTTATAAACAATGCTTTTATTTTATGCACTAATTTGTTTTTTTTTTAATTTGCTCCTGAGTGTAATGCAAATGACTGGGTGCTGGCAATGCAAAGAAATAATTTGCATTCAATTAATCTGCTCTGCCTCAAGATTTCTCCTAACTAATATTTCTTCACATTATTAGCCAAATTGCATTGATGACTTTTCCGAAAATGCAAGAGTCCTTCTCCCTCACGTTCTTGAGAAGTTAATGCTTGAAACCATCTTCTGGATCTTCTGCTCGTTTTTCAGTACGTTTGCCTTGACAGCACAATTCTTATCATGCTGTTCCTTAATCAGCTGCTCCAGCTCAGCAAGTTCAGTCTTTAAAGGTTCAACAGCAGCATCTGTAGCACTGCATGTGAAAGAGAGAGAGTTCAGATATGTAACATGGTGCTGAGCAACATAAAAGTTGGCCACAGTAAACCTGAGGCTGAAAATAAGAAAAAATAAAGTTTAATTGCTGTGTTCTAATCCAAGAAGCATTTAGAACTTCAAAACTGGGCTTTACCCTTGCCAGCCCTCACACAGTGAGCTCCAGATACACAATCCACTGCTCAAAACAAGTTACCCCACAAAGTATTAACCTATTTTTGCACTGAGTTCCCAAATGCCACAACACTAATCTTGCTTAATTTAAAGTGTCAGCCAATTTTTTAAATTCCAATATGAATTCTTTGTAGATTAGCATTCCTGTTTTCAGTGTTCACCTCAGAATGCTGAACAGGAAAATGGTGGTAAGGAATAGTCTTGTTAACAAGAGAGTTATAGGAGAGAGTATTAATTCTTGGATCTAAAACGGTGTGAAAATATAGGTTAGAAAACTGACCTATTTATTATGGGTTGGCCAGCAGTTGCATTGTCTGGTGTAATCAAGGGGAAGGAAATGGGATTTAAGATAGATCGAACATCATACAATACAGGTCCTTCTGGCTTCAATGTTGTGCCAACCTATATATTCCTATATAAAAGAAACGAAACCCTTCCTACCTCATAATCTATTTTTATTTCATCCTTAATCACCTCATAAATCATAGTGAGATTAACTACGTGAAAATGGGGTGAGAGAATGAGATAGAGGATAGTGCGAAAGAAAGAAGGATAGTGTAAAACAAAGAGGAATGGCATCTGTTCCAGAGAAAGTAATTGAGACTGGGGGCAAAAATGGGTGTGAGAGAATGTGCACGAGCAAGTGAGAGAGAAAGACACAGCAGGAAAGACCAGCATTTTTGTTGGTCCACAATTCACCTTCACAGATCATTCAAGGTGATGAAGTAAATCACAAAACTCTGTAGACACTGTGGTTGAAGTAAAAACACAATTCATGGTGATGAAATGTGCAGAGGGCATTCTTCCCTCTGGGTGACATTTGCACAGACCATCCTAGCAAGCTCTTCAAACAATAATTTCAGTAGGCCTCCTTGCCACCCTTCAAGATCTCCAGCTCTTCCCCATGACAGTTGTAATGAGTTGGTGCTCTCAGATTCCCCTGGGGAAATTGGTCAGACTGCTTGACAGAACATGGTCCCAACAGGAACTGCACAGCTTCTACGTTAACTGTAGGATAGAAAAAAAACCCATGCTTTAGATCTGATTTTGGTCGGTTTTCTTTGCACTGGATCCACATAAATGTTGGGGACAGGTGCAATTGCTATTTAGTCCACCAAAAATGGCATCATCAAATCACTAGCCTGGCATATGTTTTGCACTGTGAAGGTAAAGTTCAATAAATAAAAGCAATATAAATTGAAAATAACTTTTAGTTTTCTGATCTTAATGTCCATCAGAAAAATAACCAAAGGTTACCTTGAATGGGCCAAACACCAAAGCCAGTGGCACACCACTGGTCATCAGCCTCCAGTCTGCAAAACAACCTTCTACCATCACCTGCTTTCTACCGTGAAGCCAATTTTCAATCCATTCTGCAATCTCACCTTGGATTCCAAGAAATATAACATTCCCGAACAACCTATCATGTGGTTCCTTATTTAATGCTATGCCAAAATCCATTTACTTGTCTACATTTCTGTCCTCATCAACTTTCTGGGTCATATCTTCGAAAAGTTCAGTTAGCTTTGTGAGACATGGGTTCCCACTTACAAACTGTGCTGACTATCCCTAATCAGCCCCTGTCCACCTAATGCATGTATATCTTCTGCCTCAGAATACTCCCTAGTGACTTATCAACCTCGGATGTTAGGCTCACTGGCCTGTGGCTTTACCTTGCAACCTTTCTTGAATAGAGGCACAACATTTGCCACCCTCCAGTCTTCTGGCACCTCACCTGTACTTAATGATGACCCATAAATCTCAGCCAGGGTACCTGCAGCTTCCCATAATGTCCTTGGATATATATGATCAAGAATTTTATCCATCTTCATATGCATCTGGACCTTTAGCACCTCCTCAACTGTAATGCTAATTGATCTCAAGGCACTATACTATTGACAGCCCCAAGTTCCCCATTCATGATCAGCATGCTCTTGAGAAGTTCCAAAAAATGGTGGAATTTAAGCAAACAATGAGCAGAAGAACTCAGCATGTCAGGTCACATCCATGGAGCTAAATTGTTAGCAACATATTTTGGGTCCTGATCCATATGACCATATCTATTCATAGATGTTACCTGACCCGTTGAGTCCCTCTACCAGCTCAATGTTCGATCAGCATCCTCTCTTGGGCTAACAGCTACAGCTTTAAAGCTATAATTGCACTCATATAGTTTTTCTGGGCAGGTCATGTCATTTGCACATCCAACACCAGACTCAAAAAGCAGACTGTTCATTCTGAGCTTCTGTCACAAGGAGTCACCAGGTGAAAAGAGGAAAAAAACAACTGCTCTCAAAACTTTCTTGAAAATAGGCTTCATCTTTGCTGAGTGCTAAACTCACTGGCTCCAGACTGCTCAGAACCAATGACAAGCATTTAGGATGGCACTCCTTGAAGCAGCAGAAATGATGGAAGGGGCAGGACTCTACAATTAGTCAACTGGTCACTTTGCCAAACCCATTCTAGCCCATCTGTTACAAAGCATATGGGGCCATGTTAGTCTTACTTGTCATTTCATATGGGGCCGTGTTAGTCTTACTTGTCACTTCATATGGGGCCATGTTAGTCTTACTTGTCATTTCATATGGGGCTATGTTAGTCTTTCTTGTCACTTCATATGGAGCCATGTTAGTCTTACTTGTCACTTCAGAACCCAAGAGAGAAGAGAATTTTACATTTAGACCTGCAGCATGATTACAAGGTTATTTTGGCCTGCGAGTCCGTCTCTTCCAATTTACCTACGCCACCGGTACGTTTTTGAACGGTGGGAGGAAATTGGAGCATCCTGGAGAAAACCCATGCAGACACGGGGCGAACATACAAACTCCTTACAGGCAGCATGGGACTCGATCCCTGATCCAGACCTGATCGCTGGCATTGAAAAGGCGTTGTGCTAATCGCTACACTAACCGTGCCGCCCTACAGAAGAACTATTGTTCCAGTACCTCAGTTCTCAGGGGAGTGGTAGTATTCCATACTAAATTAATGTGGAAAGTATATTGACCAATATAAAAGCTATAATTAAATAAAAAATCAGATTATAATGATAGGATTGGAGAATTAACTGTAACTGGAATAAACTTGATTTGAGAAAACAATTTCTTCCACATTTCTTTGATCTTGACATGTAAATGGAAGTGTCATTATACCACTCATGGGAATTACTTTAAATATGTCATTTTTTAATTCAGGAAAAAATGCTAGTGTTT
This sequence comes from Narcine bancroftii, assembly GCF_036971445.1. NCBI lineage: Eukaryota > Metazoa > Chordata > Chondrichthyes > Torpediniformes > Narcinidae > Narcine > Narcine bancroftii. Next base: position 232,849,625 of record NC_091472.1, read on the forward strand.
ATAGATTTTTGTAGCTTTGATTTGAAGTAATGAAACACAAAAGTCTGAAGATGCTGTGATTGCAGTAAAAACACAGAAATGTTGGAGGAACTCAGCAGATATCACAGTGTCCATAGGAGGTAAAGATGTATTACTGATGTTTCGGTACCCTTCTTCAAGGTATGGGGGAAAAAGCAGGCTGCACTGGAATTAAAAGAAAGGGCAGGAAGAGTACAATCCAACAGACAAAAAGTGTTAATTAGATATGGAGAAGAGGCCAGAAGAGAGGAAAGGTGAGAATTGATAGGGGGAGGGGGGAAGGGTTGCGTCGGTGAATGCAGAGCTGTGGTAAAGGAGACAGAGGAAAAAGAGGAGAAACAAAGGAAAGGAGACATGAGAGGGGAGGGAGGGAGGGAGTGTGGCTAACAAAACTGGAGAAGTAGTCCCTTTCACACTGCCAACCCTCCTTGGAAGCAATGAACTTTCCTTCTGCACAATGATTAATTGGCAACTTGGCATTTTAAGGGTGGTCCTGCCTCCAGTGGTGACAATGCAAGAGCAGGTTGTGCTTTCACACCATCAGAAGGTGATTAGTGTGTTCACTCAGCCAGGCTTCTACACTTGCCCCCACCAAGTGTCAGAGCCAGGTTGAATTTAACTCACCCTGCCAGGGACTTTTCGCATTGCGTGATTACCAGTTCAACCTACATGTAATCGGCAGTGTGAATTGTTAATGCCATCTGGTTGGATTGTGCCTCTATGGGCACCAAAGCCAGTGGCACACCACTGGTCATCAGCCTCCAGTCTGCAAAACAACCTTCTACCATCACCTGCTTTCTTCCGTGAAGCCAATTTTCAATCCATTCTGCAATCTCACCTTGGATCCCAAGTAATATAACATTCCCAAACAACCTATCATGTGGTTCCTTATTTAATGCTATGCCAAAATCCATTTACTTGTCTACATTTCTGTCCTCATCAACTTTCTTGGTCATATCTTCGAAAAGTTCAGTTAGCTTTGTTTGGCCCATTGTTGTTTGTCATCTATATCAATGATTTAGATGAAAACTTGTGTGGTATGATGAGCTAGTTTGTGGATGACACTAAAGTGTCTGGTATTGTAGATAGTGAAGACAGTTGACAAATATTGTAGCTGGTGGGTTGATGGGCAGAGGAATGTTGATGGAATTTAATTCAAAGAAGTGTGAGGTGTTGTATTTAGTGAAGTCTAACATGGGTAGGACTTATACAGGGATCTGGGGACTGTTTTACAACACCAGAACGAGTACATAGCACATTTAAAGTACTGTCACGGGTTGATAGTTAAGGCCACATTTGGAATATTGCATTCAGTTTTGATCATCGTGCTATAGGAAAAATGTAGTCAAGCTAGAGAGGATGCGGGCTCGCTCCGTCGGCGCTGGCGGAAGTGCCTGTGTGGAGCGGCGCGAGCCTGGTGTTGGCGGTTGGGACGGAGCTCGCAGTCTTCAGTCATGGCTTCTCAGTACCGGCCGCAGCCGCGGGACAGCGCCGGCGACCAAACCTTCGTCTGGACCGTCTTTCAGAGGGTTGACAGGGACCAAAGTGGGGTTATATCTGAAAGTGAGCTCCAGCAAGCTTTATCCAATGGGACATGGACACCTTTTAATTCAAAGACCATTCAGTCCATTATAGGAATGTTTAATCGGAATAATAGAGGAGGAGTGGATTTCAATGAATTTGTGGGTCTTTGGAAATACACAAATGATTGGCAAAACATATTTTGAACTTATGACAGAGATAATTCCAATTTCATTGACAAGAATGAGTTGAAACAGGCTTTAACAAGTTTTGGGTACCGTCTGTCAGATCAAGTCTACAATGTTCTACTTGGTAAATTTGACCGACAAGGTGGAGGACAGGTAACCTTTGGTTATTTCATCCAGTGCAGCATTGTCTTGCAGAGGCTGACTGATGTATTCAGACGATTTGATACTGACCAGGATGGCTGGATACATATTTCGTACAAGCAGTATCTTACGACGATCTTAAGTGTAGTATAAATGTTTGCTGTACCTTTGTAATGTCCAGACAATTGTTAGTCTATTAATTTGATCGGCGGCGGCCCCGATACGGGCAGGAGCAAGGGGGAGACGGCGGCCCCAGTCCGGGCACAGGGAGAGCAGCAGCGGCCCCGGCCCCGGTCCGGGCAAAGGGTAGACGGCGACGGCCCCGATACGGGCAGGAGCAAGGGGGAGACGGCGGCCCCGGCCTCGGTCGAGTGAGACAGGCGGAGGCCCCGGTCCGGACAGGGAGTGGGAGGCGGCGGCCCCAGTCCAGGCACAGGGAGAGCAGCAGCGGCCCCGGCCCCGGTCCCGGTCCGGGCGAAGGGTAGACAGCGGCGGCCTCGATCCGGGCAGGAGCAAGGGGGAGACGGCGGCCCCGGCCTCGGTCGAGTGGGGCAGGGGGAGGCCCCGATCCGGGTAGAGAGTGGGAGGCGGCGGCCCCAGTCCAGGCACAGGGTGAGCTGCGGCGGCCTCGGCCCCGGTCCGGGCAGTATGGACCGACCTAGGAGGGGAGGCAGGCCCCTCCAGCCCGGGTAAGAAACCTGCATAGGAGAAGGCCACTCCGATATAAAACCTACGACCCAAGGACCTCGCTGCCACGTCCCAGCTTGCTTGGCCACGGCACACGAACCATGGGTGTAAAGGGTGGGGCCAGTACTGCGCGCACTGCACTCCACCTAAAAGCTCCTTTGCGCAGGCCCGAGGACAGGTCCACGTCCTCCCCCTCCACGTCCTCCCCCTCCACGTCCTCCCCCTCCACGTCCTCCCCCTCCACGTCCTCCCCCTCCACGTCCTCCCCCTCCACGTCCTCCCCCTCCACGTCCTCCCCCTCCACGTCCTCCCCCTCCACGTCCTCCCCCTCCACGTCCTCCCCCTCCACGTCCTCCCCCTCCACGTCCTCCCCCTCCACGTCCTCCCCCTCCACGTCCTCCCCCTCCACGTCCTCCCCCTCCACGTCCTCCCCCTCCACGTCCTCCCCCTCCACGTCCTCCCCTTAAGACCACCTGGATGCATCCCCGATCCAAACACTGGCACCTCCTGGACTACATCCTGGTGCGAGAAAGTGACAAACGAGATGTGCTCCACACCAGGGTCATGCCTAGCGCGGAATGCCACACTGACCACCGGCTGGTTCGCTGCAAGCTCAACCTTCACTTCAAACCAAAGCCCAGGAACAATAAAGCCCCCAGAAAGAGGTTCAATGTTGGAAACCTGCAGTCAGACGAAGCGAGAAGAAACTTCCAGGCAAACCTCAAAGCAAAGCTCGACGATGCAACCCGCCTCACGGACCCGTCCCCTGAAACCCTCTGGGATCAGTTGAAGACTACCATACTGCAATCCACTGAAGAGGTACTGGGCTTCTCCTCCAGGAAAAACAAGGACTGGTTTGACGAAAACAGCCAGGAAATCCAGGAGCTGCTGGCAAAGAAGCGAGCTGCCCACCAGGCTCACCTTACAAAGCCGTCCTGTCCAGAGAAGAAACAAGCCTTCCGTCGCGCATGCAGCCATCTTCAGCGCAAACTCCGGGAGATCCAAAATGAGTGGTGGACTAGCCTCGCCAAACGAACCCAGCTCAGCGCGGACATTGGCGACTTCAGGGGTTTCTACGAGGCTCTAAAGGCTGTGTACGGCCCCTCACCCCAAGTCCAAAGCCCGCTGCGCAGCTCAGACGGCAAAGTCCTCCTCAGCGACAAGATCTCCATCCTCAACCGATGGTCAGAACACTTCCAATCTCTTTTCAGTGCCAACCGCTCAGTCCAAGATTCCGCCCACTCCAGCTCCCTCAACAGCCCCTAAGGCTAGAGCTGGATGAGGTTCCCACCCTGGGTGAGACATATAAGGCAATCGAACAACTGAAAAGTGGCAAAGCAGCAGGTATGGATGGAATCCCCCCAGAAGTCTGGAAGGCTGGCGGCAAAACTCTGCATGCCAAACTGCATGAGTTTTTCAAGCTTTGTTGGGACCAAGGTAAACTGCCTCAGGATCTTCGTGATGCCACCATCATCACCCTGTACAAAAACAAAGGCGAGAAATCAGACTGCTCAAACTACAGGGGAATCACGTTGCTCTCCATTGCAGGCAAAATCTTCGCTAGGACTCTACTAAATAGAATAATACCTAGTGTCGCCGAGAATATTCTCCCAGAATCACAATGCGGCTTTCGCGCAAACAGAGGAACTACTGACATGGTCTTTGCCCTCAGACAGCTCCAAGAAAAATGCAGAGAACAAAACAAAGGACTCTACATCACCTTTGTTGACCTCACCAAAGCCTTCGACACCGTGAGCAGGAAAGGGCTTTGGCAAATACTAGAGCGCATCGGATGTCCCCCAAAGTTCCTCAACATGATTATCCAACTGCACGAAAACCAACAAGGTCGGGTCAGATACAGCAATGAGCTCTCTGAACCCTTCTCCATTAACAATGGCGTGAAGCAAGGCTGTGTTCTGGCACCAACCCTCTTTTCAATCTTCTTCAGCATGATGCTGAACCAAGCCATGAAAGACCCCAACAATGAAGACGCTGTTTACATCCGGTACCGCACGGATGGCAGTCTCTTCAATCTGAGGCGCCTGCAAGCTCACACCAAGACACAAGAGAAACTTGTCCGTGAACTACTCTTTGCAGACGATGCCGCTTTAGTTGCCCATTCAGAGCCAGCTCTTCAGCGCTTGACGTCCTGCTTTGCGGAAACTGCCAAAATGTTTGGCCTGGAAGTCAGCCTGAAGAAAACTGAGGTCCTCCATCAGCCAGCTCCCCACCATGATTACCAGCCCCCCCACATCTCCATCGGGCACACAAAACTCAAAACGGTCAACCAGTTTACCTATCTCGGCTGCACCATTTCATCAGATGCAAGGATCGACAATGAGATAGACAACAGACTCGCCAAGGCAAATAGCGCCTTTGGAAGACTACACAAAAGAGTCTGGAAAAACAACCAACTGAAAAACCTCACAAAGATAAGCGTATACAGAGCCGTTGTCATACCCACACTCCTGTTCGGCTCCGAATCATGGGTCCTCTACCGGCACCTACGGCTCCTAGAACGCTTCCACCAGCGTTGTCTCCGCTCCATCCTCAACATCCATTGGAGCGCTTACGTCGAAGTACTCGAGATGGCAGAGGTCGACAGCATCGAGTCCACGCTGCTGAAGATCCAGCTGCGCTGGATGGGTCACGTCTCCAGAATGGAGGACCATCGCCTTCCCAAGATCGTGTTATATGGCGAGCTCTCCACTGGCCACCGTGACAGAGGTGCACCAAAGAAAAGGTACAAGGACTGCCTAAAGAAATCTCTTGGTGCCTGCCACATTGACCACCGCCAGTGGGCTGATATCGCCTCAAACCGTGCATCTTGGCGCCTCACAGTTTGGCGGGCAGCAACCTCCTTTGAAGAAGACCGCAGAGCCTACCTCACTGACAAAAGGCAGAGGAGGAAAAACCCAACACCCAACCCCAACCCACCAATTTTCCCCTGCAACCGCTGCAATCGTGTCTGCCTGTCCCGCATCGGACTTGTCAGCCACAAACGAGCCTGCAGCTGACGTGGACTTTTTACCCCCTCCATAAATCTTCGTCCGCGAAGCCAAGCCAAAGAAGAATTTGATTGAATCATCATACACACTTTAAACATAGTTTAGAACACGTGCTTGTGTAAATTTTAAAGCAAATGCATATCTGCATAAATTGTCAAACTGAACTTTATGAAATGGAACAATTGACTATGTACCTGATTTTAATGTCTTAAGCATGGAGCTGTGCCACACTGTTTTATAATGCAATGAGTTTTGATAAAGTATACAACTAAATATGACAAAGAATAGCTTTAAAAAGACTGCATGGTGCCTTATTTCTCATGTACAATAATGTAAAATTCTACAATTTTGAACTGAAAGTTTGATGCAGATCAAGTTAGCAACTTTCATTTTAAATGCTTAATATACTTTTGATTTAAAAAAATCTGGAATATTACAATATGAAAAGGAAATTAATTTAACATGCAAGCCAATAAGCTGTACTTAACAAATTTCCTTAATAGTTGTGTATATGCTATGTACAAAAATGTGCCAGATGTTCATTAACTGTAACAAGGTAAATCTAACTTGGAAATAAATCAAGATTTTCAGTAAATAAAAAGCTAGAGAGGGTGCAAAGGTTTACAAGGATGTTGCCAGGACTCAAGGTCCTGAGCAAAAGGGAGAGGTTGCGTAGTCTGGCTAGGTCTTTACTATGAGCACAGGAGGCTGAAGAGTAATCTCATAGAGATGTAAAAAAGTAATGAGAGGAATAAATCGGGTGAACGTAGAGTCTTTTGCCCAGAGCAAAAGTAATCAGAGGACATAGGTGAATGGGGAGATATTTAACAGGAACCGGAGGGTAACTTTTTTTAAGAAAAAGAGTGTTGGGTTTATGGAATGGGCCATCAGAGGTGGCAGGTACTATTGCAATGTTTAAGAAAAAAATTTGTCAGATACATGGAAAGGGTTTAGAGGGATATGGGCCAAATGAAAGCAGATGGGACTAGTCCTGGTGGGACGTTTTGGTCAGCGTGGGCATGTTTGAACAAAGGACTTGTTTCAACACTGTATGACTCTTAAGACCTGTCAACAGATTTGTACAGACAGCACTTGTGATATCTCTCTAACTATTCTAACCATAAATACCACAGTACCACCAAAAAAGGCCGGCCTGTGCTATTGGAAAAAACACTTTTTAAAAAATCTTGCATTAACTGTAACTGTTAATATTTATCCGTCTATTAATATATACTATTGCAGTACTTGTTTGGCTGAAGCATGGAAGAATTCTAGTGCATGCATATATAGTATTTATGTGTAAGAAAGATAAACTTATCTTATCTCTAGTGCTCTCAGGTGTTTAATGTAGGGATCCTTGCCAAAGTAGCAATTTAATAGGTTGTGAATCTCTATGTTGTTTAATGACCTTTCAACATTCTAGGGTTCATGATCCCAATTCCATATGCCCTAATAGTGTTGTATCTTTCTGCTCAATGGAAACTAATATATACAACTGATGAAATAACTTTACCAGTTTACAGTATAGTGTTAGAAGCTGCGACTCAAACATTATTATGAAAAATGTTGCTTTTACAATAGACTAAAAGAGTCAAGTGTTCAGACATAATGAAGCCAAAGATTACATAAGGTTAATCTGCACCAGCCAAGTAACTTTAAGCAGAAGGTATTTTCAATTAAAAAAAAAACAAGACTGGAAACTTCAAAAGTTGGTCCTGCAGTATGTGGCAGTGCATCAATTGTCTGCTTTTCTTGAAAATTTTTTTTTTCAGCTGAGAATGAATAAATCAAAATTCCAAGTGGAGAGAATGAAGAGATAGCCATGAAAGGCAGAATGAAAATGTTCACAGAGTAAAGGGCAAACCTAATGAAAGCTGAAACTCAGTATGTGATATTATCAAAATAATAATTTGAAGTGCTTCATAGATCCAATTTTTACAATGTTATTACTCCGTCTGTTGAAAGTTAAAAGTATCTAAAATGGAAGAAGTTACTGGAATGTGGAGGAAAGCAGAGAAACGGAGAGGGAGGAACAGTGTAGGAAGGTACACTACTGCTGGTTACTTGCAATCTGACCTACTGTTTTATTTCAGCCTTACCAGAAGATGGAGAATCAGTTCTGATAAGCTAGTGAGTGGAAATTCAACTTTAGTAATCTTGACCCTAAATTTAGTATCTTAAGGATATTAATACCAAATAAAATACCAAATTAAGTTAAAATTCAAAGATTATTACAGGTTGAACCACCGCCAGTTCTCAGACTAAAGTTTTTGTTGATTCCTTTACAAATAAAAAGTTGACCACACAGTGGCACAAGGACAGCTTTTACCTTGTGCCATCAGATTCCTGAATAATCAATGAACCAAAGACGCTGCCTTACTTTTCATGGACCACTATTGTAATTATTTTTATAGTAAAGTAATAAGATGATTATAATATATATGTTTGGACTATGATGCCACCACGAAACACCAAATTTCTTGACTTGTCATGACAATAAATCCTGATTCTGAAATACATTAAATCAAATTAGCCTCAAGTTAAAAAAAAAATGGATACTTGGTCTTCAGTTGCTTTACCCAACATTGTCCTACCCCACATAAGTCACTTTTTATAAAAGACTAAATTCCAATGCACTGACTTGTTACTCCATATCATTAAAACAACTCATTTCTCTACATGCATTTACTCATGTTACTTCAGGTCCTAACCTCTGTTCTCTTAGGAGAGATTCTGCATGCTTTTTGTTTTCTTTGCACCACATTGATAACTCGTTCTGCATGGAATCCATATCTTCTTGTATATAGTCCATTATTTTTCCGAGAGGCAGGGCACTGCGACAGAGGGTCTGGATGGATGTGCGTAGCTTTTCTATTTCCTTGGTCACCTGCTCCTTCTCCTTCTTTCTTGCTGTTTCAGAGATGATGGTTTTCTCCTATTAAATAATTTTGTGGCAGATGTTAAAGGAAATTCAGAAGCTGGCTTCCAGCAGTATAAACAATAAGAGTTCAACATTTTTAAATGAAGCAGAGAATTAAATGAATTTATTACATTATGTCTGCCAAAAATTCCTATATATCATTCACTTCTCAGAATTCATCCACAAGGTAAAATTATCAAGCACTGACAATGCACAACAGTTATTCTAGCATTTGTAAAAGTAAAGAATAATGCTTTAGCTACAAATATTTCTTCTGAGTCATTTCAATGGAAAACCATTTTGTAATTCGGTAGTTAAATTAATAAAGGAATGCTGAATAAAGTTGATCAACCAATTCACCAAATTCAATAAATTTACTTACAACATACCAAAGTCATGTGCTCTACAAGTTGTTTCATATATGTTTACATCCTAAAAAAAATCAAAGGAAACAGCACATTTTTCTGCCATGTTCTTTTTAAAAAATCCAGAATCCCAATACACGCTAGGCTTGATGAAAATATAATAGGAAAACATACAAGCCACCAACATGAGAAATACTGAAAAAACTTGCATTCATATAGCACTTTTAAGGTGGTAAACATTTAGAGGCATTTCACGGAAGCCTTACGAGCCACTTGGGCAATATTACAGTAGGAGCCAATAGCTTGGTTAAATGGGTTAAGGGCAATGGATGAGGCTAGTTGCAATTCTTTTCCATTCTCCTCACCACTCCTACACAGACATGTTTATCCTTGGCCTCATCCACTGTCAGGATGAGGGGAATGTAAACATGTGAAATAATACCACATATACCTCCTGCACAGCCTCAAACATAATTTTTTTTCCCTGCTTCCACATAGCTACTTTCCTCTCTAAAATTGCCTAATTTCCAGTAGTTACCCCCATTACCAGTCTCTCTACCTCTCCCATCTTCTGCACAATACTCCATCACCTCATTTTTTTTTAAGAACTCAACTCTTTAATATTCTTCTTACTTTAGCCTTGATAAGGGTCCTGGCCCAAAATATTGATTGATCATTTCCAGTCATGGATGCAGTCCCTCTCTTCAGCTTCTTATTGAGCGATCCAAAGAACTTCTTCAAAAGCAATTGGAATACAATTTGTCAGCTAAGAACAACACCTGCATGTTAGTGTTGGATCTCAGTTGCATGTTTTATCTCATTATGGAAGCCTTTGAGGGTTCTCCATACCTCTCAAACATACCTCATGGACAAAGGTATATTTTGCTCAATCATTCTGATGTTAAACTCAACTCTAAGGAGAGTAAAATCTGACAATTTTTATTGCATTAATAAAATATTTGTAAACAGCTAATATTTGGAGATTGCCTTGTGCAAACAGTTGGCATCAAGTCATGTCATTCTGTCTTTCCTTCCCCCATCTCCCCCAGCCCCATTCCCTTCCTTTGGCTCAGTTTTCTTTACAAGTCCCACACTGTTTGTACAGCTGTGTTTGCACACCCTGGGGAAACCTGCCAAGTGCACCCAGTGCTAAAGTTACCTCCTGCCTATTACCACAAGACAAACACATTTGTACCAAGAAGTGAAACAAATAACTTGGCAGACTGAAGTTTATTCACTTTCTGTCAATTTTACAAGCTTTTCAGCTCAGCAGCAGAGTATTTCTTTCCTCATTTTTATACAAATATATGGAATAGCTGTGAATCAGTCAACGTGTTTGGGGAATGTGTGGGTGGCTTTCTGCACTGAATTCCAATGACAGACACCCTAGAAAAATAAATCACAATACATCTCCTTCTTATAACAAGGGAATAGGAATAATTCAGACCATTTATTCCTAGCCTTATGCTGACTCCTTAAACTACCACTATCCTGTCTGGAAAGCAATAACTCAATCATTTATAGGTTTTCACCATGGCCTACAAACTCTGGATTCCAATATTTTTATTATCTTTCATGAAGCACCAAGAAAAATATTTATGTTCAATGCTGTAGAAACAGTCTGATTTCCCCATTACCTCATCAAATGAGAAAAGAACTGTTCCCAGAGGTGGTAAATCAGATTTCAGATTTATTTATTGTCAGAGTACATATATGACATCACATACAACCCTGAGATTCCTTTTTCCTGTCGGCGCAGCAGAATTGCCACAAATTGGTAGTCCAAAATATAAACTGTACACAGCTAAACATGTAGACAAATAAAAAACTGTAAACAAATGTAAACAAACTGAGTGCACAATACAGAGAGAACAAAAGAAAAATCAATAAAGTGTCCTTAAATGAGTCCCTAATTAAATTTGTCATTGAGGAGTCTGATGATGGAGGGGTAGCAGCTGTTCCTGAACCTGGTGATGTGAGTCTTTTGGCACCTTTACTTCTTTCCTGATGGCAGCAGCAAGAACAGAGCGTGTGTTGGGTGGTGTGGGTCTTTGATGATTGCTGTTGTCCTCTGACGGCAGCATTCCCTGTAGTTGCACTCAATAGTGGGGAGGGTTTTGTCCTGAACTGTGTTCACAACCTTTTGGATGGCTTTATGCTCAGGGGTATTGGTGTTCCCATACCAGTCCGTGATACAACTGGTCAACACACTTACCATCACATCCCTGTAGAAATTTGACAGGGTTTCTGGTGTCATACCAAACCTTTGCAAACTCCTGTGGAAGTAAAGGTGCTGACGTGCTTTCTTCAGGATGCCATTGGTGTGTTGGGTCCAGAAAAGATCCTCTGAGAGATTTCGCCCAAGGACACAAGTTTGCTCACCCTCTCCACCTCTTATTCCCCCAAGTGACTAAATAGACAAACGTTTTTTAAAGAAAGCATATGAAAGTGACCTGGTTTGTTTAATACTAATATTCCCATAAATATTCAATCATTAAAAATGAAATATAAAATTATCAATATGGCTTAACAAGAAGTTTGAACTGTTGTAAAAGTGTCCTTTGAATATTGAATAATCTGATGCATGCAATTTGACAAATTTCTCCATAAAAGATGTTAATGATTAGGAGTTTAATTTCTAATTGCAATTTATTAACAATGGATTCATAACTACTTCCAACATATCCTTTGCTCATCCATTCTTTGTAAATATCATTGGATGCTCAAACTGTAAGACTTCACTGGATGATGCAGTCTAATGTAAAGCACATTAGCCAGTAAGAAAAACTATAGGCTTTAATAAAATACATAGTCCTGTCTTGGGATAATTTCAAGGCAGAAGATCCTCTAATAGATAGTTTATGTTCACAAATTTTGGATGGTATGTTAATACATCATCCATGAATGTTCTTAAGGGTTTTGGTACCAGTTCTAAATAATAGTAAGTTAAATATATAGTTTGCAGTAAAGGGGTCTAAAATACTGTAAATAGAATAATTGTTGGTTGTCATTTTATTTATTTTACATCACTGACTGACAGATTGAATCTTTTTCTTAACAATGGGAGTATCACAAGGAATGATACTTGTCTCGTATTCTCAAACGCATGTTGGTAATTCACAAAGATACTTGCATGAGGAGCAATAACAAACCAAGTGACCTCCTGAGTTTGCTTTGCCATTCAATAAAATCATGGCTCATCTTGATGAAGGGTTTCTACATGAAACATCAACCATAGCTTTTCCCCACTGATGCTGCTCAACCCCCGAGTTCCTCCATCAGATTGAATATTGCTCCAGATTCCAGCATCTGCAGTCCCTTGAATGTCTCCATGGCCAATCTGATCACTGGCTTTTATGTCACTTACTTACCAGACACTGCCAGTATAAAAGTATTTCTCCACCTTAAATATATTTAATAACGCAGCATCTGCAGCTCTCTGAGACAGAGATTTCCAAAGTCTCAACTCTGAGAAGATAAATTCCTGGTGGGGAAACTGAATACAAATGCAGGGAGGCTGTGTCTCAGTGAAAGAGATCATTGCTGAGTCCACATATGGAGTACTCTATACAGTAGTTTAGAGGAGGTTTTCTGTAGGTGAACTCTTTAGGGAAGGGGCCTATAAACTAAATGTAACTTATAGCTGCATAGAATTGCTGACTGTAGGTAAACAATACATTTTACAACCAAGGGGAAGAAATATTAACGCCTTTATTATTTACTATTGATAATATGATCTGAGAGAATCAATAAATTTAATCACTATACTTGTTATAAAATATTGCCAAAAGATTTAAAGAAATTAAAGTATTGGGAAATAAACCAGGTTAGGTGTCCAATTTCATTGTGGGGAAATATTTCAGAGAAAGTGATAATTATCTCTCCTTTGTCATAGTGCTGGAGAAGGACAGGAATAGACAATTTGGGATAACGTTTAATTAGGATTGGGGAAAATATAATGGAATTAGGCAGGAGGTTGGGAGCATAAATTGGGAGCAGATGTACTCAGGAAAAGGAACTGTAGAAATATGGCAAATGTTCAGAGAATATTTGCATTGCACTTTGCAGAAGTATATTCCATTGAGGCAGGGAAAGGATGGCAAGGTGAAAGAACCACGATGTACAAAGAATGTAGAAAATCTGATTAAGAAGAAAAGCTTATGAGAGGTTTCAGAAGATAGGAATCCTCTAGCTCTAGAGAACAATAAGATTGAGCATAAGAAAGGACTTAGGAGAGCTAGAAGGGGCCATAAGAAGACTTTGGCATTCTACAAGTATGTGAAGAACAAGAGGATGAGCCATATGAGGATAGGGCCCATCAGGGGTGATTGTGGAAATGTGCATTCAGTCAAAGGAGGTTCTTGATGGATACTTTGGTTCAGTATTCACAAGAGAAAATGATCTTGGTAATTGAGAGGATGACCTAAAGCAGATTGGGTCTTGACGAGCATTAGGAAAGAGGATGTGTTGGAGTTATTGAAAAACATGAAGTCATCAGGAGCAGATGAGGGGGAAGTGAGGATAGAGATTAGTCATTGACGATGATCTTCACATAGGGTCAGGAGAAGTACCAGAGGATTGGAGGGTTGCAAATATTGTTCCTCCATTCAAGAAAGGGAGTAGAGATAACCTAGGAAATTATACACCAGTGAGTCTTACTTCAGAGGTGGGCAGCTATTGGAGAATATCATGATTGACAGGATTTACAAGCATCTGGAGAGGCATAATCTAATTAAGGATAGTCAGCATGGCTTTGCCAGGAGTAGGTTGTGTCTCACGTACCTGATTGAATTCTATGAGGATGCAACAAAGAACACTGATGAATGTAGAGTGATGAGCATAATGCATAGGGATTTCAGTGAGACATCTGAAAGGTTTTCACCATGCAAGGTTCATTCAAAATGTATGGAGGCCTTGTTTTGTGTGTACAGAATTGGTTTGCCCAGAGAAGAAAGAGAGTGATTGTAGATGGTTCCATTTTGCATGGAGGTCAGTGACCAGTGGTGTTCTGTGATCCTTCCTCTCTGTGACTTTTATAAATGATCTGAATGAGGAAGTGGAAGGGTGGATTGGTAAGTTTGTGGATGACATGAAAGTTAGTGGTGGTGTGAATAGTCTGGAGGGTTACAAGAGGTTACAAAGGGACATTAATAGGACACAGAACTGGGCTTAGAAGTGGCAGATGGAGCTTAACCCAAAAAAGTGTGAGGTGTTTCATTTTGCTGGGTCAAATTTGAAGGCAGAATACAATCTTAATGGAAGGATGAACTGAGAGATCTTACCATAGGACACTCAAAGTTGCTGCATAGATTGAGTGTTGATAAGATTGTGTCTGGTGTGTTGGCCTTTATTAACTGTGAGGTAATGCTACAGCTTGGAATATTTTGTTCTGTTCTCGTCACTTCACTACAGGAGGGATTATGGATGCTACAGAGAAGATGCAGAGGAAATTTACAAGGATGTCACCTGGATTGGAGAGCAGGTCTTATGGAGATACACTGAGTGAACTTGGTCCTTTCTTCTTGGAACAACGGAAGATGAGGATGACCTGATAGAGGGGTACCAAATTATGGCAGGAATTGATTGTGTGGATGGCTAGAGGCTTCTTCTTGACCCACCCCCACCCCCAAGGCTGAAATGGTTAACACAAGGGATTTTTAAGATGCTTGGGAGCAAGTACAGGGGTGGGGTGGTGAAGAAGATGTGTTTTTCCAGAGTAGTGGATGCATGGAATGTGTTTCCAGCAAATGTAGTGGAATCAGAAAAAATATGATATTTATGGAACTGAGAAAAATGGAAGGTTTGCAGTAGGGAAATTCTAGGCAGTTGTTCGAGTAGATAGGCTAAAGAGCCTGTATGTGCTACAAATTTCTTTTTTTTTAAATTTACATGTTATAAAATGGGCCAAGATACATGTCCAACAGAATTTATGATAATGGTAGGATGCAGATTCAGAAAAGAATCTGTGGTACCAATATATTAAAGCAGACTTAATTTAATCAGTTGCATTTTTACAATGAAAATTTTGATATCAAGAAATAATCTGCTGACTATCCAAAAATATTACGTTTTCATAATGAGGACCAGCTGTTACCACCCAGAGAATTCCTGAACAGTTTTTAATAACTTACTTAAAACAAGACAGCCAATCTCTGGCCAATTCATTTGTACATTTTCTTGAAAGAAATTCCTGGAAATACTCAGCAGCCACAGAAAAATAAATATAATTAAATATTTCAGGTCAAAAAATTCTTCAGAAAAAGAGAAAAATTAGTTTTAATTTGCAGAGAAGGTTGGATTGAGAGATGGTTAGGATAAAAGGAACATCATCTCTGATAGGGTGAGAGTATGCCATGAGATAACTTATGGAGCTCCTTCTACCAGATTGGTTAGTGGGGGCAGTAAAGGGACGGTAGGTAATACAATCAAAGGAACAATGAGTGGCAAACATTAGGGCTGTGGAACATGCCAACTGGTCTGGCTTAAATAATACTGAGCTCATATCACAGCTGAGTGACTTACAGCAGAAATAACCAGTTCTGATACAGAAAGAGAAAGCAATACCTGAAGTGGAAAATTCAAGATCAAGAAAATTCAGAAGCTTGCAATACCCTCAGGCAGACTGTTGTTCTTTAGTCTTGTGTTGGACCTTGTTAGACCACCACAGATAGCTTAGAATGGGAGTATTAAAGTGGATTGGTGGAATCTCAGGTTCACCTCTACAGCTCAATACAAGTGATTTACCAAACTCTCACCCAATCTAAATTTGAATTCTCTAATGTAAAAGAAGACCATACTGAATGCAGAAGATGGGAATAAGTGCAAGTACATCACTTGGAAAGACCGTTGGATCCCTGGAAGTTGAGAGATGACAGGTTTAACATCTCCTGTGGTTGACTTGGAAAGTTTGTGAGATAGTTAGTGGGGAAAGTGGTGAAGGGGAGGATCCCTTCTAAATATTGAAAGGGAAGCGGAGGAAGTGTCTGGTGGAAGAATATTGGTGGAACTATTAACTATTTTAAAGCATGCTCTAATGAATGCAGAAGCTGGTGGGGTGGAAGATGAGGACCAACTGACCTTTATCTTTGCTCTGTCCAGAAGATAAGGTGGGAGTAAAAAGATAGGTAGGCATCACTGGGACTGATTAGAGTTTCCATAGTCACACATTTAACCAGGAGAAATTGCATGGAAATTAAGAAGTTGTTTAGTGGGAGCACAAGTTTAGCCATGCAAATGAGAATTGGATGGATGTAACATTTTGCCATTCCCGGTTTGTTGGTTTGTTCAAGCTCAATATCATCTGACAACCAGACAAAACAGTGTTTCTCCAGACCAGTGCACATACACACAGTACCCAGCACACAAAAATCACATCTGTAAATAAAAATATAAGTTAAAATAAATATACATCAATATTTTGGGATATTTACTCTGTTACAGGATAGATTCAATATTCCTTTGTTGTTGTGTGATAAAACAGGTGTATAATTACATGAAATTGACTTTAGTAAGGCAGACAAAGATCCGCCATAGTCACCAAGGATGCTATATAAATGTCAGGATCTCCCCATAGCATTTGTCAACCATTGCAGTGCTTTCAATGTAATCACTACTGAAATATTGGAAATACACAAAGCAAGCTTCTCAAATAGTGATGCAATAAAGATGTTTTAAGGTACTGATCAAGAATAAATCTTGTCCATGATACCCATCTCAGGGTTTTTTTTTAAATTACACCGGGGGTTGTGTGTTTTAGGATAACATCTCTGATAAATGAATTACCTCTAACCATGTAGTAGCCCCTCAATCCTGTAAGAAGCAACACCCTAAATTTGATGTTCAAGTTCCTGGAGTAAAACCAAATTAGCTCAAAGAGTCATTGCACAAATCCACGATTTGGTGATTTCCAGAACACCATTTTCTCCATTTTATTTCAGTATCTTCATTAAGGAGAAGATTTTTTTTTAAGTGCACAGCCAAGCACATAAAAACAGAAAAACTGAGAAAAAGTCTGTTTGCATTTTGAGGAGGCATATGGGACTGCAGCCTGGCTCTCTCTCTAGGACCTTGCTTGGGAGGTTTCTGTAAGGAGGAATGCTGTGTATTTCCCCTTTGGAAATAACATCACTCAAGAGAACGGGAAAGGCAGAAACAGCGAGAACAGGAGGAACCACAGAATGTGATGTCTCAGTAGAATACATTGCGCACGGAGACTGAAGAGCTGAAAATTTTGTGCTTTCAAAAAGCAGAATCTGGGAATTCAAGAAGAGAAGCTTAATCAGCATCTGCGGCAACTAGGGATTAATAAATTAGCAAGAAGAGAAGAAAGAAGCTGAAGAACATGAAAGAGACGAAACTGCTAGACCTCAGCAGGAACTAGTATACAAAGCAAATCCTGTTCAACATTACAAAAAAGTGGATATCAACCCAGTGTTGAACAGCTAGATGCATTTCATCAGCACATTGCTTCACTTTATGAAGAAACGTGAAGGGTGGAGTTTGTAGAAATGAGGAGAATCTTGCAACCAAACTTGAGCAGAAAAAAGCCATGCAAAAGAAATTCAAGAGGGAAGCAACAAGAGAAAAAAGAAAGTAAGATGGCACCAAACTGCCACTTCCCGTACAACGCATATCTGACGTTATGCGCACATGACTCGCGTATGCGCTTTTCCATAACATTTAATATCACTTGCTTTCACTTTGTCAAAGCAAACTCTCAGCTCCATTCTGCCTACTGCTGGAGTCTTCCCTCCTTGAGCATGGGGATTGGGTGAACTCCCTTGTGTAACTTTATGCATGTAGCATAAATCAGCAGATTCAGCCTGGAATGATCCCATGACTAGGAAGCCAAAGATGTCCATGGCCTAGCTAAAGTGAACCCCACCTGGAAAGAAGGGGCCCAATATCCCACAGCTGGCAGGAAATCCAATGGTTGGATTAGTGTTCAACTTCATGTTAAGGCTCTTTTCAATTGGATGTCATCAATTTTTTTTTTCATCATTTTGAGAAGGAATTTCAAAGCTATAATTTAATTTTCTTTTCCCTTGTTTGGTTTCAGATGTAGAACAGTTCTGGAGAGAATAGCTTTAGGCTTATTTCCGAGTTGTCGGATGTTGGTGTTGGATGAAGAACAGAAATGTACATCTAACCTTCCAACAATAATGCTGGGAGGCAATTTTGTTTAAACTGTAAAACAAAGATTTTTTTCAGGTTAAATGGATATTTGAAGATACTTAAATTAACATATTGTTCTTTGAATGCCTGAAAAATATAGTAATGTTAGCTTTACACATCTTATTCCCTTCTTTAACAACAGCATCATCTAGAGGATAATCTGTGTATTAAAATGTAGCAACCTCATCTGTATGATATAAAGCAAAAGCCATCATGAAAATAAAGCACTGCCAATCTGAAGTATCAGCGTACTGAATCCTCTTTACAACAATTTAAATATATAATAAAAGCAAACAGGAAACTGTAAATCTATGAAATATGATCAATTAGTAAAAAATTAATTTTGCACTAACTTTCTTTATTTTCATCCTGCCATCAAGATGATGAAGGAGTTAATGCAAGAGTAAAATTGCAAGACATCAAAATACTTAGCCCTAGCAGGTTAGTCAATGTAGTCAACTTAATCTCAGAGGACCATCACTTCCTGCACGGCTTATTTTTTCATCATGACCATCTCAGAATGAAAAAAAATATTTGGATCAGATTTATGATATAAAACACATTAGCAGGCCAGACAAAGAGTTATTTGTTCTAGATAGATTCATATCTCTGTTGTTTTGGCTCAAAAGCATTCAAACCTGCTGCCCACAAGACTAATTTCTCCATAAAGATAAGCTATAACACTACAAAGAGCTCATTATAGAGCATTAATATTAAACAACCAAAGTTTACAATGCCAATAGTTTGTTAACTTAAATACACTAACTTTAATGTCTGATTACAAGTGGGCATTTCCTTTCAAAGCCAGAAAATTAAGGAAGTCATATGATTACATCTTTTTTCAAACCTTAAACAAGCATAATTGAGTGACTTTACAAACAATAGCATTGGGACAGCAACACTAATATTTACCTTTACATTTTTATTTGTTATCTGGTGGATCAGCTACAAAGGAAAGAATGCCAAATACATACATTTTACAGTTTAAAATGAGCATTTCTACATTGAAACCAGGGAATATTCTTAATAACACAACCATAAAATAAGAATTATCACGTTACCTTTGTTAAAAGCTTAGTGCCATCTGTGAAATTAATTCCTTGTATGAGATCTTGTTTGTGTTTTAAACATAGTGCATTCCTCACCTTGAGTAGGTTAGACCTTAGCACTTCAATTAAGCTTTAAGAACTTTATTAAAGGTAGATTTACTAAGAATTACAAATTATTTAAAGCTAAACCACAATGAAGAACAGGAAAAAAATTATTTTTGCATCTAAACCATTATAGTTTTCAGCAGTTAATCATTAAGTGGTTGTACCAAATTATAAAGTGTTTACAACAGATCAATGTTTCTTTACCTGATCTTTGTGTTTTGTTACAGATTTTGAAGATTCGTAATCTTTCTTAGTTTCCAAAATCTTCTTGACAAGTCCACCTGTGATAATAAATAGATTTGTCTATGTATATGTGTTGACAGATCAAATTTACAGATTTTTGGTAAGATTTAATGGAGACAATTTATTTCCTCTGACCAGAAAGCCCAGAACAAGAGGAAATAAGATGAGACCTTAACTATTTTTGGAATCAATCAGGAAAAAATTCTCCAAAGGAATATGAAAAATTGTTTTCATGGGGAAAAAAAATCAACAAAATTTATCAACAATTTTTCTGAATTCTCTCTTAAAAATCCAGGGATATTGGGTCCATTTGTCCAATTCAGATGGTTTCAATTTTCACAGGCAAGAATATTTAAATTAATACACCAAGGAGGGTTGATGAAATTAAGATGCAGACCATCTTAATTGCCCCAATTAAATCACATTTAACTCTCACATTCAATGAAATATCACCTTAATTACTGTTACAATTCAGCCAAAACTCTGCATAGTTTTTTTTACAACTTTGCCTTCTAGCTCTCAAGGGAATTGTAATTTCCATACTTGAATCCCTCCAAACTAGTGATTGTCAAACTGCCCCCCTAAATTCACATTCCACCTTAAGCAATCCTTATGCCATATGTGCTCTGTGATTAGTAAAGGATTGCTTAAGGGGGTATGTGAGTGGGAAGGGAGGGTGCTCCAGACCAAATTGATACTGAAATATTTTATTTGAGAAAAATTGACATTGACCCATTTCCTTTGGAGTTATGAAACCGTGTACATAACGAGTCAATTAGGTACGATTAAAACAGTGGTTTTCAACCTTTCCAATCACCCTTAAGCAATCCCTTACTAACCACAGAGCACTTATGGCATAGGGATTACTTAAGGTGAAATGTGAGTTTGGGGGGCAGTTTGAAAACCATGTTCTAAACAATAAATTATATCTTTGTCATTTTTTAAAAATTAGGTTCAAAATGACTGTTTATGCACCTACAGTAAACACTAACAGCCAGATTTCCACACCCACTAAAGCTAGCAATTTCACTAGCAACATTTTGCTCCCATCTATCATTGTTTAATGGGTTTTTTTAAAAACAGCAAATTTAAGACAATATTAGCTCTATTGTTTCATCTGAATGAAGTATAAATAGCCAAAAAAAGGCCTCATTTAAGATCTCTACAAGACACAGGACACCACTAATGGAACAAAAATTATGATCTGAAGTAGGCACACATACCATGATCTTCAGCGCTATGTGGTTGTATTGCTTCCACCTAGGGGAAAAAAGCAAGGGTTTTTAAAAAAAATCCAATTAACCTTTCTATGACCATAGAGCAAAAGTTAACATTTCATTTTATCAATAGTCCTGGTGATTATTAATATTTTAAAATACCTAAAATCAAGTAACAACAAGCGATATTAACCACTCCACTGTATCACCATTGCTCCATCATTATAAAATAGTTTTCCATTTCTTAATGGTAATCAAATCCTAGCATTTATGTGGCTTACTGTGACAGGAATGGGAGATAACATTTTTTTTAGATATTCTAAAACAAAATACAAGAGGTGGAGATATCCTTTAATTAAAATGATTGAAAAAGGTTTTTACTGTTGCAGGCTGGGACAAATGATGTGGTCCTTGTCCCTATCCCCTCTCCACTCCCCAGAGGAAACTCATGGCCCACACAGGAACAAAACAAAATGACCTTTTCCTTAGCTCCTGATTGGCCTGCTTATGATGCCATAAGTACTTGAGCATATTAGTTCAGATTAAAATTGCAGTTGGGCTCTAATAATTCAATTGGAAGCCAGTTACATATTTAAAGAATGATCCTCCTATCTACTTGCATATGTACTCCTGCCTACTCAAAAGAGGTAAAAAATCACAAGACAGCAGCCTGATTAGTGGACAAAGCAGATACTACCAGTTTAATTGATTGCCCAAACAATGAGAAACTGGAGGGACTCTTCAGACAATTCTCAAAAAAAGGGTCCCAACCCTTTTTAACTGTCCATTGCTCTCCATGGATGCTGCCGAATCTCTCCAACTTCATTTTCTTTGTTTAAGATTCCTGCAGTTCTTGGGTTTCTCCAATTGGTTGCCCAGTTTGTGTCAGGTGGATTAGCTTATTAAAAAAAAACCTTTTAATAGAATGAGTATATGACATGCAAACAAATAATAATAATAATGGCAAATTATATTTCATATTTATGGCAATTATATGGTATTGCAATTCACTAATTTTGTTGATTCTTTTCATGAAAATTGTTTACCAATAACCAGTTAGAATATAGACACAATTCCATAAAAGTTGCACAAGCAAATTGAATCTACAATTTATCATCATAACCTGCAACTAACTAAATATCAACTGTTTTATGTTAACTCAGAAAAAAATTATACGTCTACTGAAGTTCATAGAAAAGTAAATGCATAGGCAACTCAATTTGAAGTTCCTCACTTTCCTCTTATTTTATCTTGTTCAGCCCATTTTATATTTACCCATCCCTTTCATAAGTAGATTGTATTAAAACAAGATTGCGTGTAATGGTTATTCCACTAAAAATTAATGTAAGGCACACAAATGCTGCAAGGCAAAAAGCAGATTGTGAGATTGTCACTTGCAGAAATAAAACATTACAAACTTCAATTTTCAGAGCTTTGCAGACTTCTAAATGGCTAAGAAGGAATTTTAAAGACATTTTTAATGTTCACTCCTGGGTCACAGAACTGGCCAGAAAACGGAGAAGGATGGGGAGAAGTGGAAATTGCAGATTTTTACATGTAGTTTTGTGGATACAATCTATTTTATTTTCCATCATCTCTGGTTGCAGCTGTGTGATTGCCCCTTCCTCATCAACAGTCTCTGTGCATATTTGGACTCATTGGTTCAATTTTCTCAGTGATACATTTTCTACTTTGTTGTCATTTCCATCCAACTCACCAACAGGCAATTTTCAAAAGTTTTGCACCAGATTGATTCCTGGAGTAGAAGAGTTGAATTTTGAGGATAGCTTGAGCAGATTGGGCCAATCATTTATTGAAATTTAGAAAAGGGAGGCGATTTTAAAGAGGGGGCTTGACAAGTCAATTGTGAAGATAACATTTCACCTCACATCTAGTTTCAGAACAGGTCCTTTCCTGGTCAAGGAAGATTAAAGGGGGAATTCCTTCTCTCAGAGGGACATAAATCCTGGTAATGGTCTTACCAGAGAGCTGTGGAGATTGAATTACTGAAAATAATCAAGACCAAGGCAGATAGATTTTTAGTTGACAAGTGTTATGGGGATTAAACAAGAAAATGAAATGGAGGCCAAGATCTTATTGAACAGTGGTACAGGTTTGAAGGGTTAAACATTCTAATTTTACAGTTTCTTATGTTCTCATAATCATAGTCATTTGAAATGCTAGGAGGGTGCTGTTTCACACCTGTTTCAGTTAGCCTGCAATTTCTGCCCTCGATTTTATACCATAGCAACATAAAATCCCACCTTGGTGGAAGAAGAATATTTGGCTTTCCATACCTATGTCAGTCCTTTGGCAGGGCAGTCTAATTTAATCCCACCCATTTCCCTTCAGTTGACAGTGAAGAATTAGTCCTCTTCAAATAGTAGATTGATTTGTTCTTTCAGGAACTAAATTCCAGAACATTGTCCCTCTGCCAATTATTCTCAATCTATCACCTCCAATAACCAAACCACTTGAAAGAAGAAAGTAGTTTCTTCTTACTTGCTCTTTCAAAATACTTGTTCTGCACCTTCTCTGGGGCCAGTGTCATCCTTCCTGTACCACAGCATCCAGAAATGTACACAAATCACTAGCTGGGCCAAAACAGTCAGGAGTTGAATGTTTAGTTTGATATCATGCTAATGGAACAAAAGCCTCAATTTACTATGCCAAATTTCCTTGTGCTTTGTTAATGCTTTGTAAATTTAGCTTGTTACCTTTATATATTTGAAAATATGCACGGTGCACACTCAGATTTAGATGACACTTCCTCTCTGTTATTTCACTGTATCTTTGTACATGTGATAATAAACAATTCAATTCACTTACTCACACTTCATTAAATTGAATCTATTATTTGTCCACTTATTCTTTCAGCCTCTCATCATTTGTGTTTGTGACTATTACACCCAATATTTACTATTTTGCTAAGTGTTGCATCATCACACACTTTAAAGTATAACCTCTGTACTCACATATAGGTCACTTACATAGAACAAGAAAACCAAAAATATTTTTCTAACCCCTGGGAATCTTCTGTACATTTCTCTGCAGGTATAATCACACCAAAAATACTCACTACCTTGTATTACTGAGCTAATTTTGTACTAAAATTACTCCTTAATCATGCTTTTAATACATGCTTTTTCAAATAGATCTGTTAAGACACATTGAATCAAGTGCTTGGTGATACTCAACTTTTTATACCTTGTTACGACATAGACCAGCAGCAATGGTATCTTCAAAACAATAATTTTTATTTATAACTATTAATAATATAAAATCTTACTTAACTCTAAACTCAAGTGTGTGTGTGTGTGTGTGTGTGTGTGTGTGTGTGTGTGTGTGTGTGTGTGTGTGTGGCAGATCCCAAACCATTATACCTCAGGTATGATTCAGATTCAGACTTGGAAATCTTTTGTGTTGAAACTCAGAGTCTTTAAACTGCTGTTCAAAAGTTCTTAAACTCTCAAATTCCTGTAGGTTTGGTTTCAGAGAAATATTTTTTCATAAATTCCCCTCTCTTGCGTGGAGATTTTGCAACTTGTATTTCACACAAAGATTTCACCAACCCAGGCAAGGGTTAAACGATGTGACCATTACAAATGGTCATACAGAACTGCCCTCTCTTGACAAAGAGACAGTCATAGTGGCCATTTTCTTCCAAAGCCACTTGATTCTGTCAAAGGGAGAACACAACAGTATCTCTCTCATTGAAGGATACTGCATCTCTGACTTCAGATGAATCTGGTTCAATATTAAAGATGCTCTCTTGAAGTGACATAATCAATTGACATGACATTACTGCTTGCTCTCAAGTTTCATTTTTCTTTAGAAAGATGAGTCAACAAGCAAATGGTCCTCTGTTTACACAAGTTCCAGGTTTTAATGGAGCAATAACCAAATTACTTTACTTCTCTGAATTAACAATCAAATGGTCTCTTTGAGCAAACATTCATTGACTTCAATATTTCAATGAATAATCACTCTTGTTTTATTTGCTCTGCTTCATAGCAGACTCAGCACCTTTTTGTCTAAGTGTCTTTGTGTGTGCTCCTGTATCTAACCCACAAAGTCCCTTTACTAAAAATAATAATTATAAACTAAAGATTAATTATAACATGATGAATAATAATAATAATAATATACTGCATGAACTTTCTTGATCTTTCACTGGGACAGGATGAAATGGGAAGTGAGAATAGATTTCTCTGAAATTCTCTAGACTGTGAAATTTGTATTTGATCTGGCTTCATCTGATGTAACTGATGGATGTGATAAAGCAGCTTTTCCACATAAATTCTCGGTGACATGACCATCGACAGTCTCGATCATTTTCTTCACCTTGTGGACCCACAATTTTTAATGTAAATAAAACCATAGGTAGGAACCTAGAATATCAGAGAGGTTATTTTGTGGACAGGGTTAGAGCACATCCATTTCAACAGGTTACAAGGAACTTCACCCAACATTTGATCATTTTTCACTGCAAGCATTGAAACTCATCAAGGAGTGTTAAAAGTATTCAATAGCTCTTCACCTTGAGAACCAAGTAAACTATTTTAATAGGTTAATGTTGATTTGAAGCTACATTAACCTTTTTGTGCAAGTTATTAGTTTCAGAGTGATAGAACCCTAGAGCATGGGAACTGCTCACCGAGACTTCATTGGTCACCATTTAAACTGATCCCATCTTCAAACGGTTTCTTCCAGATTTTGCCATTCACCTACACACCAGGGACAGTCGACAATGACCAATTAATCTGCCAACTCGCACACCATTGAATGTGGAAAGAAACCAGAATGCCTGGGGGAAACCTATGCATGCAAACTCATCACAGAAAGTACCAGAGGTCAGGATTGAACCTGGGTTGCTCGAATTGTGCTCTTCTGGTTGTGCTACCTTTACATTAAATGGTTTATAATGAAGAAAGGAAAATGTGTTTTATTACAGATATATTACTGTATTTTTACATGTATATGCGTATTTTACCTTGTGTGGTTTCTCTCCTCATTCATAATACCGTTGTTTAGTCCTATTAATCACACATTCAAATTGATAAGATTGCAAAGTATTATATTTCAATTTCAGCCTAGATAATTCTATTTTCTGATCTTCTGTAGTATCTTTCTGAAATTCCTTTTCTAACTCATCGATCTCTTTCTCTAATTCAAGACTCTGATTTAATCGATTCTTTTTTATTTTAGAACTAATTATTTGTCCTCTCATATAGGCTTTCGTAGCATCCCATAATACAAAACTTACTTTGAACAGATTTAGAATTTTCTTTCAAAAAAAAAGTAATTTGTTTTTTCAGAAAATCAATAAATTCCGTATTTTTTAACCACATTAAAAACAATTAATTGGCGTGGCAATTAAAGAAAGAACAGATATCGAGGCGTATTAATGCTGTTGGACGGAATTCTCTTATTACTTATAAACTTCGTGAGATTAATGATGAATTTTATTCATTTGATAAAAAGTTATATACATCTGAAAGAAAACAGGAAACTGGATCGATTGATTTTTAAAAAAATCACAGATGAATTTACCGATATTAGAGGGTGGAGAGATACAGGAGTTAGAAGAACCATTTACTGATTTGGAAATTAAAATGGCTATGCTGGAAATGCCGAATGGTAAATCGCTTGGTGATAATGGATGTTCGGTTGAATTTTATAAAATTTTTTATGATGATTTATCGACAGTGTTTGGGGAGTAATTCCTAAAAAAGATAGGAATCCTTTGAAGGTATCCTCACATAGACCAATTTCGTTGTTAAATGTAGATTATAAAATAATAGCTAAAGTATTAGTGAATAGATTGGCTAAATTTTTACCAAAGTTGATTTATATTGATCAAACAGGTTTTATAAAGAATAGATATGCTTCAGATAATATTTTGCGAGTGATTAGTTTGATTAATAGATTTCGACAATCTTTAGATCATCCGATGGTGATTTAAATAAATCCAGCTCAGTCACTTTGGCATTTGAAGGAAT
Source organism: Narcine bancroftii (assembly GCF_036971445.1). Taxonomy (NCBI): domain Eukaryota; kingdom Metazoa; phylum Chordata; class Chondrichthyes; order Torpediniformes; family Narcinidae; genus Narcine; species Narcine bancroftii. The sequence continues at coordinate 232,876,263 of NC_091472.1, forward strand.
GTTTAAAACAATATGGATGTCTTTCTGGATATAAAGTTAATTGGGAAAAAAGTGAAATATTACCAGTAAGTGAAGATTATTCAGTTTATAAAAATATTATTAATTTGAAGTGGACTGATCGAATTAAATATCTGGGTATAATTTTGAATGTTAATTATCAATCTTTATTTAAATTAAATTATGCTCCATTAATGAAAAAAATTAAAACTGATTTGAATAAATGGAAAGATTTACCTATTAATTTAATGGGAAGGATAAATACAATTAAGATGAATATCTTTCCGCGTATACAATATTTGTTTCAATCTATTCCGTATTTACTTGATAAAATCTTTTTTCGAGATTTAAATAAAATGGTTAGGGAGTTTTTATGGAGGGGTAAATTTTCGAGAGTAGCTTTGAATAAATTAACTTGGAAATATGAGTTAGAGGGGTTACGTTTACCACATTTTCAAAATTATTATGAAGCAGCCCAACTTAAATTTATGAGTTCATTCATGGATTTGGTACAGCCTCCTAGTTGGGCTAAAATTGAGATAGCAAGTATTTCTGAATTTGAAATACATCAATTTTTGTTTAGGTGGAATATGAATTTGTTACAACAATATAATGTGCCTATACTAAAACATTTAATGAAGTTATGGATAAAGAAAAATAAAACGATAGGTTCTCATAGTAAATTATTGGCTTTGACTCCGTTGTCGGGCACACAAAACTCAAAACGGTCAACCAGTTTACCTATCTCGGCTGCACCATTTCATCGGATGCAAGGATCGACAACGAGATAGACAACAGACTCGCCAAGGCAAATAGTGCCTTTGGAAGACTACACAAAAGAGTCTCGAAAAACAACCAACTGAAAAACCTCACAAAGATTAGCGTATACAGAGCCGTTGTCATACCCACACTCCTGATCGGCTCCGAATCATGGGTCCTCTACCAGCATCACCTACGGCTCCTAGAACGCTTCCACCAGCGTTATCTCCGCTCCATCCTCAACATTCATTGGAGTGACTTCATCACCAACATCGAAGTACTCAAGCTGGCAGAGTCCACAAGCATCGAATCCATGGTGCTGAAGACCCAACTGCGCTGGGTGGGCCAGGTCTCCAGAATGGAGGACCACTGCCTTCCCAAGATCATCTTATATGGCGAGCTCTCCACTGACAGAGGTGCACCAAAGAAGAGGTACAAGGACTGCTTAAAGAAATCTCTTGGTGCCTGCCACATTGACCATCGCCAGTGGGTTGATATCACCTCAAACCGTGCATCTTTGCGCCTCACAGTTCGGCGGGCAGCAACCTCCTTGGAAGAAGACCGCAGAGCCCACCTCACTGACAAAAGACAAAGGAGGAAAAACCCAACACCCAATCCCAACCAACCAATTTTCCCTTGCAACCACTGCAACCGTGCCTGCCTGTCCCACATCGGACTTGTCAGCGACAAACGAGCCTCCATAAATCTTCCTCCGCGAAGCCAAGCCAAAGAAAGAAAGAAACAAGAAGAAAGAAGAAAATAATAATCAACTTATTTCTTTTTCAATACACAATCAAAGTTTATTGCATTGGAGATTTAAAGGTGTGAAAAATTTGGGAGATTGTTTTAAAGAGGGTAAGTTTTTATCTTTTAATCAGATGAGGGAAGATTTTGGTATTGATAAGAACTCTATTTCTTTATTATCAAATTCGATTTTTGGTAAAATGTATGTTTGGTAGAGAGATGATTTTACCTAAAATGACTAAATTTGAGACTTCTCTTATGAAGGTACCAGAGAAGGGATATATTTCATTTATGTGTCAAATATTACAGGATGGTATGGATAAAAAGGATTGGGATAGATCTAAAATTAAATGGGAAGTGGATATTGGGTTTACTTTTTCTAAAGATGATTGGTTAGATATCTGTTATGATAGTGTAACTAGATTGATAAATGCATGTTATGCAATGATTAATTACAATTTTTTACATCAATTATATTTGACACCTGAAAAATTTTAAAAATATGGTTTTAATGAATCAGATCTGTGTTTTAGATGTGGTGATACGGTTGGAACTTTTTTCATGCTGTTTGGTCATGTATACACATACAATCTTTTGGGAAGAAAATTCAATTGTTTTTAGAATATCTGTATAAGATTAAAATAGTTTTAGATCCAACAGTATTTTTATTGGGTAGTTTGCATCCTCTGAAAGGCTTGGGATTAGATAAGTTTCAGCTTACGTTTGTATATTTTGCTTTATCCGTAGCAAAAAAATGTATTGCTAGTCCGTGGAAAGATACAAATATGATTGATATTAATAGATGGCATGAGATGAAATATTGTTTATTAATGGAAAAAATTACATATGTTCCGCATGATAATTATAATTTTTTAATTAATAAGTGGCTGTTATACTCAGAATATTTACATTTCAATTTATATTGATTTGATTTTAATATGTATATTTAACTTTATTTTATTATCCTTTCTTTTTTCATGGCTCTCCTTAAGAGAGTTGGCTGGGGGGGGATTTTTTTTTCTTTTTCTTTTATTTCTTTTTTTATATATATAAAAATGTTCATGTTTAATTGCTGTATATGTCATATATTATTTGTTTTTTGAATGTATAAATAAAGTTTTTTAAAAAATTTTTTAAAAAATGTATATGCATATTTTACAAACCAGGTGCCCCCCCCACATGTTTTATGCATGTGCGCTATACGAAAATTTCTTTACATGTTGAAACAACGTGCACAATTAATAGCGGTCAAACTGGCAATTTATAGCAAGTGTGGGAATATAATAGCAGCACTGAAAGAAAGAGCACAATTAATAGCGGCCGTGGAAAAGACGCGCCAGCAATTTATAACAAGCTTGGGAATTTCGTGGCGAGTGTGAGAACGTAATAGCAACAATGAAAGAACGGGCACAATTTATAGCGGCTGTGGGAAAGATGCAATTTATAGCAAGTGTGGGAATATTAAAGCAAGCATGAGAATGTAACAGCGGCAACGAAAGAATGGGCAGAATTTATAGTGGGCTTCAGAAATTTTGATTTTGGGAATATCTCGTTGTACTGAATGCTGTGATATTCCTATAAACAGGACATTCCGGCTTGGGCACTGCACCTTATCAATATTAATTGCCCAGACCCATCCCTGAGGGAGGAGATTAACATATCAAGTCCCTCCAATTTGGGACAATATTAGAATTAAAATCCTCCTTAACTTTGAAGCCTGTCTTCAGCCTATTTAATTGATTCCTCTCCAAAACTTGTTAATGTGTTGCAGCATGATATCATTGATATAATGGGAGATTGACACCTCTGGGGGAAGTTGATTGGGAGTTAATTGCACGAGATTAACTGTGGCAGAAACTGGTATGTGCTTTAATTCATGTCCCATTTAAATGCAAATTTTTTTTCCAATTGGAATTTAAAATACTACATCCATGTACAGATTATACGTAAATATTTTAACATAATTTATTATTTTCTGCATGTTATATGTGTGCGCGTGTTATACAAGTGAAAATATGGTAATACAGATTACATGGGCACATTACAAATAGATAACAGCAAATCAACCCAATTGCTTGTGTCTAAAATAATTCAACCTCATGCTCAACAGTTTAAGAATATCACTTTAGCTGTTCAGTTGATTCACTGCCTGCCTTTTGCTATTAGTCTCACATCTTGTTGTTTTAAAATCTTCAGTCTTGTTAATATTCAGCAATGATGGAAAAAAAAATGAAATCTACAGATCATCAGCTGGTGTGATCTCAGTACCAAAAATCTGGAAATATTAAGTTTTAATATAAAAATTGTTAAAGAATATGCTAATTGGGAACTCAATGGGTCATGAAATATGGATTGCACAGCAATTCTAGTGATAAAGTGATAATAAAAACAGTGGTCAAGTTTTCACATTGCTCTGAGGAAGATTACTTCATTAGGAGGCACTGATAATTATTCTTTCAGGTCACTGACATTGTGTCAGGACTTTTCTCCCATTCCAGTACCAACCTGGAGTTGTTACAGTTTGGAAACCCTGCAACTATTCCTTCTCCAAATCTGCGTCAATGGCAAAGATAATAATATCACTGAAAAATCAGCACTTTTTCCTCCAAACTGAAAATTGAAACTCAGGATTCTGGATTTCAATACTACAGGATTTTCCACTATTTTTCTCAATTGCTCTACATTAAAGAGCAAGTCTATTTAGCTACAAGACCCAAGTTATTTTTACAAACCTATTTTATATATATCTTTTAAGAAATCTATAAATAAATACCATATATATTATAATCTTATTCTTCCAAAAAAAATTTAAAATGCCCTGAATGTTGCTACTTTGTCCTCATTCCCTATCATACAGCATGCATCACCATCTCTTCTCAGTAACATCCCTCTGTTTTATTTACCCCCTTTAGCATCCTCTCACACTAACATACCTGGGTTTAATTTATCCCCTTTAGCACCTTCTCATAGTAACATGCCTGGGTTTTATTTACTCCCTTTAGCATCCTCTCACACGAACATACCAGGGTTTTATTTACCCCCCTTTAGCATCTTCTCACAGTAACATCCCTGGGTTTTATTTACTCCCTTTAGCATCTTCTCACACTAACATACCTGGGTTTTATTTATCCCCTTTAGCACCTTCTCATAGTAACATCGCTGTGTTTTATTTACCCACTTTGGCATCTTCTCACAGTAACATCCCTGGGTTTTATTTACCTCCTTTAGTGTCTTCTCTTCTCCAGCTCCTTCAATTCCCTAAAATACCTTCATCTTTCCCCTGGCAAAAGCTGATTTTCCTGTGCTCTAACTTCACTCAATCCTGCGTACATTTTTTTTCCCCACAGCATTTCAGTTTCTATTCACCAGTAAATACTGGCTAGGAATAGAGGATGACGGATGTAAGTGTGCAGCTGCAGTAAATTTAAAAGTTGCTTATATCCAGGGTTATAAGATATACAGTAAAAGTCCAAAATTTCAGATGACAAGAGATAGATCCAGACCACCCGAGGCTCTGGACTCTCAAACTTTTTTAATTTAGCGGGCTTTTATGTGCATGCACATGGGTAAGCGCCACAAATGCTTAGCAGCAACAAGCGACCACATTTAATATGGTAATCATGCACAAAGAAATTAATTTGTGTTCTGTATTTTTCTTTTACAATATTCATGTACTGGGAAGGGTTGTGGCAGCACTGCTTCCTACCTAGTCGAAGGACACACCAGCTGCCAATAGGCTTCTTCAGGTGTATTCTCTGCGAAGAATGCACCTGAAGAAGAAAAAGCAGCCCTTTGATTTGTCGTTCAGGTGGCAGCGCTAAAAGCGCAGCACTGGCCACCTGAAGGGACAGCTGCACTGGGATGCGCATCTGAGCGCTCTCCGGCTCCTGTCCCTTGAGCTGTCAAGTGAGGATGGCTGGCTGTTAGCTGGGTTTAGCCAGCGCAGGCTAATCAGTGCGGGGACATCCCCCTTGGACTGGCCAGTCCATACATCTATACAAATGCCTTTCACAACAGTGAGACTTGTTGAAACATGGGTGGGGGGTGGAGTGGGGGGGAAGGTTGTAGTGAGAGACTGAACCAGTTTCTTTTTTTTTTGAAGATAAACTTGGATTGGTATTGGTATTCGGTTTTTTTTGTTAAGTTTATTCCTTAGAAAGCACAGGCAATGAGGTCTATACTTGTAAGGTAGGAATGATTTCTCACATTATATTGTGCTTAGGTACTTGTTGTTCAGTGTGCTCTTGGTGTTCAGATAAAAATTACATTTCTAACACCACCAGTTGCTCCCAAATACTTCTTCTTTGGCTTGGCTTCGCGGACGAAGATTTATGGAGGGGGTAAATGTCCACGTCAGCTGCAGGCTCGTTTGTGGCTGACAAGTTGTACTTTAAAGAAAATGGGGCAATGACCCAAAGAAGGAAATTAGTTAAAATGAGGCTGGCCAGATTATACAGAATTTTTACATCCCTCACTTTCTCCCTGCTAAACCTAGTGCCTCTCACATTAGCATATACACACAAACCCAACTATTCTAGTGAGAAACCTGGCGTGGAGGATATTGCAGATTATCTTATTGTAATTCAACATGGAAGAGTGCCGAGATCCCTGCAAAAGAGGACTATCACTCTGTTTGTTTTTCATTTGATGAAGATTAGATCTGATCAAGTACTACTTTAAGTACTTGAATGCAAAGGTAAAATACTTCAAAAGCCCTCGGCCTACAAACCTAGCATAGGAATATAAAAGTCTTCGGTCAACCCAAATGGGTATACAACTAGTTGTTGAAATGCAATATTGTAGCAGCTGGCATATTTTATCCACTATGTACCTTCAAAACACATTCCTTGCATCAGAGGGAACTATCCAAATTCCTTTAGCTGTCAAAACTGTATCTTTTTGAAATCAAGAGTGCTACTTTAGTTTCACTCAAATCAGAGTTATAGCCAGGGAAGAAGGGTGGTTTTGTTAATCATTCCATCTGATCAAATTTAACTCCAAGACTGAACACAAAAGGCAATGCACCAAATTAGCTACTTGGTTTTTTTTTAATTAAAAAAACCTTACATTAAATCTTTCATTATTTTCAATGGATCTTTTTATCCTTACCAAAATATTGAAAAAAATGATTGATGGAATATTTTAATGCAACACCAAATTCAACTTAGATAATTAACTTACAGATTCCATTTCAGGCATTTCCGGAAGCTGTGAAACAGTTTCTTCCACCACAAATTGTTCATCATCATCCTCTTCCTCCACCGTATTCTTTCCTCTATCCACAATTACATTAGTCACAGGCTTTGCACTACCAACTCTGGAAAGGTACAATAAAGCAAATTAATGTAAAATAACTTCAAAAATATATTAAATAAAACGTGAAACTGAATGATATGCACATGATTCCATATGAAATGTTAAATGACAGACTAGATGCATGACAACTGTCAAAGCAGTCATCTGCAGAGTATTTTTTGTAATAGTTGAACATAAACAAGTCCTGCTAACCATTGGGCCACTTATACTAATCCTATTTACCCACATTAGGAATAGCCTTGGCTATTCAAACAGTCAGATAAACTTTTCAAAAAAAGGTCATGTTCCTATTGGAATATGGCTTGAATACTGTATTATGATATCATACTGCAAAATACTGAGGGTCATTTCAATCATATCATTGTATTCATTACCAATTAATACATTTCAAATTTAGTTTGCCAAACCTCTTGCTATTTTCACCTAGAATGTTAGGGTAAACCAGTGTTTCTCAACCTTTTTACCCTTGTGGAACTCATGAAATATTTTTCATTTCTCAGGGAACCCCTGAATAAAAATTATTATATACCATTATTAATATCTATCTTTTTTATATTTTTATCATAGTTCATGTGGTAAACATTATATTTTTTGGATAACTTGTTTAAGGAAAAAATAACCCCTTTTATTGTGAAATTTATTTGGCAATGCAAAAAAAAATCATACTGCTCATTTATGAGACCTTACACTGAGGTTTTCATTCACAAAAATCTGTAAACACACACACAAAAAAAAACATAAATAACCAATATCACATATGTATAACACATATAAACAGAACAAAAGCAGATAACCATTAACATCATTTATTGACAATGTTGAAAAGGCATAAGAGAAATCAAGGTACAAGTCCTATGAACAAATATATGGGCCAAGGAAATGTTATTTTCGAAGCCGATTTAGATAGTGAAATTTGCTCCTCTAATGTGAAATCTGTGCCCGTCTTTTGCCACACAAATACTTAATTTGTGTTCAAACTTTAGATAAATACACACAGATTTCATTTTCAACTGAAAGGAGATGATTTCTGTCTTTGCTTTTGATACTTGTTAAATAAGAAAAGGTTTTCTCACACATGTAAGAAGTTGAAAACTGCAGCAATACATTTATTGCTTTCCTATGAATGGTAGGATACTCTTCTTTCACAGAAATCCAGAACTTGTCCAGAGGTAGGTCAGTAAATCTCATCTTAAGTGTACAATCAGACTGCAGCTCACAAAGTTCTTCATCTTTTAAAGTCAAGATCTCAGGATGACCAGAAGATTCAGAGTATGGATACCTCACCTAATCATACAACTTGTGTTGAAAGGGAGGGAAAATAATGTTCGATTCTGATCCACAATTCCTCCAGGTGGATTTCAATAAGACTTGAAATTTGCTGATAGCCCTCTTCACTTTTCAGCCCCAGCAGTAGCTGAAACATCTCAAGATTTCCTTTTGCAATGATACATGGTCCTGTCCACTAACCAGTGAAGGTGGTTTCACACAGGCGCCATATAGACATCGCTAAATACATTCCCTATGATTATTGTAATTTTAAATAATGAGGTTGAAGCCTTTATTATAATAACCAAGGATTTTCCAACAATATGGAGTCCGTGTATAGTAAAATTACGAATATAAAATTAAACAAGAATTACTCAAAAATGCATTAGCCTATTTATCACTGTTTCTCATGAAACCCCTAGTGACCTTTTGCTGAAGCCTAGGGTTCCGGGGAACATCGGTTGAGAAATACTGGAATAAACTAACAATGTAATTTAAAATAAAGGTATAGTTGCTATTGTGGAGGCTCACCACTAGGCAGGCGAACCGGCCCCGCTTGTAAACCATGTGGCGGGGCAGCCGGCCAAAATGGCGCTATCGGGGCTTTTCCCTTCCTCCCAGCACGGGGCTCAGAAGCCCGGGTGACGTCAGCGCCCTCCAGCGCAGTTCTCAATCAGGTCCGGGCTGGGAGTACAAGTGTAGCCCAGCAGCCTGCAATAAACTAGTCTGCTCACTGAGCTCAACCCGTCTGGTTGTGTGTGTTATTGCAGGAGCAGTGTAGCGTCCGCTACACAATTCTATTTTGCTTTGTGTTGGGAAAATAACTTGCCATTCAACAATCAGCAAATGATTTTCTTGCATTTTCAGCACCATATGGGGGAAAGAGATTTTGTTTTTATAACACTGGCTGACTGCTCCTCTCAACATCTGCACCACCTGACTGATTTCACCCACTGACAAGAATAATAACTAAAAATTTCAGACAACTATCCTTGTATTTTAAATTGAATCAGTTCTAAAAGATAACTCCAGTTCAATTAAACAGCTTGACAATGTACCAAGATAAAAATGTTAGTCTTTACTCTTCTTTCAGTACTGACATCCTTATTCAAGGAAGAATACAAGGGCACTCAACAAATGGAAACTAGAGAACCTCCCTCCCTGGCAAAGGTCAAATATAACAGGCCTGAATTATATCTATCCAAAAATATAAACTAGTGAGTATGACAGGGTAGATGCTAATAGACACTGGATACAGGCTGTAGAATCAGGATAAGCAGTTGGCCAATTAGGAATTTTGTCAAAGGAATTCAACTGAGCATCCATTTCTTTCTGAAGAGTAAATTTATCGGTCTTTGGGCATGAAGAGAATCAAGGAGAGCATTAAGATACTGAATAGAAAATAGAATTAATTTAGAGGATTAGCCATAATGTTATCCAATAAAGTGCTCTGTGGTCTACCTCTGGTTTTACTTATGCTATACTGCTGAACATTTAAAGTTAGAAATGTAAAATAAATTTCTTATTTTACCAACATTTAACTAACTAGTCTAAATTTGCTTAAGGAACTAATAAAGAGGGTCCATGAGCATTAAGTAGGTTTCAGCAAGGCATTTGACCACAGGGAGGTAAAAAACATGAGCTTCTTGGGAAAGTAATGTTGGATGAAAGATTTGATCAGAGATTGGGAAAGGAAAAGGGAAGGGGGCAATGTTTTGATTTCGGGGAACACCACACTATCATGTCCTTGCTTCGCACAATATGCATCAATTCCTAGGACTTAAATGTAGGAATCATGATTAAAATGTTTGCAATATCAAAACATTACCTCAGAGATAACAGTAAAAAAGAAAGTCTGAGGCTTCAGGATGGTATAAATGAACAAAGGGGTTAAAAATGGCAATTAGAATTCAGTCCAGAGCAGTGTGAGAATCATAAACATATTTTCACTCTCTACTTCCAAACAATTCTCCTGCTGAAAGGCTTTGTCCAATTTCATGTAATTTAATTTCTATTTACACCCTCCTGCATGGAACCTTACTAAATCCTACTCCATGCAAATAATGTCCACAGGCAATTCCTTATTTACTCAATAAGTGTCATCTCCAAAGAAAACAAACAAAATTAACTGATTAGTCAAATTTGTGCTGGCTCTAATGAGTTCATAAAATCTAAATGATCAGTCACTCTTTCCCCGACAATGGATTCCAGTAACATCCCTATAATTGAAGCTTAACATTTCTTGGTTTCTCACACTCATTTTTAAATAGTTGAGTTAATTAGCAATTTTTCAATCAAGTGGGCAATACCTGAATCAAGAGATCAAACAGTGGCACCTAGAATTTCTCACTAATTTTCTAATGAATACACCGCTTTCGTCTCTCCTCCCCTCTCCAGAGGGATTGAGCTTTGTAAGGTTTGTCCTCAAGACTGGAGACACCAATGACTTCAGATGCTGGATTCTGGAGCAAAAGCACAATCTGCTAGAGGAACATTGGGCCTCAATGAAAGGTTCAAACTGAAAAGTCGACAATTCTTTCTCTCCCGCTGGTGCTGCACAATCCACTGAATGCCTCCAGCAGATCACCCTCAATACTGTTTACCAATTGATTTACAACTGAGATGTGGTACCATAAAATCTTAAAGCAAAGACTCAATTATGGTTAGTGAATTACTAACAGGTTAATCAATCAAGTTGACAAATAATAAAATCTAATCAAAGCCAAATAACATAAATTTGTCCTCATAATTGCTATTATATTATCATCTTGCAATGTACTTACAGCATAATTTTCCAGTAGAAAATACATTAAATATAATGTAAGAAATGTATTGTTCTATTTGAGAGAAAGTGGATTCTAAATATATCACAATACCTTTCTGAGGGAGAGTCTGCACTTTCTTGCTTCTTTACTTTAGGAGGTGCAGGCCTTGCACTTCCTGGTCGAGGTATTCGCCTACTAGTTAAGAAAATAGCAAACATGGTAAATGAGTACTTATCTTGGTGTTATAAGTAAGTTGTCTCATGAATAACAGTCTCAATATTATTTAACAGGTATGGTTGTGAATATTTCAGTAAACAAGAAGAAAATAACCTCTGAGCCACTTGGGAATAAAGTTCATCAGAAATCTCTCCATTCATCTCAGCTGCATGCTTTTTCTCGATGGAATATTGGGCAGCTTCAGAATCTGAAAATATCGATAAATCAGTTACTCCTCTGCCAAGGGGAAAAAAACAATCAAATATATTCTAAAGATGTAACCTGGTTAAACAAATAACTGTAGTCCTGAAATAAGGCTGAATCTATTATCCTTTGGATGTAGAGTATCAGTTTACAAAGTAATGGTAACCTAACAGGATTTATTTAGTCTATGTAAAAATAGTGCTGAAACAAATCTGGTTTCGCACTCCCATTGTAGAACTTTAGCTCGTGGGAATTCTGACGGAGATAAGAATTTCTAAATGAAGCTAGTTAATTAAAAAAAATCTAAAATACAGAAATTAATTCAATAAAACTAGGCAACTTTCTTTGAATCATTTTTTCTAATGGAGGACATATGTGGTATTATGGATGTAGGTGGGGAGGGATTGGACCATGGGAGAAAAGATAGTTTGAAGGTAAGACAAAACTAGTTCGGTGGGGCAAGAGCAAGCAGAAACAACAGGTCTACCCAGATAGTTGGGTTTGTGTATCTTGGGTAGAAAGTTGAAACAAAATTGTCAGGAAGGGTTACTATGATAGGGTGGAAAGGGTGGAAGATAATATAGAAAGACTGGAAAAAGATAGAGATGCCTAGGAAATAGAAAAATTAAAAAAAGAAAAGATTAGGTGTATTAGAAAAATTAAGCAAAAGAAATAATATAAAAAATAGTAGGGGTAAAAGAGAAGGTAGAGGGAAGAGACCCAATAACATTTCTTTTTAAATAATTGGATCCCAGAGATATTGGGAAAGAGAAAATAGGGAAGGGGGCCTTCTGTTAGAGGGGCCTGTCAATCCTCTCTCCCGAAACTAAATTCAGGGCAGACACTGTGCTCTGTCTTGATCAGACTGTGAAATATCAAGACAGAGAAAAGATCCTGCATTCAGTAGCTATATGGGCTAGAGAGGGGTGGGGGGGGGGGGGCTGCAGAATTTGAAGGGGGTAAAATACTCTTTTATCCAGAGTGAACCACAGTGCTCTTAAATCCCAAAGCGTTTGACCCAGTTAAAAAATGCTGTAAGAAACAAGGGAATTGGGTCTATGATGATGAAAGATTTCAGGGAAACCCTGAAAGTATTTCTATCTGGGAGATGGAAGAATTTTTTTTTTTTTTTTAAAAACAGAGGCCAGAGAGGAACTAGAATATGTAAATACTTTGATTACCACCCCAAAAAAACTCCTAAGGGAGGTGGTAAGAGGGGAAAAAAATTAATGGAAAATGATCTTGTAAATAATTGGCTGTAAACAATATAAATACTATAGAAATAAGCACTACACTCTATTCATTAAAAAAAAGTTTTTCTTATATATTATAGTGTAGGGGGGAAAAAGAAATTATTTGTTGCAAGCTGCGGAGTGACCAAAAGGGTGGTTAAGTGAGAAAAAGGGTGCAATGCGCACACTCCAGGATGAGAAGGGAGGTGGCACCAAAAGTTCTTAGGCTGGTGCCAAGGGTAAACGGAAGGAACGGGGTTGGGGGAAAAGATGTATGGATAATTTGTCATTTGTTTGTTTGTTTTTTTAAACCTCTTGTTTTAGTTCTCCAGGATTTATTTTGAGGGTGATCAGCAGAACCAACAGAACAAACATCATGGACTGGGTGAGGGACAAATGTTTTGAGAGAGAGATAAAGGGAGGGAATCTGGAGAAGGAATACCAGGGCAATGGAAGAAACAGTTACGTTCCTGAGCTTTAATGTCAATGGTTTAAATAGGAGGTGAAAAGGAAGAGAATCTTGGCACACATTTTTTAAAAATGTAGGTGGATGTGGGCTTTTTGCAAGAGATCAATTTCACAAACAACGAGCATCAAAATTAAAAAAAAGGGTTGGGTAGGACAGGATAGTATCCTCCTTTAGTTCCAAGACTAGGGAAGTAGCCATTTTAATCGGGAAAAATGTTCCCTATTAACGATGGAAGACACTGCTATTAACCCAATGGGAAGATTCATAATGGTTCACTATCAAATATATTCAGAACCAATGAATATATACACCCCTAATTTTGATGATGAAAGATTTATCCAAAATGTCTTTTTATACGTGGCAGAAGGGTGGTAAAATTACTTAATTAGAGGGGATCCAGCATTGGCTAAATAGGCAAAAAAAGTGACAAGAGCCAAGGCTGAAAAAAACAACTCTAGATCTCATGCAAGAGTTAAATCTAGTGGATCATTGGAGATATTGGCATCCGAGGGAGAGGGTTTGTTCCTTCTACTCAAAACAACATGATTCTTACATCAGAATTTACCTGTTTCTAGCCTCAGCCCAGCTAGAGGGTAGAATTGTAGAAAGTGAATACACGGCAAGGCTATTATCAGATCATTCACCTTTGACTTTAACTAGTGTCATGCTAGACAAGCAAGCTATGGCAAACAGATGGTGCCTTCGCCCATTGCTATTGAAAAAGCCAGAATTCTGTAGTTTCATTAGAGTTCAAATAGAAATATTTTGTGAGGCCACTTTCACTGCCAACAAATTACTGTTATGGGATAAATTAAAAGCTTATCTGAGAGGACAAATAATTGGATACACTAAAGGCATTAAAAAAAGAGTATACGAGGGAGATCAATATATGAGAACAGGAAATAACTCAACTGAAAAAGGATTATTAAAAATTCAGGCTTAGAGGAAGAATACAAAATGATAATCAATAAAAAGGTTAAGTACAAAACCATGCAAACATATAAAATGGAAAAAGTGATATTGAAATCCAAACAAAGGTACTATGAGGTAGGAGAAAGAGCTCACATCTTGGTAGTTGAGGGCAGAGGTAATGGCAAGAACAATTAATGTAATCCAAAAAGAGGTGGACAGAATTTACTATAAACCAAAGCAAATCAATGAAGCATTTAGGCAGTGCTATGTGCAATTATATAAATCCAAATCAGTTGGTGATTTTGATAAAATGGAAGAATTTCTGTCTAATTTGGAACTGTCAAATTTAGAGCCTGAGGAGTGGAAAGGATTAGATACTCCCTTCTCCGAGGAAGAAATAGTAAAACCAATGAGCTTGCTACAGACCAATAAGCCTCCGAAAGAGGACAGGTTCCCTCCAGAATTCTACACAAAATTTAAGGACCTGTTGACACCATTGTTTTTTTTTTTTATTTTTTATTTTTCACACCATAAATCGCATTAACCATGATACACACTTTTTCCTTTTCACACATATACAGTGCCATTTTCTACCCCCCCCCTCCCTCCTCCCATCCCACCCTCCCTACCTCCCCCCTCCCGTCCATTTAAGGTATAAACTCTAGGATACATTAAACCAGTCAGACAATGTTGTCATTCAATAAAAATACACCAGAAATTCCACTGAGTCCATTCTTTTCATTTCCTTTTCCTTCCGTTAACTTAGGTAGTGATTGTCCCCGGTAGGTTTTCGCTGTTGTGTTTAATGTAAGGCTCCCATATTTGTTCGAATATTTCAATATTATTTCTTAAACTATATGTTATTTTTTCGAATGGAATACATTTATTCATTTCTATATACCATTGTTGTATTTTCAAATTATCTTCCAATTTCCAGGTTGACATAATACATTTTTTGCTACGGCTAGAGCTATCTTAACAAATCTTTTTTGTGCATCCTCCAAATCAATTCCAAATTCTTTGTTTTTTATGTTACTTAGGAGGAAGATCTCTGGATTCTTTGGTATATTGTTTTCTATTATTTTATTTAATATCTGATTTAGATCTTCCCAAAATTTTTCTACTTTCTCACATGTCCAGATTGCATGAATTGTTGTTCCCATTTCTTTTTTACATTGAAAACATCTATCAGATACTGTTGGGTCCCATTTATTTAACTTTTGAGGTGTTATCTGTAATCACATATTCAAAGTTACTTCCCTCTGACAAACTCAAACTGCTTCCTAATTTATCCTTCAAGTAGGATCTCATCTGGTAGTATGCCAGCACTGTATCTTGAGTTATATTGTATTTATCTTTCATTTGTTCAAAGGATAAGAATCTATTTCTTGAAAAACAATTTTCTATTCTTTTAATCCCTTTTTTCTCCCATTCTCTAAAGGAAAGGGTATCTATTGTAAAAGGGAGTAACTTGTTTTGCATCAATATTAGTTTTGGCAATTGATAATTTGTTTTATTTCTTTCTACATGAATCCTCTTCCAAATATTGAGTAGATGATGTAATACTGGAGAACTTCTATGTTGTACCAATTTTTCATCCCATTTATATAATTAATATGTGTTCAGGTATCTTTTCCCCTATTTTATCTAATTCTAACCTAGTCCAATCTGGCTTTTCCCTTGTTTGATAAAAATCTGATAGGTATTTTAATTGTGCGTCTCTGTAATAATTTTTAAAGTTTGGCAGTTGTAAGCCTCCTTGTTTATACCATTCTGTTAATTTATCTAGTGCTATCCTCAGTTTTCCCCCTGTCCATAAAAATGTCCTTATTATTTTCTTTAATTCCTTGAAGAATTTCTCTGTCAGTTGTATTGGCAATGCCTGAAATAGGTATAATATCCTTGGAAAAATGTTCATTTTAATACAGTTTATCCTTCCTATTAGTGTTAGTGGTAAATCTTTCCAATGCTCTAAATCGTCCTGTAATTTTTTCATTAGTGGATAATAATTGAGTTTATATAGTTGGCCGAGATTTTTGTTTATTTGTACACCTAGGTATCTTATTGCTTCCATTTGCCATCTAAATGGTGATTCCTTCTTAAATTTTGAGAAATCCGCATTATTCATAGGCACTGCTTCACTTTTATTTACGTTGATCTTGTAACCCGGCACTTCTCCATATCCCTTCAATTTCTTATATAATTCTTTTATTGATAGTTCTGGTTCTGTTAAGTATACTATAACATCATCCGCAAATAAACTGATTTTATATTCCTTGTCTTTTATTTTTATCCCTTTTATATTATTTTCTGTTCTTATCAATTCTGCTAGTGGTTCTATAGCTAAAGCAAACAATAAAGGTGATAGTGGGCATCCTTGCCGCGTTGACCTGCTTAAGTTAAATTGCTTTGATACATGTCCATTTACTGTCACTTTCGCTAATGGTCCCTTATATAATGCTTTAATCCAATTAATATACTTCTCCAGTAAACTGAATTTTTGCAATACTTTGAACAAATAATTCCATTCTACTCTGTCAAAGGCCTTCTCTGCATCTAAAGCAACTGCTACTGTTGGTGCTTTATTCCCTTCTACTGCATGAATTAAGTTAATAAATTTACAAATATTGTCTGTTGTGCGTCTTTTTTTGATAAATCCAGTTTGGTCTAGATTTACCATTTTTGGTACATACTCTGCTAATCTGTTTGCTAATAGTTTAGCTATTATCTTATAATCTGTGTTAAGTAAAGATATTGGTCTATATGACGCTGGTGTGAGTGGATCTTTCCCTTGCTTTAGTATTACTGTAATTATTGCTGTTTTACATGAATCTGGTAAGCTTTGTGTTTTATCAATCTGGTTGATTACTTCCAGGAGGGGCGGAATTAATAAGTCTTTAAATGTTTTATAAAATTCTATTGGGAATCCATCCTCTCCTGGTGTCTTATTATTTGGTAATTTTTTTATTATCTCTTGTATTTCTACTATTTCAAATGGTTCTGTTAATTTATTTTGTTCTTCTATTTGTAATTTTCATAGTTCAGTTTTGGTTAAAAATTCATCTATTTTCCCTTCTTTCCCTTCGTTTTCAGTTTGGTATAATTGTTCATAGAATTCTCTAAAGTTTTCCTTGATCTCCATTGGATTATATGTGATTTGTTTGTCTTTTTTCCTTGATGCCAATACCATTTTCTTAGCTTGTTCTGTCTTAAGCTGCCATGCTAGGATTTTGTGCGTTTTTTCACCTAGTTCATAATATTTCTGTTTTGTCTTCATTATATTCTTCTCCACCTTATATGTTTGTAGTGTTTCATATTTTATTTTTTTATCCGCCAATTCTCTTCTTTTAGTTGTATCTTCCTTCATTGCTAATTCTTTTTCTATATTTACTATTTCCCTTTCCAACTGCTCTGTTTCCTGATTATAGTCCTTCTTCATCTTGGTTACATAACTTATTATTTGCCCTCTAATGAATGCTTTCATTGCATCCCATAGTATAAACTTATCTTCCACTGATTTCGTATTTATTTCAAAATACATTTTAATTTGTTTTTCAATAAATTCTCTAAAATCCTGCCTTTTAAGTAACATGGGGTTTAATCTCCATCTATACATTTTTGGAGGGATGTCCTCTAACTTTACTGTCAATTATAAGGGTGAATGGTCTGATAGTATTCTAGCTTTATATTCTGTTTTTTTTAACTCTATCTTGCATACGAGCTGATAACAAAAATAGGTCTATTCTTGAGTATGTTTTATGTCTAGCCGAGTTATATGAATACTCCTTTTCCTTTGGGTGTTGTTTCCTCCATATATCCAAAAGTTGCATTTCTTCCATCGATTTAATTATAAATTTGGTTACTTTGTTCTTTCTGTTAATTTTTTTCCCAGTTTTGTCCATATTTGAATCCAAATTCAGGTTGAAATCCCCTCCTATTAATATGTTCCCTTGCGTATCTGCTATCTTCAAAAAGATATCTTGCATAAACTTTTGATCTTCTTCGTTAGGTGAATATACATTAAGTAGATTCCAAAACTCCGAATATATCTGACATTTTATCATTACATATCTCCCTGCTGGATCTATTATTTCCTCTTCTATTTTAAATGGCACATTTTTACTAATTAATATAGCTACTCCTCTTGCTTTTGAATTATACGATGCTGCTGTTACGTGTCCTACCCAATCTCTCTTTAATTTCTTGTGCTCCAATTCAGTTAAATGTGTTTCTTGCACAAATGCTATATCAATTTTTTATTTTTTCAGTAAATTTAGCAGTTTCTTCCTTTTAATTTGGTTATGTATTCCATTAATATTTAAAGTCATATAGTTCAACATAGCCATATTATGCTTTGTTTATCTTCCCTTTCCGTTTCTCCATCATTACCTTTCCTTCTTATCCATTTCTGTTTTCTTGTTTTGAACCCTTTATAAGACAACATTCCTAAAACATCAAACATTTTCCTTATTCTCCTATTTAAAACTTCTTTAGCCCCAATCCCCCCTTCCCCTCCTGAGTTGTCTTTTATCCCTTGTCGGACAACCACATCTCCCCTCTTCATTTGGATTTGCGAATTCACTCGCAAGCGTCAGCTGATTTTGCAGTGACCGTAACTCCTCCCCACCCAGCCCCCCCCAGAAAAGATTTCACTTTTCATATGTAACAAAGGTCACTCTTTTAATTCCCTCCTTATTCCCTCTATTCCATTTCCTTCCCTTATTAATTCTTGTCTATACTATCTATATTTTCCTCTAAATACGGATACATTCATGTATGCATATTATACATATACCTCTTTACCCACATACATATAAATCGTGGTCATTTTTACTCTTATTACATGTCTTCATCTCTCTGTTTGTTTTGTAGTTGTTCTGCAAATTTCCTTGCTTCCTCTGTATCCGAGAATAGTTTTTTTCCATAAGATCGTTTTCGATGTATTGAACTCCTTCCTCTTCTTCAGAAGTTCAAAACTTATGTGTCTTTTTAGTTCGCAGTCTTTTGTACTCTCGTTACACGTCTTCATCTCTCAGTCTATTTTGTAACTGTTCAGCAAATTTTCGTGCTTCCTCTGGATCCGAGAATGGTCTGTTTTGCTGTCCTGGAATAAATATTTTCAATACCACTGGATGCTTTAGTATAAATTTATACCTTTTCTTCCATAAAATCGCTTTTGCTGTATTGAACTCCTTTCTCTTCTTCAGGAGTTCAAAACTTATTTCTGGATAAATGAAGATTTTTTGCCCTTTGTACTCCAGTGGCTTGTTGCCCTCTCTTACTTTTTCCATTGTTTTCTCCAGTACCTTTTCTCTTGTAGTATATCTTAGGAATTTTACTAAAATAGATCTTGGCTTTTGTTGTGGTTGTGGTTTAAAGGCCAATGCTCTATGTGCCCTTTCTATTTCCATTTCTTGCTGTAGTTCTGGACATCTTAGGATCCTAGGGATCCAATCTTTTATAAACTCTCTCATATTCTTGCCTTCTTCATCTTCCTTAAGGCCCACTATCTTTATGTTATTTCTTCTGTTATAATTTTCCATTATATCTATTTTCTGAGCTAACAGTTCTTGTGTCTCTTTAACTTTTTTTATTAGATTCCTCTAATTTCTTTTTTAAGTCTTCTACCTCCATTTCTACTGCTGCTTCTCGTTCTTCCACCTTGTCCATTTTTTTTCCCATTTCTGATAAGGTCATATCTATTTTATTCATTTTCTCTTCTGTATTGTTTATTTTTCTTCTTTAATCATTAAATTCTTGCGCTTGCCATTCTTTAAATGACTCCATGTATTCTTTAATAAGAGAAAGTATATCCTTTGTCTTGCCTTTCCCTTCTTCTTCTATTTCACTGTCCTCTTCCTCTTCCTCTGGGTTGGCCATCTGTTGTTTCTTTATTGTCCTTTTCTTCTCTTCTTTCTTGTTTTCGTTGTCTTCTATATTCTCCTTTTGCTGCAGGTGTTCTGCAGCTGTCATTGCCGGCTGTGGAGATCGACTCCCCAGCTGGTCACTCCTCCCGTCGGTGTGTTTTCTTGCATGCGCGGTTGCGCACTTTTACTCGGCTCAGCGAGCCATTTTTGTAGTCCACTTTCTACCGACCTGAGGGAGCGGGTTTCTCTCTCCTCCGCGGGCCTCTTCGAACAGGTAAGGCCTTCTCCTTCTTCTTCCGTTGTCTTCTCTTCCTCTCTTCTTACCGTTGGTTTTGATTTTTCTTTTTTCGCTGCCATCTTCTTTCCACCTTTATACTCACTTTACTTTAATTTTTATTTTTGTGCCTTTGTGTTTTCCTTTGTTTTTTCCGACTTTTCTGGAGAGGGCTGGAGTTCACCGTCCGGCCGCTACTCCATCACGTGACTCCTCCCTTTGACACCATTGTTCATGGACGTGGTGGAACAGGTGGCTGAGACCCATACTCTTCAGGAAATTATTTCAATGGCAATAATTATGGTAATTCCTAAAGATGATAAGGACCCACTAAAGTTGTCCTCCTATATGCTAATTTCACTTCTAAACATGGATTATAAAATAGTAGCCAAAGCTCTGGCAAATAGATTGGCTTGGTATCTGCCAAAGCTAATAAATCCAGATCAGGTGGGGCTTGTGCAGGGAAGGCAATCGGCAGACAATACAAGTAGGTTACTTAGTATAATACATCTGACACAGTCAAGGGCGGACCCAAGTATTACCATGGCACTGGATAAGGAAAAAGCCTTCGATAGACTAGAGTGGGGCTTTTTGATTAAAGTGTTGGAAAAATTTGGGTTGGGACAATCATTCAAAAGTTGGGTCAAAGCACTATATCATAAACCTAAGGCCAAAATTGTTACCAATGGGCAAATATTTTCAGCTTTCCCACTGACTAGGTTGTCTCCATGGAGACTTGGGATTACAGTCTTGAAGGAATGAGGATCCCAGACTTCAAAAAATATTATTGCGCAGACCAATCGAGGTTTATTGCATCATCCTTCGAGGAAGGCAATATACCCATCTAGGCACAAAATTGCCACACGCAATAGGAGAGATGATAGCAGGAGAAATTATATATAAATTGGATACTAAATTAATAATTAAAAAACAGACAGCCCTATATTAAAGCACATAATTCAAATGTGGCAAAGGACAAACCAGATTATTGGGTTAAAAGTACGGCTGTCCTCCAAAACGCCCCTATCCCAGAACAAATTAATTTTTATGATCATGGGTAATAAAATCCTGGACACCTGGTGCCAGAAAGGGATCAGGTGTATCGAGGATTGTATGAGGGGGGAGGGGAGCTCATGTCATTTGAGCAATTAAAAAATAAATTTGACCTATCAAATAAGACCTTCCTCTGCTATCTTCAGTTAAGATAAATTTTGAGGGACAAGTTAGGCCCAACAATGGCCCTGCCATTGTGTAGTGTCATGAAGGCTCTAATACGAAAGGGATCACACATAAATTCACCTCGGCTATGTATCTCCTGTTTCAAAGCGAGAGCCTGAAACCGGGTCTCCATAAATCGAAGCAAAGATGGGAGTCAGATCTCGGATCAATTCCTGAATGATGCTGGTCCAACTTCTGTCGGGTCAGCATAACGGCAGATATTAACACCAGATATAGACTGATGCAATACAATTTCTTGCACCAGCTATACCTTATGCCGCAAATATTGTACAGGGTTAAATCAGAAATCTCAGAACTGTGTTTTAGATGCGGCATTGAGACAGGAACTTTGTGTATTCAACCTGGCCAGGGGCCAAGGTGAGACCCTTCTGCGTTGAATTGGGGGACATTCTGGAAAAAATTACAGGGATGGAATACCCACAAGATCTAGCACTGTTCCTGCTGGGGAATATTATCAACGCGAGGCCGAGGTTGTCCAAACACCAAATTCAATTTGTAAAAGTTGCCTTGGCTGTGACCAGGAAATGCATAATGGTCACTTGGAAATCTGACTCTCAGTTAAGCACAATGCGATGGATCACGGAGATGAGGAGCTGTGTTCCCTTGGAGAAAATTACCTATAACTTGAGAGGGAGACACGACACATTCGTTAAGGCTTGGCAGCCATATTTGTCATATATTGAGGCGCAAGTGTGATTAACCCACCCACCCCCCCCCCCCACACCCCCCCCCAAAATCTCTCTCACAAGGAAATAGTGGACAACAGGTCAACACAATAGGCTCATACAAGCCCGGGAATATCATGAATTCGGAAGATTGTTTTGAAGAGGAAAAGTTTTTATCTTTTAATCAGATGAGGGAAGATTTTGGTATTGATAAGAATTCTATATTTCTTTATTATCAAATTCGATCTTTGGTAAAATGTATGTTTGGTAGAGATATGATTTTACCTAAAATGACTAAATTTGAGACTTCTCTTATGAAGGTACCAGAGAAGGGTTATATTTCATTTATGTATCAAATATTACAGGATGGTATGGATAAAAAGGGTTGGGATAGATCTAAAATTAAATGGGAAGTGGATATTGGTTTTACTTTTTCTGAAGAGGATTGGTTAGATATCTGTTATGATAGTGTAACTAAATTGATAAATGCACGTTATGCAATGATTAATTACAATTTTTTTACATCAATTATATTTGACACCTGAAAAAATTTTTAAAATATGGTTTTAATTAATCAGATTTGTTTTTTAGATGTGGTGATACAGTTGGAACTTTTATCATGCTGTTTGGTCATGTATACATATACAATCTTTTTGGAAGAAAATTCAATCATTTTTAGAATATCTGTATAAGATTAAAATAGTTTTAGATCCAACAGTATTTTTATTGGGTAGTTTGCAACCTCTGAAAGGCTTGGGATTAGATAAGTTTCAGCTTGCTTTTGTATATTTAGCTTTATCCATAGCAAAAGAATGTATTGCTAGTCTGTGGAAAGATACAAATATGATTGATATTAATAGATGGCATAATGAGATGAAATATTGTTTAATAATGGAAAAAATTACATGTTTCACATGATAATTATAATTTTTTTATTAATAAGTGGCTGTTATACTCAGACCATTTACATTTCAATTTGTATTGATTAGATTTTAATATGTATATTTAACTATTTTTTAAATATTCTTTCTTTTCTCTTTTTTTATGGCTCTCCTTAGGAGAGTTGGCTGAAGGGGGGGGGGTTCTTTTTTTTTTCCTATGTATATGAAAAAAATGTTCATGTTTAATTGCTGCATATGTCATATATTATTTGTTTTTTGAACGAATAAATAAAGTTTTTAAAAAATTTAAAAATGAGGAAATAAATTAAAGGCCTGGCTGCCATCCCTTTCCCCACCCCCCACCCTCTTTTAAGTGTATTTGGATTGTTATCTTTAGTATTAGTTACACATCTTTGTTAATGTTGGGGTGGGGGAGATGAAAGATGGGGGAAGGAAGGGATGGGAGGGGGGAAACAGGGGCTCGATATAAACTGATCTGTGAAAGGGGAATCGCGATCCCCTGTGATGTCTAAAATTTAAGTCTGTAAAATAACAAATAAATCTTTTTAAAAAAGAAAGTAGAAATGAGCAGTGCGGAGATGGGAGACAATGAGGTTGGAGGCCGTGGGATGGAAGTGACCAGAGGCGATGAGTTTGGAGATGTTGTTGGAGACAGTGGTTTGATGATTTTTGATGGAGGGCATGTGAAGTATCGCAGATGTAGGTGGGGAGGGACTGAACCAGGGGATATTTATGATGGAGGGTAATTTGAGGTATCGCGGATGTAGGTAGGGAGGGATTGGACCAGGGAAGACTATCCCACCGAGAAACCAATGGCCAAACATTTCAGTTCACACTCCCATTCTCACACGTCTCTCCATGGCCTCATGTACTATCTCACCAAGATCTTGACTACTCTTCCTCACACCTTGTCCCCTACAATGATCCTATTCCCTTCCCTCAATTTCTTTGTCTCTGATGCATCTGTTCCCAAGATGAGGTCCTTCAGTCCAGATCTTCCAAAATGTCTGCCTTCTTCCACAAACATTTTTTTTTTTAAGTACAAAATTGTTGAGTATTTTTTTTAGGTACATGCTGCCAACATCCAATAAACGCTGGATGAATTTGGCTACATTTTCATATAGTTTTCTTACAACCATGCAATGATCAGGGCTGCTTTTGCAATATAATGTTTGGGACAAAGACACTATTTTTTTCTATTATTTCCCCTTGCGCTCCACTCTTCAGGATATGTCAATGACTACTGTTCGCAGAAGACTTCATGAAAATAAATATAGAGCTACACTGCAAGATGCAAACCACAAGTTAGCCACAGAAAGGATGGCCAGATTACAGTATGTCAATAAGTATTTAAAAAAGCTTGCAGAATTCTGGAAAAAGTCTTGCAGACAGATGAGACCAAGATTAACCTGCATCAGAGTGATGGCAAGAGCAACATGTGGAGGCATAAAGGAACTTCCCAAGATCCAAAGCATACGACCGTTGCCATGGTTTGTATCTTGCAGTGTAGCCTCTGTATTTCTGTTCATTAAGCCTGCAGACAGTATTCATTGACATATTCACACCCGCCTGCTGAAGAGTGTTTCTGATCTGTCAAACATACTCTTTGTCACACTTGAGTATTCTTCTGTCATAAGTAGTGGAGGTATTCCTTGGAATACCAATCCCTTTCCAATTACTGAGCTCACTAGCAGGCTCTTTCTTTTCAATGAGGTTCCAAACTGGTAGATCTGTAATTATTGTTGATGATAGAGTTGTAAATCGTTGAATCCGAACCCGAAAAATTCTAAATAAAATATTCAAAAAAAAAGATGTTCCAAACTGTTGATTTTTACTAATCCGAAGGTTTGGGTGATGTCTGTTACTATTTTATTCTTGTTTTTCTGCCTCACAATGGTTTATTTGACTTTCATTGACACAATTCTGGTCCTCATGTTGAAAAATGGCAACTACAGATTCCAAAGGTGATCAAAAGCTTAGAAGCAAGCTTAGCTCTCTCATTCCTGCACCAATGAGGTAATTAAACATACCAGAGTACTCACTAACACCTGCGAAGCCAAATGTCCCAAACATTATGGTGCCCCAAAATGATAGGACTCTGTATAAAAAGCACTGCAATTTCTACATGTCAAACCAAAATATATAAAAATAACCTTTATTTTTTTTGAAAATTTTATAAAATATTACAAAGAAATAAAATAGATATATTTAAAAAAAGAAAAAATACAAAATATGAAAAATAGTAATATCCCCCAACCCCCTCTCTACTAGCTACACTATCTTAACTCTCTCCTCCACCCCTCATAGCCTACAGAAAATTATACATTTAAAATTAATCAATGTGCCAACTCTTTACATAACTTTTACTTAAGATCAATAACCATACAATCCAAATATAAACTCCACATTTTAACAGAAAAATAATTATTTTGCAAATTATGTTATTTTTTCCAAATATAAACACGATTGCAATTCATTATGCCATCTTTGTATATTCAATTCCACATCATTTTTCAAAGTTATCGCAATACGTTTTCTTGCAAACACTAACCCTAACCACAAAAATGCCAATTGTGGCTCATCAGCCAATCCCAAAGTAACAGCATTCATGTAACCCAATAAACACATCATTGGATCCATTTGCAAATCGATTGTAAATAAATCTCAAAAATTTAATAACTTTTTCCCAAAAGGATTTAACTTTCTTACATGTCCATACATAATGCATAAAAGTACTCATCTTTTCTCCACATCTGAAACACCAATCTGTTAAACTAAATCCATATTTCTTCGACTTCTCTGGAGTCAAATATAATTGATGAATGAAATTATAATTAACCATACTATATCTCACATTAATTAATTTTGTAACACTATCAATACACATATTTGACCATTCCTCCCAAGACAATTCAATATCTAAATCTTTCTCCCATTTCTCTTTTGTCCTATATAGCCCAACTTCATCCATCTTTTCTTTCAACAACCTATACATATCCAATATAAATCCTTTTGTTTCCTTGTCAACCATTAAAATCTCAAACTAAGATTGACTTGGTAAAATTAAATCCTTACCAAATTGTGTTCGCAAAAAATCTCAAACTTGATAATAAGCAAAAATAGAATTTGCAAAAATACCGAATTTCTCTTGTAATCTATTAAATGTAGAAAATTTACCTGACTCAAAACAATATTGTATAACTCAGTTCCCAATTTTTCAAATAAGGATTATTTAAAGAAAACAGAATTAGTTTATTCTGATACAACGGTGATTTAATCGAAATTTTCCCTTTCAAGCCTATTAGTTGATCCTGCTTATATCAAATATCCAATATATGTCTTAATACTGGTAATTTATATATTTGTAACAATAGGATTCCATTTATAAATAAATTGACTCACTTCTTTTTCAGAAAGCTCGAGAAAGCTGTGAAGGTTAAATACTCAAGTAGGGTATATTTTTAATAAACAAGGGTATCAAGAATTATGGGATAGAACAGGTAAATATACTCAGAAAAGTTGCAGCAGCCATGTTCTCAATGATCAAGCTTCACAGACCAAACATTTTTTCCATTTCATATGGTTAGCGAAGTAAATATTTCATATTGGTGAAAGGTTGTGGGCCTGCAGTTATGACAAGTGAAGGTTGACATGAATGGACATTGAAACTTGCTTGTCTAGCAACAACCATAAAAATATAAATGAAAAGTCAAATCATTATTTTATTAAAATTTAACAGACATATACAATGTTGATTTTAGGCAAATACATTGATGGAAAACACTTTGGCTGATTTTTCTTTAGTGACCTTATATAAATCCAAAGTGTCCTTTACACTGGGCAGTTATGGAGAGGGGTTTTACTTTGTCCATCACTTGTGCACCTGACATTAGAATTTGTTAAGTACCTTATATACTGTTCTAATTGTCAAGTTTTGGGGTCCAATTTTTCAGGTCAAATTTGGGAGGGGTTGACTTTCACATAGATACTACTTTTGACCGTGGTAAGTACTTATACTGTTCAAGGCATCAGGAGGTCAGATGGCCAAGACTGGGTGCTAAGTTCGCATTCAAGGTCTCAGGAGCTCGGATGGTTGGGTGGCCAATGTGAGGATCTGTAGTCATTGCACTGGGAGCTCCAGTGGGCAGGCAGCCAAGGCAAGTGTCCCTGGTTGGGGCGATGGGAATTTGAATGGGTGGGGAGCAGAGCTAGGATCCGTGATTAAGGTGTCAGGAGCTCACATGGGTGGATGGGTGGTTGGGGTGTCGTATGGGCGAATGGCCGAGGCAAGGGTTTGCAGTCAAGTCATTGGGAGTCATTACTCTGATGGGCGGGCAGCTGAGGCAAGCACTTGTGGTCGGGGCTAAGAGAACTCGGATGGGTGGAGGGCCAGAGTGAGGATCCGTGATAGAGGCACCGGGAACTCACTTGAGTGGGCGGTCAGGGTATTGAATGGATGGGTGGCTGAGGCGAGGGTTCATGGTTGGGGCACAGAGAGTTTTAATGGGCGGGTGGTTGGAGCCAAAAATGGTTAGGGGGAGGAGGTGTCAACTTTTATACCCAATATCTAGACAATGCACAATTTTTGGGACCAAAAAAAAGGGATTTGACATTTACACAGCATCGTCTATTACATGAGTATATACGATAGGCTACAAAACACCAGTGCCTCCAGAACATGCTATACACTTAGTATGGGAAAAAGCTGATGAAAGCAATGTCTTGAATTTGCATGGCTGTTCCAGAAGCAGGTATGGTATTAGCTGTGCAAAAAAAGTAGATTGATTTGCCTGCACAAAATCTGCTTTCTAAATAGCAACTGGTAGCATTTTAAAAGGTTTGTACTTCATCAGGCGACCTGCACAGATATGTTGCATATAATAGCTGTTTTTAAACTTTAAGTTCCACTGTGTGGTGGAACAGTCAATAATGAAATGTAACTACTCACCTCCTTCAACATCAGAGTCATCTGAAAAAGGAGGAAAGATTATAATGAGATGATCTTTCAAATTTCAATCCTGAAGCAACATAAAATGTTGAATAATTCGGAACATATCTTTATGATATTTCATTGGATAAAGTTTAAAATCAGTTAATTAAAGTACCTATTTAAAGCATCCCATTAAAATGAATTGCATTCTCAATTATCAAGTGACCACAAAAAAAAAGATTGACCACTTCTGCTTCCCAGAGTTCAGGAAGGTAAAGTTAATTTAAGTGGATTCAGTCCATTTCCAGCTTTGTCATCACGGTACACAAGCATTTTGCTTGGGAACAAGACGACAACTTTGGAATGAACTGGAGAGCAGTTACATGATGTAAACAAATCTGGATGAATATACTCATAACATTGTTTTTAAATCTATTCTCTCTTTGCTCATCATTTTCAATGTTTAAAATGCTGTCATAAAAACTAAACAGTAGCAACTAGTTGATAAGTTATCTCTTTGAGGACTGTAATGAAATTTGACAAGTTTCTACATTGAATAATGGTAATAACATTGATTTTTGTACAAATATATTTGTTTAGATATCTTGCCTAGCATAAAAGATATAGAACAAATAATGCTATGATTATAAAAGGGCAAACCAAGCTGCAGTATATACACCTTGTTCTTTTGATTTCAAATGGCATTATATACTCAGGCAAGAATTGTTTGGGGGAAATAAAATCACCACTCTCCAATAAATCAACTCAACTAGAAGGTAGCTAATCTTTTATGCAAAGTGCCTGTCATACTAAAAATTATTTGAGAAAGATGTGCTAAACTCAAAGCTTGGACATCACGATGGACTCTTATTGGTCTCTTAATTGTATGCATTCTCAGATTTTTTTGCTACATTAAAATGCAAGTTTTTATTGCTGCATAATTTCTGCAAACAAGTCTACTTAGTTGATAATGAATTTGAGCCACGCTGGAGTATTGTGCATTAATAACATCATCATCTAGAGTGAAAAGAAATAAAATGGTATGAAGAACAATGATCTAAGATTGCACAACACCCCGCTACAAAATTCCCACTTTGTCTGGACTGAGCTTGTTACCGGATGATCAGTGTGACCAGGGATGAGGAACAATTCATTAAATATTTATTGTACTCAAAAAGCAAGCTGTGGAAGAAAAACAGAAAACAAGAAGCAGTGTTAACATTTAAGGTTCAAGGCCCTTCATCACAAGAGAGACAGCCAATTTTAAGTTGCAGAGAGGCTGAATGAGTGATAGAATGTGCAAAGGGAATATCTCTGATGGGGTGAGGACATAGTTGTTGTGGGGATAAGCTGAAGATGGAATGATCTGATTGAGAGGTTATTGTGAACAATTATGGAAACAACCTGAGCAAAGGATCATGAAAGCTGCAAAATGCGGAGATGTTGGAAACGGCCAGCATGATGTGATGCTGATGAGGAGAGGGTATCAGAGTCAGATTGGATAACCTGAACAGACCAATTCTGAGAATGTGTATTTCTTGACATTGTATAACTCAAAATAACCCAATTGGATGGCACGGTTAGCACAATGCTGTTACAGCACCAGTGATCGGGACAAGGGTTCAAATCTGTGCTGTCTGTAAGGAGTTTGTATGTTTCCCCATGTCTGTGTACATTTACCCTGGGGCCTCTGGTTTCCTCCCATTGTTCAAAATCTACTGGGGTGAGGGGGGTGTTGGTTTGGGGGTTGTAGATCAATTGGATGTAATTAGACTGCATGGACTAATGGACCAAAACAGCTAGTTACTGTGTTGTATTTCTAAATACTGAGTCAAGAAAGCGGCTAAATGTCCAGATGACACCCTCAAGCTCACATCGGACCTCTTTGTTACATGGCAGCAGACCACAGACATGCAAGTCAGAGAGGAAATGGGATGGAGAATTAAAGAGGCAGGTAACAGGGTCACCCCTCCATTCTGAACATGTGGTCAGCAAACCAGGCACTCTCCAATGCAAAGCAGCCCACGTTTTGAGCACCGAATGCAGTACATCATATTGGAAGAACACAATTAAAAAAAATAGCAGGAGAAGGCTGTTCAATTTGATCATGTTTGATGTTTGTTTGCCTCAACCCCTGTGATGTTTCCCCTTAGCTCTCAACTCCTCATTCTATCAAATATTTATTTATCGCCAAACATATTGAGATTCTGGGCCTGTTCCATTTGCCAACTTTTAGTCCATATCCTTCTAAGCCCTACCTATCTACAAATCTGTCCAAATATTTTCTGAACATCATAATTGTACCCACTTCTACAACTTCCTCTGCTTTTAATACATCTGGAAGCCTTACTTCCACCAACCTTCCAGGGCTGAGAACTCCAGAGATTCACTACCCTCTGAGAAAATGCAAGCAAATTGCTGCTTCACCTGAAGATCTCTGAATGGTAGGAAGGTAAGAGGCAAAAGAGAAAATGTTGCATTTCCTGTAGTTGTGAGGGAAAGTGCCATAATAAGAGGAATAGTTGGTCAGGACACAACAGCAAATTGGGGAGCTGCAAAACAAACAGTTCCTTCAGAAGCTGAAGGACAAAAGTTGTGTCTTGTGGTGGACAATAGAAAGGGTGATCAGTTAAATATAAAAGTTGGAGTTGAGGAAGAAGTTCGCCTTGTCTCAACAGCTTTGCACTCATCCACCATTCACAAAATGGAGACACTTCTCAAAATCATTATAACACTCAGTGACATTCCAATATAATTAGACAATTGGGAGTGAATGCTATTGATTTCTTTGCTTACTAGTTAAACATTTTAAAATTTAGAAATTTTCTGGTTAACTTACTCTTTTAAAATTTTGTCAGAGAGAGCAAGAAGTGGTTGGTGAAGGAGAAGGAAAGCAGGATAGACTTTGTGATTCTCCAAATGTTGTTCACAAATTCTATTTTATGATATTGGTCATCGTTACATTCAATGTTTAGAATACCATATATAAGTGAGTAATAGCTGAATTTTGCGGATCAATTTTTAGGATAAAAAATTTAGGGGATCAACTTTTATATTCATATTATTTTTGATTGTTTGAGGTGGCAGGTGGGCGGCTGAAGGGGTACCAGGTATCAGAACTGGGACGTGAGAGGGTGCTGAAGGCAGGAGAGGCCCCTGAGAGACTTCAAGCACTGAAGGCTTCCTGCTCCATCGTAGGTTTGGATCTGGAGCTGAGGTTGTTGATGGTTCGGACTGAAGTCTGTTTGGCTGTAGAGACTAAGGGAGTGCTGGGGGTGAATCCACAGTCACTCAGTGACTCAGAAGGGACTCTCTTTTGCTTCCCTGTCTCTGATTGTATGGGGTGCCGGACAATTTCTTTGGATGGAGAATCTTTTTCTGCCTTATAGCAGACTAAATGCAATTTCGTATATTATAACTGTTTTATTACATGGCAATAAGAGAATCTTAAATCTTGAATTTTGAATTGACATGAAAATAAACCACAGAAAAATTCAGCAAATCAGGCAGCATCCTTGCAAAGAGAAGGCAAGTTAATAATGTTTTGGTTGATTATTCTTTTCCATAAATGCATAAACATTTTCTATTTTTGTTTCAGATTCCATCATGTTTAGTTTTTGTTAAACTTTCCTGAAAATAAGTCAATTCAAAGTATTTTTGTTCATGCCTTTTTAGCCAAGTGTTCTAGATTAAGCAAGACATGGACAATACAGCTCCTTTGCTGTTTCATGTAACAAAATCAAATGAACAGTTCATTCTACTCAAATGGAGATGCTGGAATCTGGATTGAAAAAAGACAAAATAGCTGAAACAACTCAAGTCTTACAGCAATTTGTTTAATCCAAATAAAAATGACAAAAATTAACTTCCCACTTCTTTAAACACCAGCCAAATTGAAATATACAATTCCTTCTGTTGGAAATTTTCGAAGAATATTCTAATATTTGCATGCTATCTGGAACATATTAACATGTTGTGATAACGAGTTGCCAAAAACAGAGCTTTTGCATTTTTGCAAAACAAAAAAGTACTTGAGAAACCCAGCAAGTCACTCAGCATTCATAGGAGATAAAAGGCAGTCAACATTTCAGGCCTGAGCCTTCATCAGGAATGCGTAAAAATAAGTCGATTCCCGAATAAAAAGGTGGGGGGAGGAGAGGGGAGAGGAGAGGAAAGAGGATGGAGAAGGGGGAGGAGCAGAGGCCAACAGTTAAGCGGTAATGGGTAGATATTTATTTATTTTATTTAGACATTGTAGAGCCCATTGAAAGAATCAAAAGGCTTGTTGATCCAAACCAAGGCTTTTATTAACTATAAGACTGAAGCGTATCACATGTTGGTCGACCAGTCCAGAATGACCTGGTCTGGCTAGGAGCAACCCTTTAAGACCTGCCAGTAGGCATGGCTACGCTCTCAGCCAATCACAGTCATCCTACACTCTTCTTTCTTTGGCTTGGCTTCGCGGACGAAGATTTATGGAGGGGGTAAAAAGTCCACGTCAGCTGCAGGCTCGTTTGTGGCTGACCAGTCCGATGCGGGACAGGCAGACACGATTGCAGCGGTTGCAAGGGAAAATTGGTTGGTTGGGGTTGGGTGTTGGGTTTTTCCTCCTTTGCCTTTTGTCAGTGAGGTGGGCTCTGCGGTCTTCTTCAAAGGAGGCTGCTGCCCGCCAAACTGTGAGGCGCCAAGATGCACGGTTTGAGGCGTTATCAGCCCACTGGCGGTGGTCAATGTGGCAGGCACCAAGAGATTTCTTTAGGCAGTCTTGTACCTTTTCTTTGGTGCACCTCTGTCACGGTGGCCAGTGGAGAGCTCGCCATATAATACGATCTTGGGAAGGCGATGGTCCTCCATTCTGGAGACGTGACCCATCCAGCGCAGCTGGATCTTCAGCAGCGTGGACTCGATGCTGTCGACCTCTGCCATCTCGAGTACCTTGACGTTAGGGGTGTGAGCGCTCCAATGGATGTTGAGGATGGAGCGGAGACAACGCTGGTGGAAGCGTTCTAGGAGCCGTAGGTGGTGCCGGTAGAGGACCCATGATTCGGAGCCGAACAGGAGTGTGGGTATGACAACGGCTCTGTATACGCTTATCTTTGTGAGGTTTTTCAGTTGGTTGTTTTTCCAGACTCTTTTGTGTAGTCTTCCAAAGGCGCTATTTGCCTTGGCGAGTCTGTTGTCTATCTCATTGTCGATCCTTGCATCTGATGAAATGGTGCAGCCGAGATAGGTAAACTGGTTGACCGTTTTGAGTTTTGTGTGCCCGATGGAGATGTGGGGGGCTGGTAGTCATGGTGGGGAGCTGGCTGATGGAGGACCTCAGTTTTCTTCAGGCTGACTTCCAGGCCAAACATTTTGGCAGTTTCCGCAAAGCAGGACGTCAAGCGCTGAAGAGCTGGCTCTGAATGGGCAACTAAAGCGGCATCATCTGCAAAGAGTAGTTCACGGACAAGTTTCTCTTGTGTCTTGGTGTGAGCTTGCAGGCGCCTCAGATTGAAGAGACTGCCATCCGTGCGGTACCGGATGTAAACAGCGTCTTCATTGTTGGGGTCTTTCATGGCTTGGTTCAGCATCATGCTGAAGAAGATTGAAAAGAGGGTTGGTGCGAGAACACAGCCTTGCTTCACGCCATTGTTAATGGAGAAGGGTTCAGAGAGCTCATCATATACACATTGGTGATAGAATCTGTACTATCACAGACATACAACAAGGTAACAGACCATTTTGGCCACGAGCCCATGCCGCCCAATTGACTTACAATTCCCGGTACATTTTGAATGGTGGGAGGAAACTGGAGAACCCAGCAAAAATCCCTGCAGACAGTGGAAGAACGTACAAACTCCTTAAAGAGGGTGCAGGATTTGAACCCATCTAACAGTGTTGCGTTAACACTATGCTAACCTTGCCAGGTAGGAGGGAAGAAAAAGAAGCTGAGAAATGATATGGGGAGAGGATAGAGGGCAGAGAGGGGTAGCTCTCTGATAGAAGGAAAAGTATTGGGAAGCTGGAGGATCGGTGTCAGAAAAAAAGGAAAAGTGACAGACTGGAGGAGAGGGTCAATGGAAATTGGAGAAGTCGATATTGATGCTGTCTGGTTGGAGACTTTGAGACAGAATACAAGGTATTGTTCATCCAAAGTGCGGGTGGCCTCAATTTGGCAACATGAGGCATGGAGAGATAGGTCAGTGTGGCAATGTTGTGCGGAATTAAAATGGTTGGCCACTGGGATCCTTGCTATTGCAGTGGACAGAGTAAAGGTGTTCAATTAAAAGATTTCCCAATATGCTTCCAGTCTCCCCAATGGAGAGGAGACTACAATGGGAGCAATGGACACAGTAAATGACCCCCACAAATTCACAAGTTGAGATGCTTCATTTGAAAGGATTGTTTAGGCCCTCGATTAGCAGTAAAGTGTTCAGTTGCAGCAGTATTTGCTGGTTACAGTGGTAGATACTGGGGGGTAAATGGTGGAAAGGCATGAGTGAACAAGTGAGTTCTGGATGGAGTGATCCTAACAGAAAATGGAGAGGGAAAGGCAAAAGGTCACTGGTGGATAATATGTTTGATGTGAAGGCTAGTGGGGCAATAGGCAAAGTCAAGGGGAACTCTGTCCTTGTTACATCTATTGGGGTGGGGGGAGGGTGGCAGAGCAGATATGCAAAAAATAGAGGAGATGCAGATCAGGACAGAGTTAATGCCAATAGAGAAGAAACCATGTTTTCTGAAAAAGGAGGGCATCCAAGATATCATGGAATGGAAGGCCTCATCCTGAGACCAAATGCAGCAGAGACAAAAGAATTGGGAGAAAGGTACAGAACCCTTACAGGAGACAGGGTGGGAAGAGGTGTAGTTGAGGTAACTGTGGAAGTTAGTGGGTTGATAGAGATATTTTATTTCTGACTGCATATGCAA
The DNA here is from genome assembly GCF_036971445.1 of Narcine bancroftii. Classification (NCBI taxonomy): domain Eukaryota; kingdom Metazoa; phylum Chordata; class Chondrichthyes; order Torpediniformes; family Narcinidae; genus Narcine; species Narcine bancroftii. Next base: position 232,910,932 of record NC_091472.1, read on the forward strand.
TCTGAATACTTCTGTTCTGGAACTACGGTACCAAGATACAAATGTTTGTGTTAAAAGAGGAAGAAAATTTCATATGATTTTAACGTGTTGATTAAACTTATAACTTTAATCAGTTATCACCATGCAAGATATCTAATGAAAGTCAAAGTAAGGCTGCAATGTATTTTGAATCATACATTTTTCTCTGAGATTCTCTCCCACAGCATCATTTTAAAATTGTGCTTTGGTTTTAATTAAAGAAAATTTAAATAGGTAGGAAAAACAATTCAACAGAAATAAGTAATTATTTTTATAAGTAAGTATATTTATTTATATTTAGACATATAGCATGGTAACAGGCCATTTTAGTCCATGAGTCTGTGCTGTCAAATTTACACCCATTAACCTACACCTTCGGTACATTTTTTTAAAAAAGTTCTGTTGTTTACCTTCAAAATTGTACCTTAGGAAAATTATATATCTAATTTTCTGAACCGTGCTACTCCTGGCCCATTTAATCTGCCTCTTTTATCTCACCTATCTTTCCCCAGTTTTTGTACTAATGCCTCTCACTAGTCAATTAGAAAGAATATTTTAGATTATTTTTCTCCCTCTGTCATTGTCAGAATGATGTATTTACATTGTCAGTATTTCTCCAGAATGTAGGACCATCGCCTTCCCAAGATCGTGTTATATGGCGAGCTCTCCACTGGCCACCGTGACAGAGGTGCACCAAAGAAAAGGTACAAGGACTGCCTAAAGAAATCTCTTGGTGCCTGCCACATTGACCACCGCCAGTGGGCTGATAATGCCTCAAACCGTGCATCTTGGCGCCTCACAGTTTGGCGGAAAGCAACCTCCTTTGAAGAAGACCGCAGAGCCCACCTCACTGACAAAAGGCAAAGGAGGAAAAATCCAACACCCAACCCCAACCAACCAATTTTCCCCTGCAACCGCTGCAACCGTGTCTGCCTGTCCCGCATCGGACTTGTCAGCCACAAACGAGCCTGCAGCTGACGTGGACTTTTTACCCCCTCCATAAATCTTCGTCCGCGAAGCCAAGCCAAAGAAGAAGAAAGATTTCTTAAAAATATTGAACACTTTAACATTAAAGTACTTAATAATTTGATTATCTATCAGTCAATAGCCTGCTCCATAGCCACTTTCAGGTGGAATCGCCTGGAGAACGTGGCTCCAGGGCGGCTGCGGGTGTCTGCGAAGGGACTTTCAGGTGGCAGCACTGAAGGAGGTGTTCTGCCACCTGAAAGGTCCAAAGCGAGAGAGAGAGCAAACGCCGGCTCCTGAGTTGGGGCATCCGTCTGACTGTAAATAAGAGCTCGAGAGTTGGTGGTTAATGATCTAGATATCTGACAAGTAAATACTTCCCATTCTTAAAATAGACAAGCCTGCCGTATTCAGCCACGCGAATTTACAGTTGGTTTTCTAAAGCGGGTTGTCAAGATTCCGTTAATAGCCATTGTATAATATTATTTCTCACGCTGCTGATTTGGATAAAGTTATGGGCAGTGATTTTTTTCTAAATCGACTTGGATAAAGGGACGTCTTGGTTATTCTCGTGATTCTGCAGGAATCCTGTTGAAAGTGCACCGTGATCTGCCCCTTCATTCATACACAAATTCAATTTACCTCGCTTTTCAAGTGTTGGTGGTTAAATCTGTCTACACCGCAGCTACACTTAAATCGTATTATACCTTTTAAGAGTATTGAAGCTTTCCCATGATTGCCATATTTTTGCTACATTTCTCTTTTCTGTTTAATGTTCGGTTTGGTTTGTCTGTTGTGACACGAACTGACCATAGACTGTGTTTTTGTCAGTTTGCAAGTAAAGACAGCTAGCAAAATCCATTACATTGCCTTTACCTTTCGGACAATTAAATCAACACATGCAAGTAAACCTTCTGAGCTCCCAAAGGCTACACATGGGTTGAAAGATATATATTATAGCAAAAGTTTATTTTATCTAATATGTGCATTAATACAGTGTAAATGTATAAAATATCACATCACCCTTGACTATAACATACTTTGTACAATTCTGCATTAAATGCATACTAAATAACTAAGATTAATGTAAGCATTAAAGTGCTTCAGGAAGAATAGTTCTGAGTGTATTGACGTGCTATATATTTATGAAGGTTACTAGATAATTTGTGTCTATTTAAACAGACTAAAACCAATGATTTCAATGAAAAAAAAAATTGCATTAATAGAAACAACGCGTAAATGCTGAGTATCTCTTCCTTGCTTCTAAATGTAAACAGCGTCCTGAACACTGCACCAGAATACTGCGGTCAAATATTATCATCTGTAATGCTTTTACACTTATAGTTTCATTTCTTAAGAATAAAAATGCAAATATTGCAATGAAAATATGAAAGCAAATAGCAAAAATGTAACATTTGAAAAGAATCCATAGAAATTAATGCATACAATGAACATGAATTAAACTGGTATATATGTAACAATCTGCATTATGTATCAAAATATTTCTCCATTAATGGATATACATTACATTTTAACGATGTTTTAGTAATCTTGGTAAGGCGTATAATAATAGTAAGAAGGTATTAAAGAAACTGAATTCAATTGATTCTTTCTCTACAGTGTGTAAAGCTCTAAAGGTAGGCTCGGTTGCCTGAAGCTTGATGTTTGGGAGTCTGGGGCATCCCGCGCCGGCCGCTCCCGCGCTGGCTGCCCCAGCGCTGACATCTCATGCTGGCCGCCCCAGCCCTGACGTCCCATGCCGGGGACTGTCAGAGAGCGGGGACTGCTAGGCACCTGAAAGCTGCGAGCCGCTTTGCCTGGTGCTGCTTTTAGGTGCAACTAGGGATTCTCAGATCTGGAGAATATACCTACCTGAGGAGGGTTAGCTAAGTACTCCTTCTGGCCGGGTTCTTCTCTTTCAGGTAGCCACCCGTCAGCCACATTAGTATAGAATAGGTATTCTGGCCACCTGAAACCGACTTATTTTTGTTGTGGACCAGAGAATTAATAATTATAAGAAAATACTTAATTCTATCAGGGTTTTGTAGCAAAATCACTTATTTTTTAACAAGAAGGAAAGTTTTCAGGAAAACATATAATGTACCCCACAACCTTGGTTTAAACTAGGTGGCAAATAGAATGCTTGTGCTGTTCACCAGGAGCACCATATCCCATTAGACATAGTCAAGTCAAAATACATAGAGTTCTGTTAATACACCATTCAGTCATCCCAATGGATCATTATCTGGCAAGACAGGGTCTCTGTTCCCTTGCTACCTTCCATTCATCAGGGTCTCTGTTCCCTCACTGCCAGCAACTTACCAGGGCCACATTCCTTCACTGCTTTCCACCCACCAGGGTCCCATTCCCTCAATGCCTTCCACTCACCAGTGCCCAGTTCTCTCGCTGCCACCACTGACCAGGGCTCCACTTCCCTTGCTGCCTTCGACTCATCAGGGTCCTGGTTCCCTCACTGCCACCACTCACTGGGGCCCCGGTTCCCTCACTGCCTTCCATTCACCAGGGTCACAGTTCCTGCGATCCCTTTTAACTCTGTTTGTGTGTCCCAAATGCCCTTCAAATTTCTCTGGAAAATTTATTATTCTATAAAATATCAAAAAAAAATTTGAATTAGTACTTTGCTTACATGATAATCCAGAAATTCTGCTCATCTGTCTCCAAAGTCCCAAGAGTGCTGGATTATGGAGTTTTACTGAACCCACTCAAATAGGAATAACTATGTACTATGTTCATTGTAAGTTTTGTTTAGCTGTAAGCTCACTTTTCCCAAAATGAATACATAGGTTTGATCATTCCAGAGAATATCACAGCTGTGAGAGGTGTTCATTTCTTCCAGAAAACATGCACACATACTGAAGGATCACAAAAAGAAGCTTCCATTGTCAGCTTTGCAGGAGCCAAAGCAGTGCCACTGCTGACAAAGTTAAAAAGTCACTGCAAATTACTGCAAAAATAACTATTGGGCAATTATGCAAGTCAAATTCCAACACGGGAAATGAAACACATACAAAAGCAAGGAAATTGACATTGCCAGTGAAGTGAGTAAAAAGTTAATTGACAGCAATGGTGAAACAATAATTTCCATTTGCTCATTACATAGGACTTAACACCCTTCACATTTACTCCATGCCAACAGCCAGAACAATATCTTCAAACCCACTTCTCCAATTATTTCCTGTTAACTTGTTGCCTCTGACATGCTTATCAACTTGTCTGGATTCCTACGTACAATTTACAGTAACCAATTAATTCACCAATCATCATTGCTTTGGGATGAAGGAGGAAACTGGAATGTCTGGGTGGAAAAACATCACTGGGTCTCAAATTTGGGTCTCAAGTGCTGAGAGTTGCAGCATTAACTGCTGCAACATCATGCTACTCCCAAGTGTATCGAAGAATTAGTGCGAAGGAAATACAGAGTCAGTGGAAGTTGTTCGCTCTGATTTTCAGACCTTTGACAAGATGCTGCACATAAAGCTGCTACACAGGATTGGAGCCCATGGTATTACAGGAAATGTGTGAGCATGGATGAAGATTGGCTCACTGGATGAAGACAAAGAGTGGAAATAAAGGGGGCCTTTTCTAGCTGGCTGCCAGTGACTAGTGGGTTTTCCCATGAGTCAGTGTTGGGCCTGTTCCTTTTCACCTTGTATTTGAATAATTTAGATGGCAGAATTTATGGCTTTGTGATCATATTTGAGGATAATACAAGGATAGGTGATCTGGCAGGTGGTGTCAAGGAAGCAGGGAGTCTGCAGAAGGACTTGGACAGGTTGTGAGAATAGACAAAGAAATGGCAGGTGGAACGCAGGGTGGGGAAGTGTATGTCATGCACTTCAATAGAAGGAGTAAATAAATAAAAAAACTATTCTAAATGGGGAGAATTCAGAAAGCGGAGGTCCAAAGTGACTTGGAAGTCTTTGTGCAGGATTCCCTAAAGGTTAACTTGCATGTTGAGTTAGCAAGAAGGCAAATGCAATATTAGCATTTATTTAAAGAGGACTAGAATATAAAATCAAAGTTGTAATGCTGAGGCTTTATAAAGCACTCATGAGATCACATTTGTCATCAGTTTTGGGTCCCATATTCAAAGAAGAATGTGCTGGCATTGGAGAAGGATCCAGAGGAGGTTTATGACAGTGATACCAATTGTACACTGGCTATGGGCATGCATTGTAAATATCGAAAGAACTAGCGAGAGTGGATGTGGAGATGTTTTCAGTAGTGGGAGAATCTAGGTGTAGAACGCACAGCATCAGAATAAAAGAGTGACCCTTTAGAACACAGATGTGGAGAAATTACTTCAGCTGGAGGGTGAAGAATGTGTGGAATTCATTGCCACAGATGGCTGTGGAGGCCAAGTAACTAGGTAGATTTATAACAGAGGTTGATAGGTTCTTGATGAGTAAGGGTATCAAGCATTATAAAACGAAATGAGAATGGGTTGAGGAGAAAACAACATCAGCCATGATTTGAATGACTGAGCAGACTTGATGGGCCAAATGGCCTAATTCTCCTCCTTTGTCTTATCATCTTTTGTCTCCATGTTGCGGATGAAGTGAAAAACCAGCTGAAGATCCTTATTTAAATTAGATACCCTCAACCAATGTCCATCGGTAAGATTAGACTCAGCCAGTATGCTCCTAAGCCATTTTCCACTCTAATGCAACTCTCCGCTGCAAGTAATGATTTTAGAAAATTAAGTTGTGAATAAAGGGCCTATTTGATTCATCTGCTTATCCAGACATCGTCATTAAGTTTTTAATTTCTGTGCAGTATAGGCTCTATATCTCTCTCCATAATTGCTGCCTGTCCTGTTGAGTACCTCAAGCATTTTCTGTTTTATCATATATGAAATGTTTGTACTTGCACTAAATACACGTATTAGAATATATTACAGAATGTTTATTGTTAAGGTAGAGTCTAATACCTTCACCTCCTGACTTTGGTTTCCTTCTTTGGCCTTTTGCTGATGAAGGTCTTGGAATTTTCACAGGGCTCTCGACCTTCAAATCAAAAAGTCACCACAAATTAATTAATACCAAAGAAATTCCACTTTGCGATAATAAGCTGGCCACCATCTACGATGTGAAACATGTCTAATTGTACAGTTGTAACACATCATAACCAGTTAAAAAATTGATTACACTGTAAAACTCTGTAACGTAAAAAAAAAATGAAATAAAAATGTGAGACTAGCTGGATCATTAAAATAGGAAACTATTTCTTTCCAGTAACCAGGTGAGTTTAAAGAGGTAGGAGATAAATGGACACTTTGGACTCTGGCTCCTGCAGTACACCCAGCCCATATCCAGACCCCAGCTCTGACCACACATCCTCTCTCTGACCTCCATCTCACACTCTGGACTAATCACTGAGACAAAAGATGAACTATCAGGATTTTAAAACATTCAGTATTTTGCTTGTCCTTGTACATTTGAGAAGAAATTATTCTTTTTTAAAAATCAGGACTGGAAGAAGAGACATTATTTACTCCATGATACTGAATGATAAATTAAGCTTGGTAGCACAAGTGTTTTTTATTTAAAGTTTAGCTCAAAATGGTATGCAGGATAAGAGGTTACAGTTGTAATAAAAATTGCTAAGGACATAATCTTGATAAAAGGTTTTGTACAGTTACATCTAACAACTGCTGGAATTATGTAGACAAGCAGGCTACATGATCAATCTGTCCTTCGAGGCATGCCTCCACGACTAGAGCTATTTAAAAGAATCATGAGCTTCCTGCAGTATATTTGCTGGGTGATGGTGCATATGTACCTCATTGTGGCGTATTTCTGTATTTCTAAGATTTCAACAGGCTACAGGGTACAATCTAGCTGTTGTTGTAGTACTTTACTGTTCAATTACAAGTTTGCAATAACTTGCTTCCAGATATGTCTAGATTGCAAGATCATTTATTGGAGAGCAAGTTTTTTTTTGTTTTTTTTTTTAAATGCTGGAATTGGGAAAAACAGTATTTTGCAGACTGTATTTTTTTTCAATGGTTACATTGGATAATCCAGAATTAACAAGGTCAAGATCTTGGGTGTATATTTTACTTAATAAAATATAGTTCTTGATTGACGAAGGAGTTTAAAACACTGGAGAGCATGGGGGGCTTATATGAATATTTTGCCACAGATAAAACTATTTAGATACTTCCACCAGAGATCTGTTCAAGCGCTCATTATCCACGAACGTGCCTTCGTGGACCTTCCTTTTGTGCACAGAGAAGGATCGATCCATGACTGCCCCACTCCAGAGTTGTGCCTGGTCGGGGAAGGGGACGTGCGGTGAGAGAGTCGGAGAGCAAGTTTGAAGGAAAACCAAACATATTGGCCAAACCCGCTGTACATAAGTGTGGGTTGACATTCCTGGATTTTCACTTTATCTTGGTACACATGACAATAAACAATTCAATTCTTTTATCACATATTCAGGAGGTGGCAATGCACGAGATTGCCTGTTTACACAGAGGATTCCTAACACAAAAGGCATCAAAGTTTAAATCTGAAGTCAAACACAGATCAGCTGGAGGGACTCAGCAGGTCCAACAGCATCAGTAGGATAAAATAAACAGTCGCTGTTTTGAGCTAATGAAAAGTTTTTCTTCCACTGATGATGGTTGAACTGCTGAGTTCTTCCATGAATTGTGTTTGACTTCAGATTCAGCATCTGCAGTTTCCCATCTGTCTCTGTAATTTAAATCTGCCTGATGCTGTGACCACAACTATAAAGTATAGGCAGAACAAACAGGATGTGGCTTTGCTTATGGCTTTCAAAGTGACCATAGTAGTTAATTTTCACATGACTGGTCCTTCCAAGCTTTTACTGTCGATATGTATAACACCCACAGGTGGCAGTGTTCTGCTGTATAAGAAAAGACCAGAGATTTTCCAACTTTAGAGAACAGTTTACTCTGTGAAATCAGTCATTTTCATCACACAAGGGAATTCTCAGTGGCATCACGAGGGTTGGTGTCACCCAGTGCAGTAACTCATGGTGTTCTCCCCCCCCACCCCACCCCCGTAATTCCTGCATATCACTGAATGTAATGGCACCCTTTGAACATGCTCCACAGGATTCAACTGACAGAGCAGGAGACTGGTGAAGGAGGAGGTTGGTGGAGGAGCAGGAGGCTAGTGGCACTGTTTGAACATGCTCCAAAGGATTTGGCTAATGGAGCAGAAGGCTAGTGGAGGAGGAGGAAGAGGAGGATGAATGAGGAGGTGGAATGAGGAGGCGGAGAAATGAGAAACCATCCTAGTGCTCATCAAAGACATGCAAATTGTTTTCAGTTTTTCAACACTTCACTGTCTGCTCACAACATACTTATCCATGCCACTTATTCTCATATAAATATTAAGAAAGACTTAAACATTGTAAATTTTAAGTGTACACTTGTCTAACTGTGACACAGAAATGCTGGAGGAACTCAGCAGGTATCGCAGCATCCATAGACCACTACAATCACAGCATCTGCAGACTTTCATGCTTCACTCTAATAGTGACTAAGGTCTACTACTGCTTGGCTTTCATTTGATATTTCTCCTTCCTCCCTTCTTCCTGTAAAGCTTAGACTGGTATGCACTAAAATGCAGGATCCCCCCACTCCGTCCAAATTGCCCATTGCTTCTCCCCAAATAATTCCCATTATCACCTTCTCAACATAAGATGGCACCCTTTACCTCACTGAAAACCTCTTCAAGGCCATTTGCTACACCACCTTCAGTGACTCATCTCAAACCCATCAACTCCCACTGCTACCTTGACCACAGCTCTTCACACTTTGTCCCCTGTGAGGATTCAGTTCCTTTCTCGCAATTCCTCCATCACATCTGCTCCCAGGTCGAGGTCTTCCATGTGAGATCATCCTTCTTCAAAGAAACGTGGCATTGCCTCAACTGCCATCAACTCTGTCTTACCCAATCATCTGACCTAGCCCATTCTGCCCTTAACACAATAAGGACAGAATTCCCCTTGTCCTCACCTACCATCCCACCAGCTTCCGCATCCATCTACGATATGATCTCACCACCAGATGCATCTTTCCCTCTCCTGCCCTTTCTACCCTCTGCAGGGACTGCTACCTCCATGACTCCCTTGTCTACTCCTCCCTCCCCACCAATTGTACTCCCCACCAAACTGGTACATACCCTTGCGACCAAGAGAAATGCCACACATGCACCTACACTCCTCCTTCACCACCATTTGGAGGTCCCAAACAGTCCTTACAAGTGAAGCAACATTTCACTTGTGAATCTGCAGGGGTCATTGTGGCCACTTGTGGCCTCCTCTACATCAGAGAGGCTGGACATGGACTGGAAGATCGCTTCATTGAGCACCTTCACTCTGTCCATTGCAATAGTAGAGATTTCCCCACCCCTTTCCGACATGTCTGTCCATGGTTTCACAAACTGCCAGATTGAAACTACTCACAAATTGGGGTAACCGGGGGCGTAGCAAAATGGCGTAGGGAGCAGACGTGCATTCCCGGTCTCCCCCAGGCAGTTATATAAATACCCGTTTTAAGAATATTTCTTTTCTGTTAAAAGTCTTTGTTTTGTTTATCAATTGTTTTTAGTTTAAAATGGCAACAAAGATTAAGGAAGATAGAGTTCAAATACAGAACAAAACTACACTCTCCGACTTTGGAAGAAACTCGGCCTACTTGCCCAGACAGAACCACGGAGTCAAGGCTGGAATTTTCTTAAGAACGGAGCTCATTAATTGGACTGTCGGATAAGCTGGCCTTGGACACCCCTCTGAAAGATGTTTAAAATGGCAACAAAGATTAAGGAAAATAGAGTTCAAATACAGAACAAAACTACACTCTCCGACTTTGGAAGAAACTCGGCCTACTTGACCAGACAGAACTACGGAGTCAAAGCTAGAATTTTCTTAAGAACGGAGCTCATTAATTGGACTGTCGGATAAGCTGGCCTTGGAACCCCTCTGAAAGATGTTTAAAATGGCAACAAAGATTAAGGAAAATAGAGTTCAAATACAGAACAAAACTACACTCTCCGACTTTGGAAGAAACTCGGCCTACTTGCCCAGACAGAACCACGGAGTCAAGGCTGGAATTTTCTTAAGAACGGAGCTCATTAATTGGACTGTCGGATAAGCTGGCCTTGGACACCCCTCTGAAAGATGTTTAAAATGGCAATAAAGATTAAGGAAAATAGAGTTCAAATAGAGAACAAAACTACACTCCCCGACTTTGGAAGAAACTCGGCCTACTTGCCCAGACAGAACCACGGAGTCAAGGCTGGAATTTTCTTAAGAACGGAGCTCATTAATTGGACTGTCGTATAAGCTGGCCTTGGACACCCCTTTGAAAGATGGTGATGAATATTGATTTGAAATGTTTTATGAAGTTAAATTGTAGTAATTGGCATTGGTTGTCCATGAGTTTTAAAAATCCAGATAACATTAAAGTTTATTAGTGATTTTTTTTTGGATGGAATATCGGAAGGATGAATTTATTATCTATAAATACAGAACAAAATTACATTCTTTGACTTTGGAAGAAATTTGACCTATTTGTTCAGACAGAGCCAGAGTTGGTGCTGGAGTTTTCTCAAGAACAGAATTTATTAAAGTTGATTTCGGACTCCTTTTTGAAAGATGGCGACGAATGTTGATTTGAAATATTTGAAATATTTTCTGAAGATAAACATATATATGGAACTCCTTGACCTGCAATAAAGTTTATTAGTGATTTTTTTTTGGATGGAATATTGGAAGAGTGAATTTATTATCTGTGAGTATGCATACATTGCAAACAGATTTTAATAGTTTTGAAAAGGTTTTTTTTAAACTAAACAACAAGATCAGTTTAATATTGAGAAAATTGGAAAAAATTGAAACTTTATTATTAAATTTGGAAATTCAGTAGAAAGAAACTATGAACAAGATTGATGATTTATAAAATTAAAGTCGAAGGAGCAATGTCCAAGAAGAGTTAAAAATTTTGAATGTTTTTCTTGAAAATAAACAATAATTTCAACTTAACATTGAGAAGATTGACAAAGTGGAAAATTTGGTATTAAATTGGGAAACAGAAGAAAGAACTTATGAATAACATTGATCCTTTAGAAGATCAAGACCGAAGGAATTATGTTCAAGAAAATTTTAAAAGATTTGAAAAAAACTTTTTTTGAAAGTAAGCTACAAATTCAACTTGAGACTGAGAAGAATGGAAGATTCAGTGTTGAACTGGGATGTTCAGAGGTGTTTTAATTCAGTGGATGAAATTCAGGAAGACTTGAAAAAAAAAATTTTTTTTTAAAAACTTTTATTGATTGTAAACAATGTTTAACTTAGTGTTGGGAGGGTGGAAAGGGTGCAAAATTTAATATCAAGTTTGGATTTTCAAAAAAAGAGTTTATGAATAAGATTGGTTAAATTGATGGACCGGGGTTTTATGGATATAAGAAATGATGATTTTTCGGTTTATACGTGTATTTTGTCTGCCTGGGGGGGTGGGGGGGGAGGGGGTGGTACTTCTGCTCCCGAAAGTCATATGCCACTTGTGGTTTATACCACACCCATTTGGGTTTTTGGGAATTAACCACCACAAGGTGGTTTCCTAAGGGGTTAGGGGAGGTGGGGGGGGTGAAAATTATTTAGTATCTATTATGTAATATTATACTAAGTCAATTTGAAATGAATGTATGGAGATACTATAAATAAATTTCGAAAAAAAAAACAAATTGGGGTAACAATATTCTGTCTGGGCACCCATCAACCAGATGGCATTAACTTTGTCTTTGGTTTCAGTAAGCCCCCTCCCCCTGTCCGTATCCTCTCTTTCTCTTTCCCTCTCTCTCTCTTTTCCTCCAGCTTTGCATTCACACAGCCACACCCCTCCCAATCAATTCTCACCATTCCTCCTGTCCTGACATGTCCAATAATGGCATTTTGCAAGTTGTCCTGTGCTTCCCCCCTTTGCCCTTTCTTCCCTCTTCCCCCAGACTTTTTTATTCAGGTGCCTGTCTGCTTTTTGTTCATACCTTGAGGGGGGGGGGGGGGTGCAGCACTCAGACTCATAATGTTGATTATCCAACATTTTTATCTCCAATTGATGCTGCCTACCCGTTAAGATCCTCCAGCATTTTTGTATTTTTACTACAATCACAACATCTGCAGACTTTCATGTTTCACCCCTACTACAGCATTATATTTATGCAGCATGGAAACAGATCCTTTGGCCCAACTTGTCCAAGATGACCAAGGTATCGATCTGAGCTAGCCTCATTTACTTATATTTGTCCTTTAAACCTTTCCTATCCATGCTGCTGCCAAAATGGATTTAAAATGTTCTAATTGCACCTGCCTCTCCCACTTTGTCTAGTAGATCATTGCATATACTCACCATTCTCAATGTGAAAACAAATTGCCTCTCAGGTTCCTTTTAAATCCTTCCCCTCCTTCCCTAAACCCATGTCCTCTAGTTATAGACTGCCCCAGCCAGAGGAAGATACTGTAACAATCCACCTCCCCTACAACACTTCCCAGGGCTCTGATTTACACCATGCAAGCTCTGCCCCAGTTTAGCTTCAATAATGCATCACTTTGCTGTTGTCAGAGTTAAATTTCACCTACTATTCTTTGCCACTTTCCAAGTCAATCAAGACAACCTTCTTCACTGTCCAGCATGCAAACAGTTTTGTGTCATCCAAAAAAAAACCCCACTAATTATATTGCCTCCATTAATATACACAATGGGCCCATCATCGATTCCTGCGGCACTCCACTGTTTACAAGCCTCCAATCTGAAGAACAACCCTCCAATACTACTTCCTGCCTCTAACCAATTTGGCTAGCTTACCCTGGATCCCACATGATCCAACCTCATACCAGCCTACCAAAATCCTTGCAAAAGTCCATGTAGCCAACATCCACCACCTTGCCCTCATCAGTCTTCTTGGGTCTCCTCTTCAAAAATGCAGTCAAATTATTGAGGCACGGTTTCCATCCATGGAATCTGCCTGACCAGTGGAGTCCCTCCAATCTTCCTTTTTCACTAAAGATTCGAGCTCTGCAGTTTTTGTCTTTCTCTAAAGCTCTTTTTAATCAAAATTTGATGCCGGATTAAGAAAATATATTTACTTTTTAATTTTATCCCTCAAGAAATAATTCCATGCACTTACTTTTTTAATAGCCAGATTACCCTATATAACAATGATATGATTTCTGCACCTATATTCCCAATGCCAAATAGATTCTTACTTTCCCAAATATTTCTCCTACATAAAATTGACAATTTCTCTGTCCATGTTTTTTGGCAGTCAGAGTTCATTGAGAGTTGCACTTAGCTTTTCATGCTCATATTTCTCTGCAATAAATAGTTTGCAGTCACACCATGAATTTATTTCAGGATAAATCAATTATTCACCCCCTGTTCTGCTTCAGTTTTGATGTCCCTCACCACTTCTGGAGAATATATGGGTGGCATGTCCTCTGCAGCAGCTTTAGTCTGTAGAAGTAAAAAGAAAATAAATTAAAGTAAAATAGAAAAGCAACTAACATTCCTAAATAAAACCAATAATCAAAGCACCACACAAATAATTAAATCATAAATTCTGCACTGAATATAGAACAGAATTACAAATTAATATCAGATGGACTAAAACAAGCATAGAAACTACTTATATTTTGACAAGTAGATTATATACAAACTCTACAGATGTACAGAGTAAGACCTGCTCAAAGTCAGCATTTTCAAGTTGAAGTTCAACTATGTAGCCTGTTATGCTGCCTGCTTTGATCACATCATGTGAGCAACTAATCTGCTATAATTTAATTCTATTAATAAACACCAAGATTCTGTAAATAATGAGCTTTACAATCTTTTCAGAAAGTATGTAAAATCAAGAATGGTTTATGAAATTTGACAGTTCACATTTTCTAGATTTCAGTGAAATATGGCATTTAATTCTGGGAATATGACACTGAATTGGAAGATATACAAACTTTGTCAGAAATGGGTTTCATCTGAAATAACAATTGAAATTTGACTTCTCTTCACGGTGGCAAAGACTATATTACTTTCTATTTTTGAAAATATTCTTCAAAATATTTCCTGAGTTTAATTGTCATATTACGATATTCCACTAAATCAAATAATGATTTTTTTTTAAATTACCCGTCTCTCTGATTTTGCCTGCTCTTTGGCTTTTTCTTTTTCCACCTCTTGGTCTCTACGCGGGTCTTTCGAATGTTCAAGATCTTTGTCCTTCCCTTTTTTCTTTCTCATTGTTTCTTTATCTCTGTTTCTTTCTCTCTCTTTATTTCGTTCTTTTTCCTTTTCTCCATCAACTCTATTCTTGTCCTTCTCCACTTTTTCTGTTCCTCGACTCTTTTCCTTTTCTACTCTTTCTCCATCCCCTCGATTCTTGTGGTCTTCCTGGTCCCTTTCTTTTGTTCTTGCTTGGTCTCGCCCTTGTTCTTTAACCCTTTCTCGTCTATCACCATCTTTGTGCCGATCCCTTTCTTTATCCATTGGTTTACCACGTTCCCTTGACTGTTCCTTTTCTTTCCAGTCTTTGCCAGACTCTTTAATTTCATTATCATTCCTTTCCTTAAAAGAAAAAAAATGGATATGTACGGTCATAAAAATTGCAGTTCTGAAAACTTAAATGTATAGAGCAGGATAACAGATTATATATTTACCCTTTAATTTGTAAAAATACTACTTTCTACAGTATTCAATTTGAAAATAATTTTATTCAGAATAAAATATCATACATCCTTTCAGCAATATACTGAACCTAGGATTACCTCCTGTTCTTTGTCTTTTTGCCTCTTGTGCTCATCACTTTTTTCTCTGTTTTCTTTCCCCTGAGATTTGGAGCTAGATGTTGCTTTTGCTTTAAGATCGGTCTTTTCTCCTGCAAGGACCCTCCTCACAGAATCATCACTGGAAAGCTGGATAGCAGGAAGGAAAACAGAGGAATACGGTTTTTCCACTTCTTTTACATAAAACTGTTTTGGCAATTGTAAACTTTTATAATAAGCAAAGTAGATCAAAATATAGAGGAAACTTGAGTGTTTTATCTTCAATTAGTTTTACAAGTAGCATTTTCATACTCCAAAGCAGTATCACAAGTTTGCAAAGCATTATGCACAATATAGCTGACCTAACAGCATCTTCCTCACCAACTTAATAAAAACTGAGTAGTTACGCAAAATGCAACACTTGCATTAAGAACACATCAAGAAAAAAATAAATCTGTGCAAACAACACATAATGTATCAAATAAATTCCGCTTATTGATTACAACAATCAAGATATTCATCGGAAATGTATCCCCCTGGTTTCTGTTTACAATGTACAAGAGTACCATTGTGACATCAAGTACAACTTTGACTTGGTCAGTCAGGGATATTTATCTTTTACTCTGTGCAGCACTTTTTTTTGGCATGCCCTCCCTGAATGTCAAAAATATTTTTAACATTAAATATAGGGACTGGTTATGTGAAGGGCCACAAATCCATTATTTCTCTCCATAACGTCCTTCTATCAAGCTTTCAGACATTTCTGAACAGAGGACAAACAGGATACCAGAGAACTGCTGAAAAAATATTTCCCATAATTATTACATCAGAAGACAAATGCTTTCATATTCTCCGAGCAGATATGGGATAAACTATGATTTAAATTAATCCACCGTCTCCCAAGATTGGGAAACATACCCTACATTTTTTTTAAAGTTTTCTTCATATTATTACATTTAAATGCAATAAATAAAAACTGAAATATCTGTTTGATGAACAAAGTAAACTAATGAAATAATACTATTAGTTTTTCATCATTTCCACTGATAGCCACATATAGCATTAATATTGCCACTGAAATTCTTTATTCTAATTCATCATAACTTTTAACACAAACAAGCAAATAGAATCATGAATAGACCACAACCACATCTCCACTATTCAGCAAGATGGTGATTGATATTTTAAACTCAGTTCTACTTTCCTGTATCAAAACTATATTCTTTGACAGGGATGAGAAAAAACCTTGTTAGCTTCACTCACTTCATTTCAGACCGTTCCTGAACATGTTCCAGACTGACTGATGGATTTTTGGTTGTTATGGGATTCTTCATGGATCAATATCCCCATCTAAGGACTCTATCTCTCCAATGATTTTCCATTAAAATTGACTTTATTTATTGTTATGCAAGAATTAAAATCTGGAAACTCTCCCTGCCATGGACTAGAGAGAAAAAAACCGAACAAAGCCAAAAAAACAAGTGAAGCCAAACAAAAATCAGGCAAATTGTCTGGACTTGAATAAATTGATGACAATGTGACTACTTTTTAAAATTTCAAATAAATCATACATGTAGAATTGTTCACTTACAACAAACATCACATTCTTGGAAGAATTCTAATGAAATTTCCCTCCCCAGAAGTATAGTATCGAAATTTCACAGCTATTCCCCAACAGGAATTGCATAAATGAGAGGGATAAACAAACCAATTAACAACTGTTTGTATAACTTCCAGTTTACATCTTAAATTTTAGGATGCTAAAACAACATGGTTTTATTGACATCTTTCTCACTCAATTAAGTAGCAAAAGCATCAGAATAAAAGATAAATGCATTATTTATAATCATCTTCTGGAATCCAAAATGCAAGACACTGCTTAAGTTCTATAGTTGGGATGCAGAAATGTTCTTGGAAAACCACAAATTAATTAGAATAAAGATGACTGGGGGCTGGTGGGGGGGGGGGGAGGGTGCGTGTCGTACAGTGAAGTGACATGGAACAGAAGGACTTTCTATCTCGAGAGTCTTAGCCATATGCCACTAAACAGTATAACCCAGAATTACAGCAGATTCCCCATTATCTGCAATTCAATCACCAGAAACTCAAACAACCAGCAAAAAAAAATACAGGAAATAAATAAAGTTAACAATTTCAAATAAATACTGGGTGGATGGACCCTGCAAGGGAGTGCTGAGAATTCACTGGACACGTGCAAGTTTGCTCCGTTGAACTAGCAACGTGTGCACATTCTTTTCATTGTCTCTATTTGCATGGAGATGAGCCAGGTTGTCAGCAAGAGGAAGGTACTCATGTGAAAGTAAATGTTCTCTGAAGCAACACACAACCCCTTGATGAAGATGGGAGTAAACATTTAGACAGCGGAGTGTCCCAGTCTTGCCCCAGCCACAAAAGCTGTTTTAATAAAGTCACGGTAAAGGTGCATTGGAATGAAATGACAGCGCACAGCCTGATGCTGCTCACCACTGGGGTGTCTCTCCCAAGGTGGTTATCAATCCCCGCCTAGTAAGAGTCTTTATCTATATTAATAGATTATCAATATTAATAGTAGATATATTAGTTAAGGCTTTATCTGTAAACTTAGGGGAGGTGGTTAATTATGATAGCAGTACGGCTAGTGTGGCAGATAGCTCAATGCTATCACAACGCCAGCAACTAAGGTTCAAAGTTCAAACTTGATTAAAATGAACTTTACATAATTAAAGACTACAGTACTGGTTTTTATCTAAATTATTTTATATTTTCCAGTGTCTTTTGTCTTTTAAATGGTGATTTCTTAATGCAGGTGTATTAGTTAGGCATTTGAAGAGTGAGTCTCAGAAATACAGAAAAATTCGCAAATCTGACATCTGGGAACCCCATAGGTGCTAGTTAAGAGAGATTCGACTAGTCTGCATCGGTCTCAGTCTTGAAATGTTGGCAACTGACCCAGCAAATGCAATTCTATCCAAGGTAGAATGTAAAAATGGCAACAAGGTTACTAGAACGTTCATCTTGTGAGATGTAGATATTCTGGGAGATTACCACCTCTCTAATAGCCACATCTATACCAAGGGCATTGAGTTGCAGGTGAAAATAAAGGAAAAATGTGTATGTGTCCCAAACATTATGGAGGGCGCTCTATGCATAGAACACCTTAGGATTTTCCTTAATTCTACATGCCAAGGCCTTCTCATGCCCCCTTCTAACTCTTCTAAGGTTTTTCATTCGTTCCTTTTTGGCTACCATACAATTCTCAAGAGCCCTTCCTCTTCTTCTTAACTTGGTGTCTCACCTCCTTTGTCAAATATGTATCCATTATCCTACCATCAGTAGGACAACCCTATCTAGAACCCTGTGCAAGTGGTCCCTGAACATCATCCACATTACTTCTGTGCTTTTCTCTAAGAACGTTCCCAATTTTCTCTCCCCAGTCCTCCCTACTCCGATTATAATTAGCCCTTCCCCAATTAAACACTTTACTATTTTGTCTACTCCTATCCTTCACAACACCGATGCTAAAGGTCAGGCAGTTGTGGTCATTATAACAGAGATGCTCCCCCACCAAGAGGTCTGACACGTGACCAGGTTCATCACCCAGTACGAGATCCAGTATATCCTTTCTTCTAGTCAGCTTTATTGTGTACAGCATCAGGAGTCTTTCTTGGACACACCTAACAAATTCTGCACAGTTTATCCCTCTTGCAATAAAGAGCTGCCAGTCAATATTCAGGAAGCTGATGTCTCCCTCAAAACAACACTGTTATTTCTGCACCATTCCAAAATCTGTCTACTTATCTTCTCCTCTGTGTCCTTAGAGAGTGGTTAGTGCCTGGAATGCATTGCCGGGGTGGTGGTGGTGGAGGCTTGTACAATAGGGGGTTATGGGTGTGAGGTAAGGAAAGTATAGACTGTTGAATAGGTTTATACAGGTCAGCACAACGGACCTCTGATATGGTGTAATGTTCTGTGCCATCGTTGAATAGTAAATCTAGGACTTCCTTCACTCTTACAGATTTTTAATTATGCCAATCCCATTCTACACTTCCACACCACAGGAAAAATTATTTGTATCTTCTCACTTAACCTTCTGTGGATCTTTAAATTGATCCACCTCAAGAACTGGTTTTACTGCCTAGTGGCACTCAGGAGGTGACTGGTAAGGTGATACGCAAGGTGATTCCACTGATATAGTCATCTTCCAACCAAAAAAGATGGTGAGTGCTGGCAGTTATTGCACAAACTCCTGTCAATAGCTGATGCTCTAGTCCTGGTGTAAACATGCCCAAACTAAGGTGAAGGTGATCTTGAAGAACAAATTGCTTTCCTATTCATTAATGATATATATATGAATATATACACATAAATACACTTACAGACATACACATACTACATATACAGACACAAACATGAACATACTGTATATACATATTCTGTATATCCATACTGTATACACTTACAATTTGGACATTTGGATTTGTAGTGAATTATGAGGAGGTTAGAAATAGACCAATATCGTGGTATTAGCACATCTTGACTGACACGCTTTGGATATTTGCATCAAATCATCTGAAACTTCAGATGCCCCAGTAGCTTCATCATTACTGCAACAGAAAAATCTAGCCTTGTGACTCCATTACTTTTCTCAATCATCTATTCTTCAACAGATTTTCCAGGATCATGAAAAATTGACAGCAATGAATTGTTGGGAGTCAGAATGAACTAATAACCACAAATATGTCCCACAGTAGGGAAGAAACTGAACATATTGTATTTATCCTGTTACCCATTTCATCTTCACCAGAAACATTTACCTTGTTAAGGCAACATTTTGCAATAGCTTGCAAAAGCTCGTTAGTTTTCTCTGGTTCATAACCAGCCACAACACGTGCAGGTTTTACAGACAAGTAATCACCAGACACCATCATCACTACATCAATAGCTTTCTGTAAGAATGCAATCTTCGCATCTTTATCCTGACAAAATATAAAGAAAATAAACAAGATGAGCAAAAGCAAAATTTCCACTTTCAACTTGCAATAAAAATGAAAAGACAAATCTTCATTTATATGGCAGGTCTCAGGTTTTGTGCCATGAATATTATGCGAGAAAACAAGGCAATCAATTTGTACGTGTGAGTTAACTAGTTGAGGCATTCATTTAAGAATAAGTATGCACATGATGAATTTCCCCTCTCATCTCCTCCATGAAATCCCATGGGATTTATTTTGTACTTTAAATTTTACAGATGAGGTTTAAATTAACAACTTGTATGAAAGTTTAAAAATGTGAGAGGACCTTAAAGAGTTGAGCAGCATCAAAGGGAGAGAAAGAATGGTCAATGTTTTGGGTTAGACCCTTCATCAAGGTCCAACATTCTTTCTCTTCCACTGATGCTGCTCATCCCAGAGTATCTCCAGCAGTTGATTTTGCTCCATATTTCAGCATCTGCAGTCTCCTGTGCATCTCTTCTTGAAAGTTTGAATCAGACATAGAAGCAATATTTGAATAGCACTTAAGCATCAGACTAGACAGTAAGCTAAGCAGCCTTGGTAATTGTGACTTCAGGAACAGACTGTCTTACAGAAGAAAAAGTAAACTTCTAGAACTCAGTGTGTCAGGCAGCATCTGTGGAGGGAAAACGATAATTTAGGTTGAAATCTTGCATCATGACAGAGTGTAGAAAGAAGATGACTAGTATAGAGTATTGAGAGGGAGGGATGAGGCAAGAGGCTGGCAGCTGATAATTAGAACCAGATGAAGGAGATGATAGGTAGATGGAATCAGGTGGGGAAGAGAAGGGTGAAGATAGCACGGTGATGTGAAGACATCAAAGGGCTGCAGATTGTGTTAACTATTCTCTCCCAGACTCTGTATCTAAGTCAACCTTTCCATTTCCCACCCAGGTTCATTTGCCGATCAACTGCTCCTCACTTTGCTCCATCTTTCATATTTGCCACATCCCCTCACTCCTCCCCCTTAATTCTTTGTACTGGTTATCTGTCTTTTGTACTGATGTAGGGCAATCCTTTTGCCTGACCCACTGAGTTTCTCCAGCATCTTGTTTTCTGCTGCAGATCCAGGATTTGTTGTCTCCTGGGTATGGCCAGAGGATGGTAGCTGACAGGCAGAACCAGATGAGGGAGTAGTGATGAGAAAAATCGAACCAGGTGGTGAAAGGCTATTTTAATTTTGAGATACAGCGTTATAACAGGCACACAAGTTTGCACCACTCAATCAGGAAAAGTTAAAAAAAAATAAGGAAGAAATCTAGGTAGATAGCTGAGTGGGTGATCGGTAGATGGAACCAAACTTAGGCAGGTAACGAATGAGAGGGCAAAACCTAGGTTGCACTGTTGTGACTGGATCATGTGAAATTGGAAATTCAGTGTTTGTACCATTGGGTTCGATGCTACCAAATGAAATGTTGTTCCAGTTTGCATTTGGGCTCACTGTGCTGGGATGTGGATAGAAAGGTCGGAAGGGGAGCTGAAATGAATGCAACCTAAAGTTTAAGATAACTGCTGCAGCCAGAGTGCAGGTGCTCTATTAAATGGTCACCTAATCTATGTTTGGTCTCATGGATACAGAGGAGGCTCAAGTACTACATGCAATAAACCAGGTCAAAGGATGTGCACGAATCACTAACTTAACTGTAAGGTTGTTTAGGTCTCTGAATGGTGATAAAGGTATGGTGGTAAATGGTGGGACAGGTATGAAGTTCTAATGATTGCAGAGGATAGGAAGGGGTTGAAAGGAAGAGATGAGTAGACCAGGGAATCACAGGAGCAGCAACTCCTGCATAAAGCAGAAAAGGGGGTTGAGCGCAGTAGAAGAAAAAACCAGTGGGTTCAAAAGGTGAGAAGCAAGAGTACTCCATCTCTGTCCTATCTGGAGAGGGGAAGGAAGGAATGAGAGCAGATGTGCAGGAAATTTATGTCATGGTCCCATTTCTAGCACATGCAGCCTCCATAACTCACTGACAAAATTCTTACCAATAGGAGAATGAAAAACATTAGGGATGAAAGACTGGAATCCAGATTTCAGCAGAAATAAATACAGAAAAAAATTTTAAAAAAACACAACAAAGGCCAAACTAAAAGAAAAGAAAAACCATGCAATAAAAGGCACAATAGTTCAAGCGAGGAAAAATGCACAAGATTTCATCTCTGGAACAATAAGGATCAAATGAGGAGAGGTTAATGATACAACAACAGAGGTAAAGAAGTCATGGATCATATTTAACCCTGAGCCCTGACAAAATGGAAAAGTGACACACTCTTGGTTTTACAGTGCATTCTAGCATTCTTTCAATAACAGATGGGAAGGTAGCCTGAATTTGCAAAGCTGTAAAAACCACAGAAAATGTTAAAAAGTATTAATCCAATGAAACAAATAAAAATTGTTGCACAAATCTTTGCTTTTGGAATGAAATGTTATAGTCTGTATATTGATCTATTTCAATTTTAATATGAATGGTCAACTCACCGTGATGTTTGAAGAAATATTACACGAATTAAAAATACATGTTTAAAAACCTGAAGGAGTCAACTTGCTTAATAAGTTAAACACCTTATTTTAAAATCACTTTTACAAGGTAATTGCATTCAAATAAAAATATTCTGAAATGTTTTAGTAATACATAAAGAAATATTTATGAAACAATGGAAAAGAGTAGGGTCTCTTTAAACCACACGTGTCAAACTCAGGCCCGCGGGCCAAATTTGGCCCGTGATATGATTATATTTGGCCCGCAAGATCATATCAAATATGTATTAGAGCTGGCCCGCTGGCTGCCGCGCCAGTATAGCGCATGCACAGCTAATACTACAAATCCCAGAATGCTTTGCAAACGCGTTGGTGCCGGCCTGTCAGCCCGCTAATCGCCCCCCCTCCTCTCTTTACTTTCATTAGCATCTGCGACCTGTCGCCCAACTCACATGTAATAAACCCCTTACGAAAAATGGCCAAACGAAAGACAGAAAACAGGACCTTTCAAGACAGGTGGGAGGCAGACTCTATGTTCATCATTTTAAAAGACAAACCTGTTTGTCATTGAAGCAAGTTGTTATTTTTTTGACTTGTTGGCTTGTGAAAAAAAATACATTTAAAAGGAGCTTAAAGGATATAGAGAAATATTATTTATTGAATATTTTATTTCTCATTTGTTAATGCTTCTGGAAAGAGTTTAACCAAAACTATTAAACAACATTTATTTTAATAAGAAAAAGTTTAACATTGCATATGCTGAAAGAAGAGAAAGCATGCAGATGTTGTTGAAAATTTTCAATAAATATTTAGTTTGGCCCACGACTTAGTCCAAGTTTTTAATTTTGGCCCTCTGTGAATTTGAGTTTGACACCCCTGCTTTAAACTATTCAGGCAATTTCCAGTAAGGAAAAGATGCAAAAACCATTTTGAACAAGAATAATATTTTAGGAGCTGGTTTCAAAAACCAAATGTTCTCCTGGAATTTGGATTGTTTTAAGAATTTTAAATGAAGTAATTCTGATTGATTGCAGATTAAAAATTGTTCTGCCTCTTGAAGGGTGAAGAGCATTCATTTTCCATTTTCCACAGCAATTATATTTGTTTCAGTTTTAAAATAGTTCCTTACATAGATGACCCACAGCAGAAAAATATCACACATCAAACTAATTTTCTTCAAGATTTGCTAATTTTATTCAAGAGTTATAAATAAATCAGACAGGGATCTACATCTGATTATGCTGCCTCCAGCAAAGAAGCAATTGAAATTGACAATAAATCCCAATTATGGAAAAGCATTTTTTTCCCTTTTGATATCCTTTACCTATAATTACTACCAAATCTTTCTCCTTCACCTCCACCCCATTTAGTTTCAAAATACATATGACTTGTAATCACGTTTGCACAAGATAATTGATATAAAAGGCTAGATTACTAATTTAGTATTTGCCATAGAACCAAATTAGATTAAAAACACAACAATAAATATAAAACAGATCAAGCCAGTAGCCTTTTATCTATAAAAATTAATTCCACAGCAGGATAAGTCATAAAGCAATGAAAGGATTTTATTGCATGTCATTCTTTTGACTTTTTCTGACATTATGATTGACCATTAAGCATAAAACAGCCAATAAATCACAAAGTATCCGAAGTTTGGGAGTTGTAAATTACACCATGGCATGTAAGAATCCAATGGAAGTGGTTTATTACATACATCAGAGAGTAGTCATTACTTAAGAATTGATTTCATTTTCAGGTTATTATAACACCAAAATGCTTGACTTCAAGATTTGAAGATATAATCTGAAGCAATATTTTTGCTTCAATGAGTATTTGCCACAAAAATTGTTAATCAAACATTCAAATAAAAGCCTGTAATTTCATCATAAAAATAGGATCTTAACAAGTTGATCTTGCTCAACGTTTCTTGAGGGAAATCAAATATATCTCCAAATTGTTCAAATGAAAATGTAAAGCATTTCAGGATTTTTAACTATTTTCTTCAGTGATCCACATACTGAAGCCATGTTGCAATACAAAATGATTTTCTCTGAAAAATATCTAATTCAGCCTGGGCTCTTCAGATGTTTTAAAAGGTTCCTGCAAAAATGGCGGGACAGAATCAAAATTTGTTGCATTGAACATGTCACGAAATTCATCATTTTGCAGCAGGATATCCAAATATTGCAAGAAAGTTACATTTAAAAATACATTCGTGCAAAAATAGGAGAAAGTGAGGTCATTTCTGTGGTTCATCAACCGTGCAGAAATCTGATGGCTGAGGGGGTCCTTGAGCTTTGAGGCTGCTTTCTCAAGGCACTGCCTCTTGCCGATGTCCTCAATGGAGTAGAGACTGATGCCTGTGATGTCACAAGCAGGGTTAACAACCCACTGGAGTTTCTTCTTGTCCTGAGCGCATAGCTGCTGGCGAGCCTTCTTCGTGATTGCATCAACGTGGAGGACCCAGAACAGATCTTCAGATGTTGACACCCAGGAACTTGAAGTTCTTAACCCCTTCAACTGCTGACCTCTCATGAGGACTGGTTCATGTTCTCCTAATTTCTCCTTCCTCGTCCATAATCAGCTCCTTGGTTTTGCCAACATTGAGTGCAAGATTGTTGTTGTGGCCTCACTCAACTAGCTATCTATCTCCCTCCTGTACACTTCCTCATTGCCATATGTGAATCTGCCATTGACTATGGTGTCATTGGCTAAGTTGGCATCAGCATTTGAATTGTGCCTAGTGCTGTGTTGATTATCAGTGAGGGGGAGATGTTGTTTCCTATCCATACTGACAATTGGTGCTCTGTTAACCAGGCCCTACAAATGCTGGAGAGTTCTAGCTCACAGACTGAATTTCCACTCCCACACCCTATCTTAAGATATTAATTAATTTTCTATCACAAATCTCTGGAAATCTGATTTGTTTAAGAGCATATCAAAGTTAACAAGGCATCTGGGACCTTTTCAATGCACAAAGATGCATTTCCTTAACCAGTTTATCAAACTAATAGAGGCACATTGCAAATAGTGTAATTTGCAAGCCAAATGCTACTTTATATCATAGGTTGTTTCATTCCCTCAAAATACTCTAATAATGGTGGGTGTTGCAAATGCCATTATTTTTCCAGCAACTTCTTCAATTATATTTCAATAGCTTCTGAAGGAAACCTCATCTAACGTAGAGGTTGGAATTAAACTCACTCATCTACAACCCCAGATGACTTAATGGGCGGGGGGGGGAAGGTCAGCGCATCTAACCAACTGAATAAATCAGTCATGTACACAGATAGCCCTCAACATTCTATGCTCACTGACAATAAAAACATTAAGTAACACACCTTGTGAATTAAATTTTTATTAAAGACAGCAGGGAACATCTTGGAACATGTTAATGTCAAAGACCATTAAGTCGCAAAGTCCATGTAAATAGATTTGTTAATACAACTGACCCACATGAGATATTTATAGCTTGCTAAAGATGGTATACATTAGAACATAATTATAGGATTTAAATTATTTTCTTTTAATTTAGAAATATCAGACAGTAAAAGGCCCTTCTGGCCCATGAGCCCAAATACACCAATGTGATCAATTAACCTACCCACTCCTATGTCTTTGAAATATGGAAAGAAACTGAAGCATCTGGAGGAACCCCATGCAGACATAAAGAAGAACATACAAACTCCTTGCAGACAAAGCTATATTTGTCTGCAATGAACCCTGGTTGTTGGCATTGTAATAGCCTGGCCATTCATCCCATGGAATCCATAGAACGACAGAATATTACAGCACAGAAACAGGCCCCTTGGCCTTTCTAGTCTGTGCCAAACTAATTTTTCTGCCTAGTCCCACTAACCTGCATCCAGCCCATAGCCCTCCAAAACTCTCCCATCCACGTACCTGTCCAAATTCTTCTTAAATCTTAAAATTTAACTCACATTCACCACTTCAGTTGGCATCTCGTTCCGCACTCACATTACTCTCTGTGTGAAGAAGTTCTCCCTAAACTTTTCCCCTTTTACCCTAACCCATGCCCTCTGGTTTGTATCTCACTAACCCTCAGTGGAAAAAAACTACCTGCATTCAGTCTATAGCCTTCATAATTTTAAGTACCTCTATTAAACCTCCCCACAAACTTAACAGTCCATGAAAAAAGTCTTAACCTGTTTAACCTTTCCCTGTAGCTCAGTTGCTGAAGACTGAGCATCATCCATGAAAATCTTCTCTGTATTTACATAGCATTGGATTCTCACATGCCATGGTGTAATTTACAACTCCCAAACTTCGGATACTTTGTGATTTATTGGCTGTTTTATGCTTAATGGTCAATCATAATGTCAGAAAAAGTCAAAGGAATGACATGCAATAAAATCCTTTCATTGCTTTATGACTTATCCTGCTGTGGAATTAATTTTTATAGATAAAAGGCTACTGGCTTGATCTGTTTTATATTTATTGTTGTGTTTTTAATCTAATTTGATTTCTTTCCCATGGTTAGGTGACCCAATACATTACTCCAAATTTGGCCCTACCAATGTCTTATCCAACTTTACCATAACATCCCAACTCCTATATTCAATACTTTGATTTATGAAGGCCAATATGCCAAAAGGTCTCTTTAAACCCTATTTTTCCTGGGATGTCACTTTCAGGGAACTATATATCTACATTCCCCGATCTCTCTGTTGTACCACAGTCCTCAGTGCCCCACCATTTACCATATATATTATTTCTTGGTTTATCCTTCCAAAATGCAGCACCTCACACTGGTCTGCATTAAATCCCATCTGCCATTTTCAGCCCATTTTTCCAGCTGGTTCAGATCCCTCTTCAAGCTTGGAAAATTTTTCTCACTGTCCATCTGAAAATTTACCACATTATCATCCAGATCATTGATTTAGATGACAATCAACAATGGTCACAGAATTGATCCCTGAGGCGCACCACCAGTCATAGGCTTTCAATCTGAGAAGCAATCATCCACTACCACTCTCTGGCTTCTCCCACATAACCGATGTCGAATCCAGTTTACTACTTCACCTTGAATACCGAGCATCTGAATCTTCCTCACTAACCTTCCATGTGGGACCTTGTCAGAGCCTTACCAAAGTGCATGTACACAACATCCACAGCCTTTCCTTCATCAACTTTCTAGGTAACCTTCTTGAAAAACTAAGATTGGTTAAACACAACCAACCACACATAAAGCCACGTGGACTATCCCTAATCAGTCCTTGGCTATCCAAAATACTTGTGAATCTGATCTCTTAGAACACCTTCCAATAACTTACCAGCTATTGACATCACCCTCACCAGCCTATAATTTCCAGGGTTACTTTTGGAACCTCTTTTAAACAATGGAACAGCATGAGCTACCCATCAGTCCTCCAGCACCACACCCACGTCTTAGGACATTTTGAATATTTCTGCCAGAGCCTCTGCAATCTCTACACAAGCCTCCCTCAAGGTCCGAGGGAATATCTTGTCAGGCCTGGGGATTGACTGACCCGCATTTGCTTTAAGACAGCAAGCACCTCCTTTAATAATCTGTATCGGTTCCATGACCTCACTACTTGTTTTACTAACTTCCTTTGATTCTGTGCAGTTTCCTGGGTAAATACTGATGCAAAAAAAAATTTAAATCTCACCCATCTCTTTGGGCTCTATACATAGCTGACCACCTCAACCTTCGTGGATCCAATTATGTCCCTTACTATCCCTTTCCTCTTAATATACTTGTAGAAATCCTTCGGACTTTCCTTCATATCGTCTTCCAAAGCAATCTCATGTCCTTTTAGTCTTCCTGATTTCTTTCTTAATTTTTTTGCATTTTTCATACCCCTCAAGTACCTTATTTGCTCCATGTTGCCTATACCTGCTATACACTTATCAGAATTTATTGTCATGAATAAGTCACAAAATTTGTTGTTTTGTGGTCGCATCAGAGTGCAAACATTCATATAAACCATCTTACAAAAAAATAAATAAAAATAGTGCATAAAAAGTGTTTTTGGTTCACTGATCATTCAGGAATCTGATGGCAGCGGGAAGAATCTGTCCTTGTGCTGCTGAGTGCTCGTCTTTAGGCTCCTGTACTTTTTACCCCCCAATGGTAGCAGAGTGAAGGGGGAATGGCCTAAGTCATGAGGGTTATTGACGATAGAGGCTGCTTTCTTAAGATGCTACCTCTTGTAGATGTCTTCGATGGAGTGAAGCCTGGTGCCCGTGATGTCACAAGCCAAGTTAATAACTCTCTGGAGCATTTTCTTGTCCTTAGCATTGGTACTTCCATACCACACAGTGATGCAACCAGCTGTCCACTGTACACCTGTAGAAGTTTTTGCGAGTCTTTGGTGACATAACAAATCCTCTCAGACACCTCACAAAGTATAGGCACTGGCAAGCATTTTTTATGATTGCATCAATGTGGAGGCTCCAGGACAGATCCTCAGAGATGCTGACACCCAGGAATTTGATGTTTTCGACCCTTTCCACTACTGAGCCCTCGATGAGGACTGAACTGTGTTCTCCTGACTTTCTCCTGAAGTTCACAATCAACTCCTTGGTTTTGCTAACAATTAGTGAAAGGTTGTTGGTGTGACACCACTCAACGAGCTGATCTATCTCCCTCTTGTATGCTTCCTCATTGCCATTTGTGATTCTGCCAACAACCACGGGATCATCGGCAAATTTGTAGATGGCATTGGAATTATGCCTGGCCACACATCCATTGGTGTATAGTGAGTTGAGCAGTGGCTCAAGCCCATATCCTTGAGTGTGCCTGTGTTAATAGTCAGTGAGGAGGAGACATTGTTTCCAATTTGTACTGATTGTGGTCTTCCGATGAGGAAGTCAAGTATTCAGTTGCAGAGGGGTGTGCAGAGCCCAGGGATTGGAGCTTCTTGACCAGCACTGAGGAAATAATGGTGTTGAAGGCAGAGCTATAGACTATGAAGAGCAATCGTATATATGAGTT